>NC_138118.1:22877846-23285346 GCF_964146895.1 Miniopterus schreibersii | reverse complement strand
ATGTTGCTTCTTATTATAAATAACTAAATTTACAATACTTGTCCCTCATGTTATATTTGATGGCAGTTAATTGTTAGTTGGTTTTAATTATACATCATAGTCTTTGTTCTGGAGACAATCCAAAGAATAGATCATCTTGGTGTGTAATTTACTGAAACAGTTTCTAGGCAGCCTGCCATACTAAAGACCATGTGGTACAATTGTCATTAAAATTAGAAAAATATTGGTATACAAGTTTGAATTAAGTATCAGGGGTGGTTCTATAAATTATAGAAACTTCTGCAAAGTATTACTAAGGTTTGAGTTCAGCCAAAGGCCTAATTTCTAAACATAATTTTTAAACACAGATGCACTTCTTGTACCTGTGGTATATGCTGCTTCTACTGGTAGAATTCAGGATCATTCATGAATAATGATATTCTCTTTTTTTAGCAGGTGAGTAGATTGGTAAATAGTGTTAGTATCTAGTTATTAGATGATACACTAAGAAATATTGTCCCATTACAAAATATTGAGATTTTTAAAATAAAGGGCCCAAATTCTGGTTAATATTTTCTTCAGTGCAGAGTAGCATTTTACCCATTTAAAAAAATAGTAACAATGCTCAGGCAGTATTTAAAGTCATAAAATCATTTCTACAAAGTATAAAACAACTGCTCTGCTAGATACCATTTAGTAACATCATTAAACTGTATTTTTATTGTTTTTGTTTTTGTTTTTGTTTGAAACTTGATAAAAATATGTCAGAGATTAGCATGAACTGGTTAAAGATAAAAACACTATACAACCTTTTGAAATAAAAGACATGTCTTTTCTTTTCATTGATATCTATCTTAGAAATCTTCAAAAACAAATCTCAAGGCAGAGAGCAAAAGAAAGAAAACAAGACAAATAGAACTTATGTTTGCTGAAGTAAAACATTCAGCTGCAAATACAGCTCTGAAAAACCTCAATCAGTTTTTATTTTGGTGTTACTCCAAAGCAATATTCTTGCATAATAAAATTTAGGAAAATATAGAAAAACTTTATATTTGTAATAAAACAACAAAAAACATATTTTTGTTTTTTTCTAAAATCAAATTTTATCAGTCAATCAAAAATCTAAGTTTAATAAAGTCTCTTGCCACTGAACCTCTATCAGTTTACACACACTCCAATTTTGGCAGCTATTTACTGGCCCTACCTAAACCCAGAGAGATATTAAATGATATGTGGTAAAAATTCTGGACACTGAGTCAATACAACAGGTCAGTGAGAAAAAGGTTGGCCTGCTTACTTTTTAACTTTATCCGCCATTCCTGTCTGGTTACTACTTGCCCTTATAACACTGATGCCATTGTAATAACCTGCTTATTATTTAACAGGAAAGGAGGAAAAGGGAAAGCTAAATATAGGCATGCCATTTATACAGCTTTGCCAGAAAGCTTCATTTCACATTCTCCGAGGCTCTTCCCTACTGGAGGAAGGGACTAGACAAAGGCCCAGTTAGGTCTAAGTGACTTGGGAAGGCGATTACCTGTCAATCACACCTGGAAACAAGTCAATGGCCTGGATGGGCGTAGCCACTGCAATCTCTGGGAAATCTGAATATTTAAACTTCTAAATAAAGAAGCATGCCCCCTTGGTTCCAGGGCTCCAGACTCCTGGAACTCCTGTTGCACAAGGGCTGCACCCCACTGTGCTCACATAGCTCACTGCCAGGTGGGACTCCCACAGTGGACTAATGATTTTAATCTCTCTTGAATGCTGAACTACATCCAGCTGCACCATGGAACAGACACTATGGACACTGGCCTTACTTTTGACTCTGCTGGAGCCCCAGCTGCACCTCTTTCAGGACTGGTTTAAAGAGCACAAGACCTAGGAACCTAATGAATGGAACTCCACGCCAATAAAATCTTCTACCACATCTCATCCTTCCGTGGGGCCTTCTGAAAATTCTTATTTCAGCAGTACCCCACAAGCCTCCACTCCACTCCCAGAGCGATGGGGAAGTTTAATTCTCCAATAACACCTCCTCGTTTGACCTTCTATGATAAAAGCCATTTGGTATTAAAATCAGTTTTCTTATCAAGAAAAGAAAATAAATGACATGAAGGATGCAAATATTTTTTAAATGAGTGGTATGGAGAGTTCAATTCATGTGCCAAGAAACGTGCTGGATGCTGGCTACACAAAAATAAATATGATTCATGCCCTTCAGCAGCATATAGACAAGGGCAGTGGCTGGTTAATTGGATTAGAGCAGGATACTAAATGCTGCCAAGATCATAGATTCCACTTATGGACCAATTAGCTTGTCTTTGTTCTATGGCCATAGATTGCATACAGATTAGATACTTTCATGGGATTGTGCACTTCTACCCTATCTCTTGCCAAAAAGAATTTTAAAAAGCATACAACAAAGATATATGAAGCACAGAAACTCAGTGAAAAATAGTAGAAGAAATTTTAGAGACTGTATTTCATAAGACTATTCAAATGTACAAAAATATATTTCTATTTTAGCCTATGAAACACATGCAAACCAAATGTACTGATTAATTCAGTAATCAGGAAAATATTTAAAATTTTAAAATGATTTTAAGAGAGTAAATGAAATTTAAGAATTCCCTAATTCATTTATTAAAATTCAAGCCTCAGATATAGAATCTAGATTTAGTATAACAGATACAAATATACAAAGGTAATAATTTGCAGAATTGAGAGATTCTTAGTTGTAAATAAACTATCTGTAGACAAATTTTCCAAAATAGAATTTTCAGTTAAGTCCTTTTTAATTTTCTTACCTATATTATTTGCATGTGTTTAATTGTTGTTGGAATCATAATCATTATCATTTTATTTATTCATTTTCTGAGGAAGCTCACAAACAAAAATAAACTAAGGATGGAATTTCTGACTAAATCCAGAAGCTGTATCTAGGCAATTATATCCATATTACATATTATATATGTATTGTTTTATTATAATAAATTAACCAGTTGACTTAATTGATTCATTAAACATTTGTGCAAATTGGTTATTTGACATTATTTAGTAAGAACATACATGATCATGGATGTTATTCTTCATCTTTTAATAAATTATATTAAACATTTTAGGAAAATTGTTTTTCTTAGTCTTGTTCTTCTAGAGCAGAGACTTGACAAGGATGACAGGATGGAGATGTTGGATCTATATTCTTTTATGAATGGGATTATAATTATTTGTGGAGAATGGGCACATGTGTACTAACATATGTGGCAGAAACTTTTATTATTCCCAATATCTGTCCTCTCCTTCTTTATTACTAATACTGTACTAATTTTTAGCTGGTCATATGACCACGTAGAATAAAGACTTCGTCTTTTAGTTTCCCTGAAGTTAGGAGTGACCAAGACATGTAGTTCTGGTTAGAGGGATAGATGTAAGCAGAAGTCTCGAGTGTGCAATTAATAAGGAATTTCCTTTATGGGTAGGAGTATGTCAATTTTTCTTCTTCCTCTCTGTTGGTGGGAATGCATATCTGATAACTAACACTTCAACAGTTATCTTGAAATATGAGGTGACCTTGAAAAGGGGAGCCTAGGTCTTATGAAATATCAAGATAAAATGTGTCTGGATCCCTTATCTCATGGGACTTCTGTTGGCCTTACCTCTCTTAATCATGGGCTTCCTGGACTTTTTGGTGAGAATAAATACATTTTTTTTTTCTTCCAGTTTTATTGAGGAATAATTGACATACATTATTGTTTAAGTTTAAGATGTACAGCATGATGGTTTGATTTACATAAATTTTGAAATTATTACCACAATAAGTTTAGTTAATATCCATCACTTCATAAAAAGAAAAGAAAAATAAATTCTCCTTCTGATGAAAATTCTTAGGATCCACCCTCTTAACAACTTGCCTATATGTCATACACAGTGTCAGCCATAGTCATCATGTTATACATTAGATCCTTAGTACTTGTTTTTTGTGCATTAAATACCCATGCCTTATTTATTTTATAATTGAAAATTTGTACTTCTTTACCCCTTTCACCCATTTTGCCTACCCCACAACAACATATAAAAAAGCATGTTTAACATAACATGATAGTGTTAATATATAATATGTTTAAGTTGATTTTCAGAGTAGCATTTAATAAATATAGGCTCATTGGGGGTAGATGTCAAATATTTGAAAGTTTATTTTGAAGCTACATTGTTCTATTTTAATGATAAGCTTGTTTTCTTTAATGTTGTTAAGCAACATTGTCTATATTGCTACTTTGATCATTTTAATGAAATTCAGTTTTGTTTGTTCATTAGCCACCTTGCAAACAAAGGCACATTTACAAGATTTTAATTAGTCTTTTATTAAAAAACAAAAATCATCACAAAAATTAGTTGTGTGTTTTTTTTCTCTTTTTAAAGATTTATATCTTAATAATTTTAGAACAAATAAAAATTATTTTTTTATAATTTAAAAGATTGCTTTTTCTACTTTAAAATATCATGATTATTGGAGGGGAGCCTGCCTTGTCTCTCTTGATTGCTGCTGGGGTGGCGTTCTTGTGATATCCCTAGGAAAGAAATTTTCTGAGATGCACTGGAGGATGTACTATAGTGGAAAGATTTATTTCCATGGAATTACATCCCTGGGTTTTTAAAGTCCCATTTCCCGTAGTCCAGTCATAGAAGTGTAACTGGGGTTTCAGTACAGCTAAAATCAGAGCCAGTGTATAGAGTTTCCATTCCACATTTGCATAGTCCAGTATAGCATCATACCAGCAGCAGTCCATTAATCCATTATATGTAGGGTCCCTATTGTTGCAGGCCATATGGGCAAATACCAGGAAGCCAAGAACGAGCCAGGAGCACATGAGCCACAAGAGTCCGAAGAGCACAAGAGAGCGAATTCCTTTCTTTGGGGGATTATGTATCCCCAAATTTCCATACACTTGCAGTGGCCACACACATTCTGGCCTGTGACGTCTGTTACCAGGTGTGACTGACAGCAAGCACCTTCCTTAGTCCTGTCCCCCCAGCTTTAATAGGCATGCATTTATTTCCCTTCTGTTAGATCCCCGGGGAGTAAGAAACTGCAGCTTCCTAAAGAAGCTGCCCAAATGACATGCCTATAATGTCTTACTTCCTTCTCCCTTTGCTCCTTTCCTGTTATTAATTACTAGCTAATTACAGTGGTATCATTATATCCTTTGTTGATATCCACAGTTTTACATTCTATTAGAAAGCAGAGCTTTTTAAAAATCAATTGTAGTATATTTCTGTTATCTGGAGATCTGAAATGTTCAATCAGAAATAAGTAACATCATACAAGTCTCTAAATAATAACTGTTATTTTTTATAACATTAAAAATGAACTCAGAGATTTTGAAGGTTTTATACTCAAAGGAGGTTGCTAGAAAGATGGTTTCAAGGAAATAGCTATGGATATAATTCTCCCATTCATTCTGCCCTCTGGCTTCAACATTCTACTTATTCACAGTAAGGTGGAAAGAAAGAAAAGTGATATTTTAAAAATTAAATAATTTCTTCTAAAATGATTGCCCTAGCAATTTTTTTCTAATGGTCTTTCACTAATGGTATATAAGGGAGCCAAGGTGACAGATGTTAACTAGACTTATGGTGGTGATTATACAAATATTGAATCATTATGCTGTACACCTGAAACTAATATAATGTTATACGTCAATTATACCTCACTCAATAAAAAAAAATTAAGAATACATTTAAAAATAAATAACAGGAGGTCAAAATAAAAATTAATCTGAAAAACCACAAATGCCTCAAGTTTCACAATGTCTATTTAACTGTTCTCCAAATTCTGTAAATTATTTTAAAATTGATACCAACAATATGTAAAATCACTGTTTTGAACTATAGAAAACTTTTCTGTCACAGGAATTATATTCTTTTCTGCTAATGTTGTAGCATCTACCACCAAGCAAAATATAGGAATCCACTTTGACCTTTCTCGGAGTGCACAGTCTCAGGATGGAAATTATTTTTTCTTCAATAGTCTCTTTTTAAAAAAGGACTGAACAGGCTGTGCTTTGACCCCAGCCCCACTGTTTCCAGAGGCTGACACTGAATATATATTAGATAAAATATTGGATACTGATAAAATATTAGAAATAAAACATATTTGTGGATATGCATGTTACAGAAACTGTCAAAACATGAAAGATATGTTTCTACCAAGAAGTTTGTAAATCAACGTAAGGAATGTATTGATTAAAATTTTTATTTTACTTGTAACTATATTTATAATGTGAAAATATTATTGTGACTGTCACAGCCAAGAGGAGTCTAAGGAAAAATGATGACTAACTATACCGCAGTATCTTAAACAGGATCCTGGAACAGAAAAAGACATTAGGTACAAAACTAAGGAAATTTGAGTAAATTATGGGCTTTAGTTAAACACAATGTATCAATATTGCTTTATTAATTATAACAAACGTTCCACATTAATGTAAAATGTTGATAATGGGAAATTGAACAGAGGGTGTAAGGGAACTCTCTATACTCTGCAATGTTTTTGTAAAATGAAAACAGTTCTAAAATTAAAAGTGCACTTAAAAATACATCAAAATATTATGTTGCAGAGATACGCATTCAAAAATAATTTCTTATCCAAGGTTGGAATTGTCACTTCAACTTATGAACTTAAATATCAAATGTTTTGCCTCTTTTGTCAACACACTGGAGAAGTTGGATGGCCTGTTAACAGTTAAATGAAATCTTAATTTTTTGATGTTGTTTACAGACATTTATTATATTTGTGCATGGAATGGTAAGCATGCCTTAACATGTTAGCAAGTTGCTGCAAATGGCATTAGTTTTGTTTATTTCAATGCAACATGAAACAATCTAGTTGCAAAAATACTTGCCATACTTGTGGTCATATACTTAAAATGGATTTCGCATATAATTAAGAAAATAATTCCCAGTTATTTCAAAACATATACAATACTTAAGATTCAGTGTTTTCACACCATCTATGATATGCTTTGGTCCTTTCTTCTAAATGAACACTTGACAAATAACAGAAGCTGTGCGATAGCTTTTGTGGCGAAAATGCTCTGCCTCCTAGATTGGACCATCCCATCATAAAACCCTATGGAAAGGATCCCTTTCTCTCCTATCACCTTCAAGCTTCGGTATTTGAAGTTTAATGTTTATGTTTTCCTATGTGACAAAAATCCCCTAGTACTTGCAACACTAGCATTAATATTCAGGCTAAGAGGGCTTGAATCTTTCCTAACCTGAAAGATTCCCATGTTGGTGACATGGGATGGTGGTGGCATATGTGGTGCAGCATACTCAGCTGTCAGAGACAACGGAGTGGTGTACTCTATGTGTGTTAGAGCCAGGTGATGTTCTAAATACTCTTCATGTATCACAGTTCATATTTAATAATCACATTGAGGTTGGCACTATTATTAATTTTAGAGAAGAGGAAACTGAAGCCAGAAAATTTAATTCACTTGCCAAAGATCACCAACTATTGAGTATTGGAACCAGATTTTGAACCCAGGTAGCCTGGTTCCAAATTCTCATCAAACACTGCCTCCCAGAATCATGTCAGTGCATAAAAGCATCCAGGAAAGCATTATTTGGGGATTTTTAAAAACCTAAATTCAGACCAACCTTAGCTAAAAGCCCTTAAAGCATTTCATCTCAATTTACTCATTAATAAATATATATAATTTAACTAGATGCCAGTTTCCCAAAGATTAATTATGGTGAGGGGACTATTTGACACCATATCTTTTAATAACCCTCTATAAATTTCAAAAGTCTCTACCTAATAAGCACTAAATTCTTCAACATTAAAATTATTTGATGACTGTAGCTTTGAATATGTTGATTTCTAGAGCATTTTAAGAGGCTTAGTATACTTTTCACAATTTACAAATTTAGCCATACTAATCAGATTTCCCTACTTCAGCCTCTGCCTCCCTTATCAATTCTTCACAAAGCAGCCAGTGAGTCTTTGAAAATCTAAATCACTCCTCCAACCACACCTTAAAATAGCTTCGTATTTTCAGAGAAAAACCCAAATCCTAAAATGCTCTATAAGACCTCACATGATTCAGCACCCACCCCCATCACACACACACACACACACACACACACACACCCACACACACACACACACACCCCCCCCTCAGAACTTCTAACTACTGACTTCCTTGCACATCCCTTTCTAACTAGTGTCCTTACTATTTCTTGTTCATGTCAAGAGCACTAACTCATGACATTATCATTTTTCTCTCTGGAGCATCTTTTCACCTGGAGAACTCTATGGCTCATTCTCACTTTCTTCACATTTCTTCTCAAAATATTACCTTCTCAAGGAGACTCTTTCCTCCTAATCTTTCTTCACCCTGTGCCTACAAATTCTTGTTACTATGCTTTGTTTTCCCCCCAAAAGACTTATAATGGTCTCAAATTATTGTAGACTTAACCATTTATTTGATTTTTATTTGTCCAGTCCCCAGAGTATGTGATCTTAGTGAAGGCAGAGACTAGTTTTGTTTACTAGATATTTCTAGTACTTGGTCCATCAGAGAATTTTCAATAGATAGTGATGAATGAATCAATAAATGAATGAATTTAAAATGTGTTCTATAATTTATGCAGTGTATAGTAGAAGTTACTTGCTAATGATATTTCTTTACTTCCTTAGTAACTTATACATCCCAAGAATGATTTCTACATGATTTAAATACAGTAAATTATTATGATCTCATTTTCTGCACAGCAGAGGGATATGGCTTTAAATTCTGATAGTGTTAATTTTTATTAGTGGGGCTATGTGTGAATTTGTTTTAATCTTTTTGAGGTTGTGTTTGCAACTGTAATATGAGGATAATAACACCAATCTTGGAAATTCCAGCTAGGACATAATATGTAGACAATATTAAATTAGTGTTTTATGAAAATGTCAGGCTAATATACAACTGCTCATCATTGAGAGCATTTATGCCCCTAACAGTAAAATCCCAGCCCAGCCTATCTGTATTACATGGTAAAAGCCCCACCTTTCTGCCACTTCCCAAACCTGGCACAAAAAGAATTTCTCCAGTTATCCTTCATTTTTATTCAGACATTGAAGCAACCTGAGATAAATTACCCTTGCCCTAACCCAGATGTATGAATTACCAATTAGTATTATTGATTCATACCAATGGCTCCCTTCACTGACGTTGAATAATGGAGAGTTGATTGTATTTAGAAAGATCAACACTCCCATGGCTTAATTCACATTTCAAAGCAGAAAACTCACCAACCTTCAAAAGAATAAAGAAGAATTAATGCTTTTCAATAAACACAATGAAAGTGCAAATTTTTTATCCACATTGAAAATTGGTAATGATATTAAAGAAAATGACATATTAAAAAAGAACTGATAGAAAAATAAGCAAGAAATATTTGTAAATATATAGTTGTTTATTGTGTAAATATTAGATATTAAACATGAATTAAATATTAAAGTAAATATGATATATTATCATCATTTTTTTCAAATAATTTTAAAAATTTGTTAATAAACGAAAAAAATTCTTTGAATCTATCTGGCTACATTAGCACACATTAACTTGGTCTAAGCTTCAGAAATTAGGAAAAGGTAGCAATTATACTCTTAACAATTTCCTTTAGAATCAACTAATTCATCATTCATTGTCCATGGCACTAATAAGTCATTAGTCTTATGGGAGCTCATTATAAGGAGCAATATGTAGACAGGTTCATTTAGATAATCCTTTCTGAATGTTGATGAGGTTATTTGTAGATGATATATGCATGTTAGGATCAATTATAACAGATTACTGGGGGTTTCTTTTTCTCCTTTTTTATAAAGGCAAGAAAAATAGACTGTCTAAATCAAGAATTATAGTTTTGAGATGTCTTTGAAGTTTCTTTAAAGTGGATGAATGAAGCAATTTTTTAGTGAAACTCAATTTTTACATCTTAATCTATTACCTTGAGTGGCTCACAAAATTCTAATGATTGTGCACACACATTCTGAAGCATGGTTTGAGAAATTCACATTCAGAAGTTTTCAACCATATAAGACTTTGAAGCCACCCAATAAGGGCATTCAATAGTGACATTACAACACTATTTTTCTTCTCACACACACATATAAATTTGTTTTTTATTATCTTAATTCATTTGGCTATTACATTTTTTTTGCCATTTATGATATAGATTTAGGTTGTATATATGTGAAGTTAAAGAATTTAACATTTTTATAGATTTAAATACTCCATTTTAAAACATAGTATTGGTCTGATTTATTTTACTGAAATGGCCATTTCATTAAGTTATTAGAATTACCAGTTGCTTTGGTTTAGACAGCTACAAGTTAAGTAATGAGTATGAAGATCTAAAGAATCTTTGTTCTATTTTAAATAGTTGTAACATTTGGATGTTATTTTTTTCCTAATTGCCAATTGTTTGTTTATCTGTTTGCACATGAAAGTATAGAAAAATATGTCATTAGGATAAAATTCACATTTAATATCAAACCAATTAAGTGATTTAAAATATTCATCCAAAGTCCTCATGAAATAAAACTATTGTTTACTACAAGAATTATTTTGAAGACAATTATATTTAAACTATACCACTACTCTAGACAAACACACAGAGTAACATACTAGCAATTTAAACCCACTAATGAGTATTTAAATATGAGTTCATTAATAATAATGGCCCAGACTCTGCCCTTGGATATTCATATGTTGCTTTCACTGAGGTCAATAGGACATGTGATAGAAGGACTAAGCAGTTGATATAATGATTATTTTTTTATCTATAATGTATTCATAGGTCCCTGGAAAATATGCTGCAAATATAAATGAAACACATTAAATCTGATTTTCACAATAAAAAACTGGGATGATTGAAAGTTTTGCCCATGACCAATGAATTGCTCATATACTTACATGTCCACACCAAAAACCCTGAGGCAGAGAATGCTTTGTAACTGTCAAAAACATGAAAAAAAAACTCTCAAAGAACATGAAATCAATTGTGAAGCAGAAGTTATGGTATGATTTTCTCAAAGGCAATATATAAATCGCAAACGCCCAAGTTATGAGCCCCCCAGAAATTTATGTCACACTATATCCTGGGGACTGCTATCTGTTCTTATGGATTAAATCAAATATTACATTTACTCAATTATAATTTATATTCCTATCTAATATAAATATTATAAGTATATTTAAATAAGATATTTCAGTACCTATCATGTAAAGTTTTGATTTTATTTTTTATTTTTACTTATTGTAAAGTAGTTTTTATAGCAACAATTAGTGAATGTGTATTTCCACAAGATTTGAAGTCAGGAAGTTCACTCTTACTTAAAATGCATTTTTATTTTGTTCTTTTTAAAAACCTATTGCTGTCTTGTTATATTATTTCATAAGATTTAAAAGCCTCCAACCTGTGCTTTGTATTTTTTGCACACCAAAAAAGATTAATCATTCTGAGTTGTCCTTGCCCTTCCTGTTCACTTACGCTCTCTCCAGCTGAGCCGACCTGCTCGTCTTCTCTCTATATGCTTCTGCTTTCCTACCTCTGACACTTCCTCTTCGATTTTCCTGACCTTCAATTTCACTACACATTGAAGTTATTGCTCATGGCCGAGTGGAAATGCATGCATTTTGGGAAGCATTTTCTGATCTCAGCATCTGCAAGTCTATATTCCATTCTCTGAGTTTTCATTGCTGTATCTGTCAGACTCCTCTCAGAAAAGCAATCCATGCCAGTGGTTATATCTGAGATGATTTAATTAACAATTTGTTTAAACAAGAATGGGAAGGCAAAAAGGAGAGGGGAACCCTGAGATTATGTAAAGAGGTTATTTCAGGAAGGAGATGGCATTCATAGAGCCAGGAAAACAGAGGGGAGAGGTTGGGATCTTGAAAACCTAGGAGCTTACAGGAAGGTCCCATGGGGCTGAGATCCACACCTTTAGGAGCAGATACGTTCTGCTGCTGCTAGTGCTTCAGGAACTCAGAGGAACCCCCCCCCACACACACACACAGAATTAAGACGTGGAATTCTGAGAATGAGGCATCCCAGCTTTCTGAGGCTTGTATTTTCTTCAGGGATTGAAAGGGAAATGGAATATGGAACTAACAGATGCTGTGAAGGTGAAGGGTCAATTGCTGGGGTGATGTTGATAGAAGCAGGAAGCAAAACTGTAAGCTGACATATCCCTTGTCCCTCTGTATAACCACCTTCTCTCTGGATTAGAAAAAAACTAACAGGGAGCTAACAGGCAAAGAAGTGAGCTCCAGCATCAGCGAGAGATAGTAACTTAATAACCAGCACCTTTGCACTTTAATTATAGCTCTTTCATATACTTAGCATTTTCTTCCTTTTAATGTAGCGTTCTGTATTACCTTATTTTCTATCAGTCTCTAAGGTCCTTGAGAATAATATCTGGATGAGATTCATATTTTGATTTTCCAAATTTTAATTTTGTTGAATAGATGAATGTGTGAATTCCCCCAAATCAAAGGCCTTTCCTTTTCGGTTATAAGTACTGGTCGTTTTATTATAAAAGAAGGTCATTAGGAAATTTGTTTTATTTGATACTTAAAATAATTTTTCTAGGATTTTATTGAGTATGCTTATGGTAATACATGTATGTAAGCAAATACACACAAGAGAGTGTTCTTTTTAAAGTTAATTTTGTAGTAGTCTAGATGATTATTGCCTTACCCTTCTCTCCTAAGGGAAAGTGAGAGCAGAATCCCAGAAAGAGACCCTGGTTGTATTCTAAAACTGAACCAGCTGAAGGAAGAGCTTATGTAGGCTAGGGCATGCAAAAGCTGGGGAAGAAACTGAGGTTCAGGATTAAGTACCAATTACCAGCTATGAAAACAGTCACAGGGATGTGAAAGAAATATAGTCAATAATATTTTAATAACTATGTATGGTATTGGATACTAGAGTTATCTGGTTGATTGCTTCATAAGATATATCAATATCTAATCACTATGTTGTGCACTTGAAACTAATATAATAAAAATAGATGAAAATCTTTATTCTACTCACATTCAGAAATGATTTATTGGCACAAGTCTGTGTACACACTACCTGACTCTCCAAGTGCTATAAGTTGAGCTCATGAGGGTGAGTTGGCTAAACTCTATTAGCATAAATAGTTTGTATTTAACTTAACAGAAGATTGGAACTCTGATATTGACCCACAAATATATATTCACATACACAAAATACACATACATAAACTCACATATGTGGGCCCATAGCTGGTATACTTCAGAGCTTTAAGAAGACTTTTAATGGATAAAATGGTTTTACATGGAGGTCTTTCTATAACAACTAATTTGGACAAACCCTAAAGAAGTGTTACATAAAATTCTTTATACAACTCTAGAAGTTCTGAGGTTGTTCTAAGAAGTGTAAAATGGCATTATAACTTGTCAAATTTTCATTCACTCCAAAGGAAACCATTTGTTCTAATGAAATAATTTTATGTATAACATGTGAGGTTTTAATCTACAAAGCAAGGGTAAACTAGGAATTGGTTATTCATTTAGAAATTATTGACTACACAATTACTTTTATTAAAGTAACCTTATTGCTTATTTAAAAAGCAATTCCATTTATGAAAATTGGATTTGCATATAATTTTACAGGCAATGTTTTTTGTGTGTGAATTGATCTGTATTGCATGAGGCACAATCATAGTTAAAACTGATGAGAGTCTGGTTTTGTAAATCATGTACTCAATATCCTTTCTGAAGAAAAAAGGAAAATATTCTTAGTATAGTTGTTGAATCAGAATTGCATCTTTTGTAACTATTTCTGTAACTCTTGTTCACAAATACTATCCATAGCTGAAGTTCAAGTTATAATTAATATCAGGAAGCAGCAACGTATCAGCAAAATCATTATTATTTTTTAAAATATGAACAAAATCATTATTAATATCTGACTTCTAAAAAAGCAAGGCAACATAACAGTAAAAAACAGGATTTGGAACAGTATATAATTTATTTCACTTGCTGTCTATGTGACTTTGGACAAATTATTTAACTTATCTGGACCTCTCAATGTACAAAATAAGGAGACTAATATCAGTCTCTTAAATTGGTTATGCAGATTTTAAAAATTAGGATGCCAAGTACTTAACACATAATTTCAGCAAAGGGGGGGCTATTATGAATGCACTGCTATTGTCAAGCTTAACCACTTTTATGCCTTTATTACTTATTTATACATTAATAATACATTTAGTCACTCCAGGGGTGCATTTAAATATAAGTCCTCTTCCATGCTGTAATCAGTTTCTAATATCATACTACTCTTCTTAACTGAAACCTCAATGTGCTAGTCAAATAGCACATTTCTTTTTAAATGTTGCATTAGTATGAGCTACAGGTCTTCTTAAAAGATTCAAGCGTGCATTTTGTTCCCTGTATCCTACACAGTTCTCTTGAGGAACACTACTTGCAGCCACTTATTAGGAGCATGTCCTATGGGCTTTGCATGGTTCAAGAGTATACAGTCTTCTATGCTTAAAGAAAGAGTTTGTTAAATAGGCATCTGTAGGTCTGTCTCTACAAAAGATGAGCATCAGGTCTTAGGAATTAAAAAATGGATAGGAAAGTGCACTTATGTGTCCTTACACATGTTATGTGCCTTGTATGTGTGTCATCTCATGATCCAAATTTATTATCCTGCTATAACATTTTTCTAAATCCAGTCTATCCTGTTCTCTCCATCCGAGAATTTCTTTAGAGGGGAAAAAAATTGACTGACAGCCTAGTTTCAGTTCACAATAATTTTCATTATAAAATCTTTTTTTTTCAATATCTGTACAGATATTGGGGTAAATGTTCACTACTTAACAATAAAATAACCTAAAAACAAAATGAAGCAAATAGCTTAAGTACCCAACAAAGGCTAAATGTTAAATCAACAAATTCTTACACTTTATCTATTTGAATCACTTGGAAAATTATCACACTTCTTAACTTTATTTGAATTCATATTTTTTCCTAAAACTCATCATACACTTAACCATCTGCTAGAATATAGTTTAATAATGAAGTTATATATGCAGATTATATTAATTTGCCCTGTAAACCTGTGGCTTTGAAGTGGAAAAATATTGTGAGAGTGGATCTAAATTTCATTATATCTGTTATATAGATAAGAAATGTGGAATCTGAGCTAAATTAATAAATAAAGAAGTCTGAAGAACTGAAACACAATGTGCTTCATTTTGCCATAGGCTGGATAATGGCTCTCCCAAAGGTATCCATGCTCTAATCCCGGGAATTTGTGCGTATGTATGTTTCTTTACATAACAGAAGGGACTTTGCAGATGTTATTAAGGTTAAAGATATTATCATGAATTATCCAGGTAGGTTCAATTTAATCACATAATCTTTTAAAAGCAGAGAACTTTCTCTGATTGGAAGAAGAGATGCCACAGAAAAGAAAGTTTGAGAGATTTGAAGATGAGGAAGACTGGGCATGCGAGTTTGAAAATAGAGGGGGCAAGGTGACCAGGAATTCAGGTGTTCTTAAGGAGCTGAGAGAGCTCTTGGCTAACAGCCAGGAAAGAAAGAGGGAACCTCAGCCTTACAACAAAGAACTGAATTCTGTCAATAACATGATGAAAATGGATTCTGCTCCAGAATTATACTTCCTAATTCCACATAAGAACATTGACCACAACTGACACTTAGATTTCAGTTTTGTGAAACCAGGAGCAGATAAACAAGCTCTGGGTCTGGACTGACCCAGAGAAATAAGATAATAAACTTATGTTGTATTAAGCCACTAACTTTGTGGTAATTTGTTATGGCAGTAATAGAAAATGAATGAATATATTTTTCCCAATTCTCTTTAATATGAAAGTGTTATTTCATTAATAGAGCCATCAAAAAAACTTAAAAAGATAAAATAGATTTTTATATAATTGGGGTTTTTACACTAAAACCTGATTTGTTAGCCTTATATGTACATTTAAAATAGTTTCTAAAATTCTTATGTGGTTGAAGTTAATGTTATATTTATGCAATCGAAGTTAATGTTAAGACATAAAAATTTTATCAAGTAAGCCATGACTATAAATTATAAATTATCATAACTATTTAAGATCATATTATGTGCATGGTAAAAATATTTTTATTTATTTTTATTTATTTTTAATTAAATTTATTGGGGTGATATTGGTTAATAAAATTATATAGGTTTCAGGTGTACAATTCTATAATATACCATCTGTATATTGTATTGTGTGTTCACCACTCCAAGTCTCCTTCCATCACCATTTTTCCACCCCTATACCCTATTCAACCTCCTCCTATCCCCCTACCCTTTTGGTAATCACCATGCTGTTGTCTGTATCTAAGAGTTTCTGTTTGTTTGTTTGTTTATTTTTTCTTAATTCCTTCACCTTTTTCACTCAGACCCACAAACCCCTCCCCTCTGACAGATGTCAGTCTGTTCTCTATCTATGAGTCTGTTTCTATTTTGTGAGTTAGTTTAATTTGTTCACTAGATTCCACATATACATGAAATCATATGATACTTGTCTTTCTCTGATCCCCTTATTTCACTTAGCATAATACTCTCCAGCACCATCCATGCTGTCACATAGTGTAAGATTTCCTTCTCTTTTACAGCCAAGTAAGTATTCCATTGTGTAAATAATGCACCACAGCTTTTTTATCCACTCATCTACTGACGGACACTTGGTCTGCTTCCAAATCTTGGCTATTGTAAATAATGGTGCAATGAACATAGAAGTACACGTATTCTTTCCAATTAATGTTTCAGGTTTCTTCAGATATATCCCTAGAAGTGGGATCACTGGTCTTACGGCAGTTCCATTTTTAATTTTTTGAGGTAACTCCATACTGCTTTCCACAGCCACTGCACCAATCTGCATTCCACCAACAGTTCATGAGGATTCCCTTTTCTCCACACCCTCACCAACACTTGTTGTTTGTTATTTATTGAAGATCCCCATTCTAACAGTGTGAGGTGATATCTCATTGTGGTTTTAATTTGCATCTCTGATGACTAGTGATCTTGAGCATTTTTTCATATGTCTGTATGTCCTTTTTGCTATTTTTTAAATTGGATTGTTTGGTTTCTTTAAATGTTGAGTTTCATAAGTTCTATTTTTAAAAATATATCCTTATTGATTTCAGAGAGAGGAAAGGAGAGGCAGAGAGAGATAGAAACATCAATGATGAGAAGAGAGTCACTGATCGGCTGCCTCCTGAATGCCCCCCAATGGGGACTGAGCCCACAACCCAGGCATGTACCCTGACCGGGAATTGAACCTTGATCTCCTGAATCCTAGGTCGATGCTGAACGACTGAGCCATGCCCGGCTGGGCAGGTTTTATAAGTTCTTTATAAATGTTGGATATCAATCCTTTATCAGATGTTTCATTGGCAAATATGTTTTTCATTCAGCAGGTTGTCTTTTAATTTTGTTGATGGTTTCCTTTTCTGTACAAAAATGTTTTACTTGGATATAGACCCGTTTTTCTTCTTCTTTTGTTTCCCTTGCCCAAGGTGATAGTTCAGAAAAATATACTGCTACAAGAAATGTCCAAAATTTTAATGCCTATGTTTTCTTCTAGGATTTCTATGGCTTTCAGTCTAACATTTAAGTCTTTAACCCACTTTGAGTTTATTCTTGCATATGGTGTAAGAAGGTGGTCTAGTTTATTTTTTCACATGTATCTATTCAATTTTCCCAACTATGCTTATTGAATAGACCATCTTTACCCCATTATATGTTCTTGCCTCCTTTGTCAAATATTAATTAGCCATAGAAGCATGAGTTTATTTCTGGGCTCTCTATTCTGATCTTTTGATCTGTGTCTCTGTTTTTATGCCAGCACCATGCTATTTAATTACTATGGCCTTGTAATATAGTTTGAAATCAGGTAGCATGATTCCTCAAGCTTTGTTCTTTCTCAAAATTGTTGTGTCTATTTTGTAGGTCTTTTGTAGTTCCACATACATTTTTGGAATATTTGTTCTAGTTCTATGAAGTACACCAATTGTATCTTGACAGGAATTGCATTGAATTTATAGATTGCTTTGGGTAGTATGAACATTTAATGATGTTAATTCTTCTTAATCATGAACACAGTATATGCCTCTACTTATGTGTATTTTCTTCAGTTTCTTTCTTCAGTATTTTATACTTTTCCCAGTACAAGTTTTTTACCTCCTTGGTTAACTTATTCCTAGTTTTGGGGGGGTTTTTTGAAGCAATTGTGAATGGGTGTGTTTTTTTTTTTCTTAGCTTCCTTTTTTGATAGTTCATTATTGGTGTATAAAAATGCAACTGATTTCTGGATATATATTTTGTATCCTGCTACTTTACTAAATTCATTTATCAGTTCTAATGTGTTTTTTGGTGGAATTCTTTGGGTCCTATATGTACACTGTCATGTCATCTGCAAATAATAACAGTTTTACTTTTTTCCAATTTGCATGCTTTTTATTAAAGTATTGGTTGTTCTCATTAATTTAGTGAGAATACTTTCACAATGAATATATTAGCAATAGTTCTTTATAATGAGTAAGTAATAATAGCCATATAAGAATAAAAATAATTACAACATGAGTAGAAAATTCCTTGTTTAAAGGTTTTGTCTGCCATTTTTACATAATATGAATTAGCAGAGGACATGGTGTTTAATGAATAGTATTGTCATTTCAACAATCCCAATTCTAAAAGTCTATTTAATGAAATACTTCTAAATATGAAAAAGTTATGCATAAAGATATCCAGTACTGTGTTATTTTAAAAAACTATTGAACTGAACTAGGCAATAGGAAATGGTTACCCAAATTCTGGGATACAAACTCAATAAAACATAAGGCATCTATATAAAAGATAGTTCTGGGTATGTAACAACTTATAAGATTATGATTTTAAGTAAATATATTAAAAATCTATGCTAAGATTATAATTATTTTTAATTTAATATTTGAAAAGTAATCAAATACATAAAATTATTAGTTTTTTTGAATAATGGAATTATGATAGCTCTTTTGTTTGTATTTTAAACAATTTATGTTTATATAATTTGTATGATTTTATTTAAATACATTAAAAATAGATATCTGAATCATCATGACTATTTCTTAAAAGAAAAATTATAGTATTTCTTCTCACATAATTCAGTAGCTTGATGGAATCTAAGCTTGGGCAGAAATAAGTGTTGTATTATACTTACAACAAATATTTAAAAAAACACCACCACCACCACTTGAAAATAAGGGTGAAAAAATTTGACCCTTGAGATTTTGCCCATTGAAATCACTAAGAGATTCATTCTCTAAGCCCATTTTTACCCACACTGGTTCAGGCTGTTTCAGTTCTCATCTGGACTATAGCAGCAGTCTCTCTTCCTTCAATCTCTCTCTCACATCCCACTCCAGTCAGAATGATGGATTTTAGTAGATCAGCCCACATCACCTTACTTAAACCCTTTAATAGCTCTCCTTACCTCTGAGGTGAAAGAGTAAAAATATTAACTTGGCTAACAGGCCGAGTGTGCCCTACCCCCACCAGATCATCCAGGTACTTTTCAGAGCCCTCACATTCTCACCCTCTTCTTTCTAGCTGCAGTGTCCTTCAGTCAGTGTCCCAAATATGACATGTGTTTGCTCATGCTGTTTCCAATCTGTTTAAATATTAATACCCAGTTATCCTTCCGATATCAGCACCAACACTTGTTGTTATAGTTCAGGATCTATTTGTGTTATATAGGTACTTATATAATGCTCGTTCTTTTGAAGCACTTATTTAAATCAGTTTGTAATTATACTTTCATTTTTGTGTTTATTTGATTGCTTGTCTTCATGAACATATTGTAAACACTAGGAAGACAGGATCTTTCTTTATTACCTGGTGCTTAGCACAGTGACATATAATAGATGCTCAACAAAAATTTTTAAATGAATGAGTAAATGAGTGAAAGAAAATTATACTGTAAATTAGCTTACACATAAAGAAAGTACCTTTAAGTAAAAATAAATTTACTAGTACAATATGGCAAATGAAAGTACCAGTGAACTTCAAGTATTAGTTTCATCGACAAGGTTAGCATTATTGCATAAATGGGTCCATCAATCTACCTTTGTCAAGTCCACTAAATATTTAAATCAAAAAGTTGTTACTTCTTTGTGTTCTTTTTCCAATGAACCTTTTAATTCCAAGTTGGCTTTTGAAGTGATTAGGTTTACAGGAACAAAATGTGATGGCTATAAAAGTGTGACCATGCTGACTCAGTTGTTAGCTTTGCTCATATAAGTTAATGTTAGTTTACTGATTTTATATAAAATGCTACACATTGGTTAATGTGAATATAATTCAAAGAAGTGGGGCCCTTTCAAAATGGTGACAAAATTAAGTTTTGAGATTTATTAGATTTAACAGTAAATCCTGAACTGTGAAAAATTTACTGAACAAAGATACCTTATAACTTCTCATTGGGGATAGTCAACTGGCCTTTTGCAAACAATGTATAGTCATTTATAACATATATTTTAAATTCATATGCTGATATTCATTGGTTTCTGCATAGTATGAGAGAAAAAGAACTCTGTATATTTGAGAATTAAAGCCTTCATTTAACAAATATTTTCTGAATGGGATGGAGAGATGAAGAGAATTATTGACCTTGAGAAGGTTAGAGGAAATATACTTAAATTAGCAAAAAAAAAAAGAAAAGAAAAAGCAAAAGCACGCAGTGTATGTAAAAATGAGCAGAAAATATATAGTAAAGATAGATGGATAAATGCGAGTGAAGAAATGTGATAGTAACTAGGTTATGTGACAGACATGAAGCTAAAAATTTTTTATTATATTAGTGAAATTATCAGCTAAACCAATAATATGTTTAATTTGGGGAAATATATTGCTAGTAAATGAGTAAAAAGATGAAAATGTAAAATTCAGAGCATCTTTTTATTTTATTTTTTAAAATATATTTTTATTGATTCCAGAGGAAGGGAGCAGGAGAGAGAGTTAAAAACATCAATGATGAGAGTGAGTCATTGACTGGCTGCCTCTTGCACAACCTCTACTGGGGATCAAACCCCCAACCCAGGCATGTGTCCTGACCAGAATCGTACCATGATCCTTTGGATCATAGGTTGATGCTCAACCACTGAGCCACACTGGCCAGGCCAGAACATCTTTTTAAAAAAGAAAAAGAGAGAGATTTTGAATGTGTATTAGTTAAGGTAATGACTCATGCTATACAAATTATCCCCAAAATTTAAATGAATGAATATTATAGAAGTTTATTTAGACCTCTTGTGTCAAGGTGGATGATTTTCTTTCATGTAGTGATTCAAGAACACAGGTTCCGCCTATTTTTTGGCTCTACTATCTTGTTCTGCACTTAGGTAGCTAAGGAGAAAACAGAGAATGGAGAATACATACTTAGTAAATAACTTGTGCATAGCCTACTGATAAGAACTAGTCACAGGACCAAGGTAGACTGACTGGGAAATGTAATGTACAGATGACCACTATAGAAAGAGAGTCATTATGTGACTATTTTTTGTTTACCAGTTAAACTGTGAAAATCACATTGATGCACATGAAAGCAAAATATATAGACATAGCACCTTAACTTTAAGAATAGTAAAAATGTGGTGAGAATAAAATGAACATATTCTAATTTAAAATAAGTTCAACCTAAAGTGTACAATTTTCAGTTTCTTGGAAGCATAAAACCTAACAGCTTTGCCCACAGAACAATATAAGATAGTTAATTTAAAAAAAAAAAATCATTTCTAAGGTTATATTCCCAATGTTTACTTTGATTTCACTTGTAACTCTAAATTACAAAATCAAGGGAATAATTTCTAAATCAATTCAGCAATCCTCTTTTATCTGTATAAGATTTATTGTAGAAGCATAATCAGATAATCTTAGAATATTTTTATATTCTTTGGACTGTCAAAAATTTAAAGCATTATTTTTTATTAAATACTGAAAATATTTAAATTTAGATATTGAGTCACATTCAGCAAAGGAATAGATAAAATTGAACTTTTAAATATATTCAGTTAATATTTAGGGGCATTTATTTTCCAGTCTCTAAATTGAGCACAATAATATACGCTTCACTTATTTCATAGGGCTATTTCAAGATTAAAAAAAAAAAAAAAAAGATGTGAAAGTTGTTAGAACATTAAAAATGCTTTATAAATACATCTATCTACCTATCATCTATCTATCTATGTGTATTTGTGTGTGTGTGTTTGTGTATAGTTTGTACCCATCTATACACACATACACCAGGCATTCATAAAGTGTACTTGTAATGTTATAATTGAACATGGCAGAATAATCTATTAGATAAACCAAAAGAAAGGCCTACTTTTTTTAAAAAAATGAGTCTTGGCATCCCTCTGTCCTGTACTATCAACTTCTTAGTTGCCTAAAGGCAAGAGTGCACCCAGTGATTTCTCTGAGTGCGTTCACCTCTATTTTTCTATGAAAAAGTAAAATCATGCCCTGGTAGGTATGATTAGAGCATCAGCCCACATACTGAAGGGCTGCTCGTTCGATTCCCAGTCAAGGGCACATGCTTAGGTTGCAGGTTCAATCCCCAGCCCTGGAAGGGACACCTGGGGGAGGCAACCAATCAATGTGTCTCTCTCAGTTGGATTTTCCCTCTCTCTCTCCCTCCTTCCCTTCCACTCTCTCTAAAAATCAATGGAAAACTATCCTCAGATGAGGATTAACAACAACAAAAGAAAGTAAAATAATAATGTTTTGGAATTGCATTTCACACACAAAGTTGTAACTCACGCTTTCTAGTCTAAGCTTCCATTTTTTCAACATTGGTTCTAGGTTTCTTTTATAGTGTTCCCTGCAACTCCTGTCACTGATTGGAAAAGACATATCCACCCTTACGTCCATTGCAACATTATTTACAGTAGCCAAGATATGGATGCGGCCCAAGTGTCCCTTGCTCCTGTTCTTAATCACTCTCTTCTATAGCTCCATTTGCCTTTTTTGTCCTAGGCTGTTGTTAGGAAGTGAAATTATTTTCTGCCATGGTCCTCTATGTTAGCTTCATTTTGGCCTTTTTAGAAAAGGTCTCACGTATGCACCATGCAAAAATCCATGTGAATCTACCCAGTTGGATAGGGCACAGTATTAGAACAGAATGCACAGAGACTGACTGAGCCAAGGACTAGGTATAGTGTAGCCATGAGTGAGTCACTTAATCTCCTCAGGCTTTAGCTAAGGAATTACCTTAGAAACTCCAATACAAAGATATTGAAAGATCAATGAGATAATATATGTCAAGTCAGAGGAAACAAGACAACTGAGTAGGTAACAGCTGTACCGGCCGCCTCCCACAACCATATCAAAATTACAATTAAAATACAGAACAACCATCACTCAGAAACTCCTGAAATCTAGCTGAACAAAAGCCCTACAACCACAGAACTGAAGGAGCAAAGAGACTAGTAGGAGGGGCGAAGACATGGGCTGATTGGGGGTGAATCCCAGAGACTCACTGCAGGCACACACCCTCGTGCCACAGGTTAAACCTGGGAGGGCCTTTTCTGTGGTGGAGGTTTCCCAGAGAAGTGAGGGGTCCCAGCCCCACATCAGGTCCCCAGCCCAGGGCTCCAGGGCCAGGAAAAGAAGTCCTTACAACTTTGGGCTGTGAAAATCAGTGGGGGCTGTCACTGAGGGACACAGAGGCTGCAGGAGCCCCAGGCAGCTCGTCTTAAAGGGCCCATACAGGGACTCACTCAGATGTGTTCCCTCTGAGTCCCAGCACTGGGCAGCAGCTTGAAAGGAAACTGGGACACTGAGGAGGAACTAACCTGCCTGAAGTTAGGGTGAGAGGTGGAGAGGCAGCTTTCTCCCAGGCAGAAGAGCTAGCAGAGGCCATTGCTCCTTTGGCAAGTCCGCCCCACACACAGCTGGCAGGCTGGAGCCATATTTGAATCTCCAGCACCTGACTCACACCTTTGGCCCTGCCCTGTTGGTTCCTGGAGGCCCTGCTCTCCCTACCTGCAAGCTCATCCAATCCATTTCCAGTGGCTTTTCTGTGCAAGTGGCCTCTCCAGCCTCATGCTTAGGACCTTCCTAAAATCTCTCAAACAAGCAGCAGCATACCTCATATGGCTTGATAAGTGGCCCCAGGCTTGGCACTAATGGCAGCCTGTATTGGTTCATAGCTTAGCCTCTCCTGGACAACGACAAGCCCAGCACAAGTAGCAGCCAACTACTGTTTGCTGTGTAGGTCATGCCAACAGCAACCAAGGCTCAACTATAACAGGACAGTGCACACAGTACACATGGGGAGCACTTAGAAAGCCCAGCTCAGGTGACTAGAGAGACTGAGCCACTAGACCCTACAAGACACCTACTACACAAAGCCACTCTACAAATTCTAGGAGACATAGCATCTCTACCTAATACACAGAAACAAACACCTGGAAGCAGCCAAAATGTGGAGGCAAAAAAACATGTCACAAAGGGAAGAACAGAAGAAATCTTTAGAAGAGGAACTAAATGAAATAGATCCAAGCAAGCTAACAGATACAGAGTTCAGAATTTTGTTTATAAGGATGCTCAATCATACTATTACAAAAATAACTGAGAAAATCGATGACATAATAAAGTACCAATTTGAAATGAAGGCTAAAATAACTGAAATGAAGAATAATTTACAGGGAATCAACAGTAGAGTAGAGGATGCTGAGAATCAAATCAGCAATTTGGAACACGGGGAAACAAAAAACACCCAACCAGAAGAGCAAAAAGAAAAAAGAATCCAGAAATATGAAGATAGTATAAGGAGCCTCTGGGACTACTTCAAGAGGCCCAACATTCCTATTATTGGGGTGCCAGAAGGAGAAGAAAGAAAGCAAGAAATTGAAAACCTATTTGAAAAAATAATTACAGAAAACTTCCCTGACTTGGGGATAAAAATAGACTTACAAGTCCAGGAAGCACAGAGAGTCCCAAACAATAGGAACCCAAAGAGGCCCACAAAAAGACACATCATAATTAAAATACCAAAGGTTAAAGACAAAGAGAGAATCTTAAAAACAGCAAGAGAAAAGCAGTTAGTTACCTACAAGGGAGCACCCATACGACTGTCAGCTGATTTTTCAATAGAAACTTTGCAGACCAGAAGGGCGTAGCGAGAAATATTCAAAATGATGAAAAACATGGAACTACAACCAAGATTGCTCTACCCAGCAAAGCTATCATTTAGAACTGAAGGTCAGATAAAGAGCTTCACAGAAAGAAAAAGCTAAAGGAGTTCATCACCACCAGACCAGCACTACAGAAAATGTTGAAGGGTCTTCTTTAAGAAGAGGCTAATGAACAAAGAATCTGATGAACTAAATAGATCCAGAGACACTGATGCAGGGAACAGATGATTATGTTTCAGAGGAAAGAGGGAAGGAAGGTGGAGGGTGAGAAGAGATTAACCAAAGAAGTTATATGCATATATGCATAACCCGTGGACACAGTAAATAACAGGGTGAAGGCCTGGGAAAGGGGTGGGAGCAAAGTGGAAGAAGTCAATTGGGGGGGGGGAATAGGACACCTGTAATACTTTCAACTATAAAGATAAATTTAAAAATAAATAAATAAAACTGAAAAATGTATATATGTAAAGTCTTCTTTGGAAAGAAACAGAGAAGTAAACAGTTCGCCTCCACTCCTTGCTTTTAGAAATGAGTCAATCTAATATGCTTTGTTATGATTGCTATGTGCATCATCCACTTTCAAACACTGCTACAAATCCTAGAAAAAAGGATAATTCAGCATGTGTGAGGAAGAAGGGGTCTATGGGGAAAAAAGGGGACATCTGTAATACTTCCAACAATAAAGATAAATTTAAAAACAACAAAGAAAGTATCATCCCTGGTAGACCAGAAAGGGTCAATAAAAGTCATGAATATTCTTGACTTTTTAAAATGAGTGAATGAATTAATTATTTAATATATCTTTATTGCTGAAAGTATTACAGATATCCCCTTTTCTCCCCCATTCACCCTCTCCACCCAGCTCCTGCCCCCTCCCCAGGCCTTCAAGGCACTATTGTTTGTGTCCATGGGTATGCATATATGCATATAAATTCTTTGGTTAATCTCTTCTCACCCCATCCATTATTTTAATAACATTCATTCAATAAATAAGAACTTTGCTAGACAATAGACATCCAAAGATGAAAAGATGCAGAATCCCTCAAGGATTTAATAATCAATCTATTGTAATGAATCTCCATTTAGGCAAAATTTGATTATACAGTGCAGATTTTATCTATAAAAAGTGGTTGGCATGTTAATTCACACATTTATGTATATACTTCACAACTTGTCTATATCTGATTATATATTTGGGAGCCAAAATTATCCATGGCTTTAAATAACATTTATACACTCATTGAGCCCAAACATGTATCTTCCTATTCAAAGAAATACCTATTAAGCAAATCAGGTTAACACTTACCCAGACTAGCTTCTGACACACCAGTGAACTTACTCTTTTGTCAATCTGACAACTTTCCAACTCCTTAAAATAGCTTTATTTAGTTTTGTAGAAATGTCTTTCATATTTTAGTTGGATATTGGAACCCTACATTTATGTCATAGAATTGGGGAACTGAAAAGAGCAACAGGGATTAAATAGTTTAATATCCTTTATTTATAAATAAGGAAATTGTGATTCAGAGAATTTATAGCCAAGGTCACTCAGGCAGAAGTAATGATATTTTAAAAAATTGAATTTATTTAAGCTACTTAGATAATAAAGTATTGAGACATTTTTTCTGAAAGGACTTAACAATAAAATAATAATAAAATATAAATAACAACTTTAAAATATAAATTAGAGAAAATACATGTAAAAATAGAAAATTTGGACCTTAGTAAAAGACAATATTATTTTAAATTTTGGAGTGTCATTGAGTGCAATATTCAGGTTCTTGATGTTCTAAATTCCCAGTTTGATAGGATGCTTTATAACAGTCAAATCACAGCACAGCAAGTCTTAGGTTCTATGTCTCTAAAATCTGGTAAATTTAATGCTGGTTTCATGAATAATAAAGCAAATCCCTGTAAAGTGCTTGTTTTATGGAAATACTAAATAATAAAGGGAGTCTTTGTGTTCTTCCACTTTTCAGTAATGCTTTTTGCCTTTGTTACTTAGACATCTGTCTTTTTAAATTCTTATTCTGAATTCATAGTATTTTTCATTTGATTGCGCCTAAATTGAAGCAACCAGAGATAGAAATCCCAGCGCCTATGTAGGCAAGCCATACAGATGAGGAAGGTAAAATAGTTTCTAAGCCATCAAATTCTGCAGTACCAAAAAATCCTTTTTAAATGTAGGCTGTGTGCATAAAAAGATTTGAACCATGAAGCCACATATAAAGCTGAAAGGAGCTAAACAACCCTTACCCTAACCTGCCAAGGCTTAGACTCATGGTGGTACAAACCATCAGATAAATCTGGAACATTTTCTGTTTTCTCAAATTCCTGTATCAGACTGGATTATGAAAAAATAATTTAATGGTAGGGTCAATTCAAAGAGTGGGGCACAACTTCTGAGTGCCTTTTGGGGTCACAAGAACACATGCAAATATTGCAAGAGATACACAGTTCAGAAGGTTTGCTATCCTCTATTTATTCCTTCTTTATCAGCTAGGTTGGTAAGATCATAAACCTAATTATTTATGCTAATTTACTTCCCCTGTCTTTATGGCTGCACATTTCTAAGTCTTTAGGAAGAAAACGACTTGAGTATCTATGGATTTCACAAATCTGACTATCTAACCAATAATATTTGGAATCTCCTTGAACCTTCATTTTCAGTTCTTAAATCTTTAAAGATACCAGTTTATTTTGTTTTCTAATATCATACTGGTGACCAAGCAAATTAGTCAGTTTCTCTATATATAAATGTGAGCCATCTGGACTGTTGGGTACAAGGAGAATGTGGATCCAAACCCTAGCTCTCATTCAAGGTCATATCAAACACCAGGCCTTCCCTGGTTCATCCAGGGCAGAAGGAATGGCTTGGGCAGAACTGCCATACTTCTGTGAGACACACTACTTCCCATCTCTTATTGCAGTTATTGTGTAGATGTTCAATCTCTTCCACTAGCATTATCTCATCTTTTTAAGGGAAAGGAGACACTGTTACTACTTACTTTTGTGACAATGAGCAGTACGGTCCTGGATAAACTGGTCAGGATACTTACACAGGACTCTTCATGATTTGACCCTTGCCTCAGTTCCCAGTCCCATTCTTCATCATGCTCTCGTACCCACACTGAGCTCCAGCCAGGCTATCTTATTTGCAGTGCCTGAGGTACAGTGATTTCTCTCATGTCTAAATCCCTACAGAAGGCTCCACAGAAGTGGCAGTTCTAGTTATTCCTATATAGGTATGTCTACTCCACTTTACCATCAGCCCTGGATAACTGTGTGCAGGTTCTGATCATCTTTGCTTTCCCCCACCCCCAAAAGAATTTTTGATTTTTGTAGGTACATAATTAATTGTGGTGTTCAGTGAAATTTTTATAAAAAATTAATTATAATCCAAATTAGTTCCCCAAATTACATCAAACCTGGTTTCAAATTTTATATCTTGATAGTGACCAATGTGTGGCCTAAATGTTTTTTGTTGTTATTGTTGTTGTTTTAAATATATCTTTATTGATTTCAGAGAGAGGAGGGGAGAGGGAGAGAGATGGAAACATCAATGATGAGAGTAATTGATCGGCTGCAGCCCACAACCCGGGCATGTGCCCTGACTGGGAACTGAACCCCGATCGCCTGGATCCTAGGTCGACGCTCAACCGCGGAGGCACGCCCAGCCTGGCTGGCCTTTATGTTTTAACTCATCAATAATATTTAATAATTTTTTTAAGATAATCACTGAAATACTTCTAGAAGGTTACTACCTGTCCTTTAAATTTAGGGCATTGCATTTCAGGTATGGTAAATTATATTGTGGTTGTACTGTTTCTACTGTCCATGTTTAGTTTAGGTACTAACTTCAGTTGCTGAGAGCTATGTTTTTTAACATTACTACTTTATTCTAACCGTGCTTGGTTTTTCTGCCATGAAAAAATGTTTTACAGAAATCCATGGAAACAAAATTCTAATTTAATAATGAAATGGATTTTCAGATATTTCAGAACAAATTTATTATTTATTAAGTAAATAAAGTGTGAGTATGTAGCACTCTGTGTATGTTTGTGTATCTTTAAATTAAATTAACAAACGGCTTTGGATTTATATAGTATTTATTAAAGCTGACATGATTTTTACATAAAAATAATCATAAGTCAGAGTACACCAACAAAATATTTTGAAACATCTCAGTGAGAAGTGGAAACATTTTTATTCTTGGTAAGCCAAAAAACTTTTATTAGATCAAGAAGAGTGAAGTAAGAAAGGTATAGATGTTTCATGAGAAAATTTTTGAAAATGAGTTCTTTTTTGAATTTCAAAAATTAGAGTAAGCTAATGTCCTAAGAAGTCTTAAGTAAAAAAGAGCTAATGAAATGTCCTAAGAATAATAAGGTAGTGGGAGCTGAGAAATATGAGTAGAGCCTAATAGTAAAATAAAATGTTCAACCATTACATTGCTTTTAAAAGTTTTTGCTTCAAATCCATGCTAGCTTTTAAAATATATCCTTAAATGCTATTTCTTTGACAGTTAGTTTTCAGGCAGTACTAAATATGAAAATAACCTTCATTTGTTTAGAAAAGTAATTTCATTTTCCATAATTACCATCATAACTGCTATTATGGTGGAGCTTTGTTAATTCATTCTAATGACAGGGAGACAATTGCTGAATTTTCCAAATTATTAAGTATGTGAATTAATATAATAAAAGTCATAGATATTTCATCTCAGATGCATTTTATTCATTTATTTTCACAATTTAAGTTTTATTTCTTAACTATTCTGATAATATTAGGACTAGTCAATATGCTAATGCATGTCCTATGAAAATTGAAATACTCAGAAGACATACTTTATTGCCAACAAATTGCATGGGTTAGCTATTTTAGGATAATAAATTGTCCTAAAGGATCATAAATAAGTTTTCTATTTTCCCATTTTTTATAGATTCCCACTTTCTTGGGGGTATATTTAACATTAGAATAACAACGTTAATGTACATTATACCTGTCCTGAGTACCTCATGCTCTAGTGTGACATGGAACTTGTATTTCTTTTAAAATACTTAACAGTTTTTACTTGTTCCTGAATTCCTTCTTTAGTCATTCTGAATTAGTGAGGTATTATTTTAATTTATCTTAAACTATGTTTTTGGCTAAACAGCTTCTATCTTATATTAGCTATTGTTGGTATTACTGTTAGTTTTGGATAGGATAAAATAAATTCCCAGAGTCTGTGATGCCTGTAATTCTTTCCCCAAATGTTTGCTATTCTGTACAAATTCATGTTGTCAACCACTTAAAAAAAACTTTAAAACTTACATCTATAAACTATGGCTTGGGGAAGAAGCTTTAAAGTTTAGAGCTCCAGAGTGGGAACTGAAATTTTTAGATTCAGAGTCTGAGTCATAAAATGCACCAAGGTGTGACCCTTCCCCCTTTTGAGTCTCCAGAGTTTTAATTGGTGTTGGAATTCTTACCTTACTTTCTGGGAATGTTCTGATTTTTATTTCAGGGCACTAACTGGTATTCAGAATGCTATGACTGTATAGTCTTAAATCAGCATAAGAGAAGTTGGTATAAGTGAAATAAATTCAAAATCCCTACTTACAGTTCTGAGGGTGCAAGAAGCATCTGTCAGGGAATACCAGTCTTTTCCTGGTGTCCACATACTTGCTGAATTCAGCCTTTGTAAGGTTTGAATTGACCTGCAAACCTCTCTACATCCTTCATATAATACTCCATTAACATTGCACAATCTTTTACTCACTCATGAAAGCAAACACCACATGCTTGTGTAATGGTATTTATTCATTTAATAATCATTTGCTAACTAATGAGTGAAAAAAGAAAACCTACTGGAATGCTTAGTTGACCCTTACTTCCTTGGCAAGGCCCAAGTGACAATTCTTGTATTTGTGTCTATGCATACAATCCTGTCTGAGTTCTCCTTTGGAAATATTTTCAACTTTCCCATGTTAATAGCTTCATTGTAACTTCATTGTGTTTACTGTGTTATTCTAATACTCAGTCTGGCCAAGCATTTTGCTTCCTCTTCTCTGACCTTTCTTTACTCTCTCCTTTTTTTGAACTTTTTCTTTATTGTTGAAAATATTACAGATGTCCCCTTTTCCCCCCCATTGGTCCCCTCCACCGGACACCTTTCTTCTCTTTTAACAATTGATATCTCCCCCTAATCCTGGGATTTACCACAGTCTCTAAAGTCTTCCTCACAGGAGAACAGAAGTCACTGCTTTTTATCTTGACCAAATACACTCTCAGCAGGTCATGCTTCCTGCCATGCTGATATATGAGTGTGATCTCTCATTCTCGTTTGTGAATTTTTATGTACAATTCATCAGGCGATGCTTTCTGATCCCCATTCAATTCAAAAATCAACTAATCAATATTGATTGTGCATTTCAGAGAAATGACAGAGATAGAGGAAGGAGAAATGGATCTTTAAAATGTCTGGGGTGAATCCAAGCATTTACATTTGTATGACTCTGGGGAAAAATAATGCCATGCAATTCTCTTGAGGTTGAATATTCATATACAGAAGGAAGATTATGCTTGAAGGTAAAAAAAAAAAGTAAGGATGTAAACTTTACCTTACAATAAAATTCTTTGGGAAGTTTATCTTCATATGTCCTAGTTGTACCTAACAAAGGAATTCAAATATAGTGTTCAGTAACCCATTCACCCTCAAAGAAAACAGATTGAATTAGTTTGAGAAACTTGACAAAGGAGCCTGATATTTTGTTGATTTGTTTTTATTTTTTTAAATAAAATTTGTCCAATAAATCAATAAAATAACTGGCTCAGAAATTGAACTATTGTAGGAAGGGGAATTTTCATCCTTAAATATCAAGTTTTGATAGTTATCCATTGTAAAAAAATGTTTATTTAATTTATAATTGTTCTAGTTATTTTATAAATTCCATGATATTCATGCTAGACACACTTCATTTTTCCAATATAGATAAGTCTATTTTTTTTAGTCTTTTGCTGTTGATTGGCATTTCATTGTTTGTCATGAGAACATTAGCTGAACCTCCAAATAGCCATCTAGAATCAATTTTGAAGAGAAGGGAATGAGTCTTTCCAATACCTGAAAGTACATAAAATATTTGACTTTAATTCAATAAAAACAACAATGGATCATTTTAATGTTTGTAACCAATAGAGCTCATGATAAGGTAATGAAGTACATCAGATTCATTGAGTAATTATGATGGCACTTTGTCAGGTATGCACAATGTGCTGGCTGAGGAGTTGCATCAATATATTTACCCTAATGTATATTGTTACACAGTATATAATAAATTCCCTATTTTATGGCCTTCTGGGAACTGAAGGAAATGATTCAATTAGTAAGAACATGTGAACTGAGGGGAATTAAATCAACTTTAATAAAAACATCTATAAATCACATTGCAAGCTAAGTAGAGTGGTCATTAGGGGCCTCATTCCTGGAAATTAATAAAACATTTCAAGGGTCATATTTTTATAACTTCTCGCACATTAGTTGGACTCAGCTCAAGGGCATCCCTAAAACTACCAAACACCTGAGGACTCCTCACTTTCGGTACACGTCTCTAATGAGGTTGCTGCATATGCATTAGTCCTATATATGGAATTCAGCCTGAGTAAGCTTCACAGCAAGAGATATGTGAATGTAATACATCATTGGTAAGAAATGCATGCAGAAAGGTGGAACTCGGGAAGCTTTTGTTTCCCCTAAATACTTGAGGTTTCTTTGACCAAAAGTGTTTTTCACACCTTTAACCATGAAGATCCCATTCTTCATTCAAGACTGTGGGAGTGTGGATGTTTTCTATTGCCTCTTTAAACATTTATGTATATTTCCACTTTTCTAAAATAACTGTATTGTTTTTCTTTTTTTTCTTTTCCAATGATCAAATTGTTTTAATAAATGAAAACAAACAGACCAAAATGTTGTGAGTAGTGAATAAATAAAAGTGCCTTGTATAAATATATTTATCTAGAGAAGTGGCTCCTCCTTCAAGCATAATTACCATTACTAAATAAATATACCCATAAATATTTTAAACAAAGCAAAAATACAAGTATGAAGTTTTGCTTTGTTTTGTTGTTATTATTACTTCCCTCTCCTTGCATCTCCTTTTTCAATTTTACTATGCTCTCAGGTCATTGTTATTTACAGTTTATTATCTATTCTTCTAGAAGTGTCTGTTAGCATATACACATAGAGAGAATACATACATATTCTATACTACCACATATATAGTCTCAAAATCTAGGGTATATTACATACACTATTCTGATGAATTTTCACTTACTAATATATATATAGCACATTCTTATAAAAGTTTTATTTTATTGCTTAGAATGCATATACCATAATTTGTTTCACTGCTGTTCTTGGTGAATGATTTCATCATTTTTATAATAATATTATACATAATTTCTCTATAATTTCCTAGTATGTCTATAAATTATCTTAATTTTAAAATGTTAATAATAACAAATGTTGATGTCCAGTGAGGTTGTCTATGTATTAGCCTAGTTTAGTATTCCAAAACATTTTAACTAATAGTTCAGAAGAAAAGCCCATGGTCCTTTCCCTTTTTCTCTGCCAACTGCCCTCACCCACAGACCTCCAGACTGTATCATTGAAGCTTCTTGAAGGGAACTCAATAATGTTGGGAGTCATGTATGGAGTTGCAGATTTCCCCTGTATGGAGATGCAGATTTCTTAACTCTGGTGGACTTGGTTCTCAATTTGTTCTCACCTGTGTGATATCTTTTAAAAAACTGTCACAGTCTGTTGAAGGCATATCCTCACGATCTTAATAGAAATTAGGAAGAAATTAGGAAATAGAAATAAATCATAACAGTCCTCTGTAGAATTATTTTTATATTTCTTCTGGGACTTTAGAAATTTTGAGAGATAAGACATTCATTCAACCAGGCATCTTTAGTAGTTTCTATTGCATTTATAATCAATACAAGGTATAAAAATTTTACAAGGCTCTATGCATCTGTCAGGTCCCAGTTTAGGGAGCCACCAGCTCCTAACGCATTTGTCGATTTTCCCCCTGGTGAAATTTACTTAATTCTTTGTGTTCCCATAGTTCTTTACTTAAACTTCTACTGTAGCATTTATTGCACTCTGCATTGTTCTATAATTGTGCATATGTGTCTTTTCTTCCACACTGGACCCTTGGTTAATTAAAGATCAGGACAATGTTAATTTATCTTTATATTAATAGCCACACTCAAGAGAAATATAAGAAAATATTTATTATATGAATAAATAGATGAATGTATGTTTATCTGTATGAAGAAGGGTAAGTAATGGACAGTAAGGAGCAGATAATTTTGTAGAGCTGTGATATTTATCCATCTGTTTTTAAGAAAAAGAGTTGCTGTGACCTAATTGTGGAAAGTGACAAAATAACATATTCTTTTAACTGTAGCTGTGTTTTTTGTTATCGTGCTACACAATAATGTATTACAACAATTCAGATATACTTACATTTTCTCTGTGATTTTATTACTTTTCTGCTATAAAGACAAACACTGTTCCGGTACTCTCAGACCCTCAGGGAAGAAGGAATGATTTTCACAGTAGTTTATACAAACACTGCTCTTTAAATTGGATCAGGAAAGCTTCCTTAAAAAAGACAGCAGTCATAGAATTTTGACTCTCAATTGCAATATAAAATTAAAATTTCAGTTTGTCCTAGCAGTAGGGAATAATTTAAAAGTTAGATGAGAAAGGAGAACTTGTTACATATGCAGAAGAGATTCTAAAGTGATTCATTATAAAAAACAAATTGATGGCATTTTGCAGGTCATTTAGCAATGAGCTATACTAATTTGGGGTTCTTGAATCAATTTAATGATATATACCATTTTGACAAAATGTTAAATCATGATCCTGTAAGGTATTATATGTCATTTGAAAGTAAACTACATTGAGATAAATCAGTTTCCTCCTCCACTTCCTTCTTCATCTCTCCATCTTAATACACTCAAGCTAGCCAGCACCTTCCAGAACACGGGACAGATTGGCTAACCTTATAGTGATAACCAACAACAAGTAAATGAGACCCAAAGATGATACAAATGTTCCTGCAGTGATTACACTTTTCTTTGCAACCATGGCTACAGTATTACAAAAGTTTCAACTCCATACTGGAGTAAATTCTTCCCTAGTAATGCATAATGATACCCCCTCTTCCAATCTGACTACTGTTCTCAACTTCGCTGTTTTTTAATTTCAATACACTGGCTTATGAGTCACATAAGAAAGTAAAGCTATAGGATTTGGGGGACCTCAATTGACTAACATGTTTATGAACTAATTACTTCCTACATTTTTTTCTGCTAGCAACTACTACAGGACTAGATAAAAAAAGGTAGATATTATGAGTTGATGTCTCCTAAAAGCAACATTTGGACAAATTGTCTACTTAATGTTTTTCCTCTTTTGCTGTTAATAACTTTAAGAAGCAGGAACTTTAGTGAAGGCAAATGTGTGCAGTAAATCCTTATCTGAGAGCACATTGACCCATTCTGAAACGAAGTCCAAGGCATACTTTCTGTCTCATTTCTTGCCTGCCCTTCTTAGTTTCCTACAATGCCAGTTATATTAAGGTTTGAGATTAGATGTGTCTTAAGTTTGAGTTTAAATGAGAAAGATGTTCTCCTAGTGGCTTATTCAGCAATGAAAGTAAGTATCTGAATTATTGCAATGTAAAAGATGCCAGAATTTCAGATATACTTGGGCCATTTCACCTTCACCCTGTTCCTCTCTTATAGGAAGCTTTTCATGGCAGCCCTCCAGCTGTTTCTCTTCCAGTTGAATTTTAAATGCTCTATTACTTTGGCTAAATTTCAACTATGTCAGTAAAATCCCAAAGAGAAAATCAAGCTAGCAGCAAAAGTACCATTCCTCCTAAATAAATAAACTGCTTGCCCCCAAATATGAGAAGAGACATCCTACCATCAGGGTCATGTTATAGTCAGTTTTAATAAAGGGAGTTGTTTTCTTCTGCAGAGGCTTTCAGTTGTTTAACTCAAGTCGGAGCTCAGTTTAAACTAGCTGCCTGTCTTCTTGAACTAAACACAGTTCCCAGCAGCACCAGAGACTAGCCTCAAAGAGGAGGCTATTCAAGGTCTCCTAAGAGCTGATCGGGACTAAATCCACATGTCATATTTGCTTGATTGCTTCAGCCTCTATAAGAAACCAATTCCTTTAACTTCTGGAATACTATTCAAAACATGTTGGTTCTGATGATTACATCCACCATCCTTCATTTTAGTATCTAAGTAACATTGTCTTCACTCCCAAAGGCATCATTTATTGAAAACTTAACACCTATTGGTGAGTCCATGAAGGTCTTCCATGGTCATCTCTTCTAACAAGTTTATCTTCCATCTCATCTTATGCACCTATTCCCAGGACCTCCCTAGACCTGGCTAATATCAATCATTATAGGCAATATCTCTCTAAAATCTTGACTTCAAATATTGACCTCCACCTTACTTCCTCTACTAGCCCAGTTTCAACCAATTCCCAATCCCACATGTACCTGCGAGTAATTAGCATTACTCATTTGTTTACAATCCCTCACCCCACTCAACCTTACTAGCTGCCCTTTTACACAACTTAGATTACATGATTCATCATAATTATTACTCCTTTGCATACCACTTCATGTTGTTTGCCTGCATTTTCTTTATTGAACTCACCTGCTTTAATTTAAAATTTAGCTCTACCTACCAATCTATATCTGAGTAGCTGAACATGGTTGGAGAAAACCAACAGTTATATTGACTGATGTTAAATTTGTGGCCACAGATTATGGGTCAGCACCGCCCAGAATTTTTACTGTATTTCTGCAGTCAGTTCATGCTCCCACACTCTGACATAATTGTTTGCTACCTTCTTTCCTCAAACCTCAAGTGTCTCCTCTCCCATTCTTTGTGGATGATTTTTTTATTTCATTTTTTATTTTATACATATGTATATATATATATTAATCTTTATTGTTGAGAGTGTTACACATATCCCCCCTTTTTGCCCCATTGCCCCCCTCCACCAGGTTTCCACCCTGCCCCAGGCTTTCAGCAACCTATTGTCTGTGTCCATGGGCGATTTATATATGCATATAAGTTGTTTGGTCAATCTCTTCCACCCCTCTGACTCCCCCTTCCCTCTAGATTTATCAGTCTGTTCCATGTTTCCATGCCTCTGGTTCTATTGTATTCATCGGTTTATTTTGTTCATTAGATTCCACATATAAGTGAGATCATGTGATACTTGTCTTTCTCTGACTGGTTTATTTTGCTTAGCATAATACTCTCCAGTTCCCTCCATGCTGTTGCAAAGGGCAAGAGATCCTTCTTTTTTACAGCTGCATAGTATCCCACTGTGTAAATGTATTACAGCTTTTTAATCCATTCATCTACTGATGGGCCCTTGGGCTGTTTCCAGATCTTAGCTATTGTAAATAAAGGTGCTATGAACATAGGGGTGCATATATTCTTTCTGGTTGATGTTTCAGAATTTTTAGGATATATTCCTAGAAGTGGGATCATGGGGTCAAATGGCAGTTTCATTTTTAATTTTTTGAGGAAACTCCATACTGTTTTCCATAGTGGCTGTACCAGTCTGCATTCCCACTGGCAGTGTACTAGGGTTCCTTTTTCTCCACAACCTCACCAGCACTTATTGTTTGTTGATTGATTGATTTTTTAAAAAGATATCTTTTATTGATTTTAGAGAGAGGAAGGGAGAGGGAGAGAGAGATGGAAACATCAATGAGAGAGTCGTCATTGATTGGCTGCCTCCCTCACACCCCCCACTGGGGATTGAGCCCGAAACCTGGGCATGTGCCCTGACTGGGAATCAAACTTTGATCTCCTGGATCTTAGGTTGATGCTCAACTGCTGAGCCATGCCTGGCCGGGCTGTTGATTTATTGATGGTAGCCATTCTGGCAGGTGTAAGGTGATACCTCACTTGTTGTTTTAATACATATTTCACAAATCTAGAACAAATATTCCAAAAATTTATATGGAACAAAAAAGACCCCAATTAGCTGCAGCAATCTGGAGAAAGAAGAACAAAGTTAGAGGGATCACAATAGCAGATATGAAGTCATACTACAAAGCCACTGTAATCAAAACAGGCTGGCACTGGCACAAGAACAGGCATATAGATGACTGAAACAGAACAGAAAATCCAGAAATTAACCCATGCCTTTATGTTCTATTAATATTTGACAGACAAGGCAAGAGCATACAATTGAGTAAAGATAGTCTCTTCAATAAATTGTGTTGGGGAAATTGGACAAGTACATGCAAAAAAATGAAACTAGACCACCAACTTATACCATACACAAGAATAAACTCAAAATGGATAAAATAAATGCAATTCCTGAAACCATAAAACTCCTAGAAGAAAACATGGGCAGCAAAATCTCAGACATCTCATGTAGCAGAATTTTTGCTGATGCATCTCCTAGGGCCAGAGAAACAAAGGAAAAAATAAACAAGCGGGACGGCATCAAACAAAAATCTTCTGCACAGCAAAAGGAAGCAGTATCAAAATGAAAAGGGATCCCACTGTATGTGAGAACATATTTGCCAATGATACATCTGATGAAGGGTTAATTTCCAAAATATATAAAGTTCTCATACAACTCAACAAAAGGAAGACAATCCAATGAAAAAATGGGTAGAGGACCTGAATAGACACTTCTCCAAAGAGGACATACTTAGGGATTTTAATTACTGAAATAAAAAGTATGCCAGAAACCTTTTGTCAATTCATCCATTGAAACAGGAGTAAAGGGAAGTATACAGGTAAAGATAAAGGCAGGATGATAAATTTGGTGGTGGAAGAATTAGAAAATTAGTACCTGATTGTTTTTCTTTAAAAGAGGGATATCAAAATCAAATCACTCATCTGAGAGAGTTAGAATGGGGGAAGAGATTAGTGACTTTGAGCATCTTTTCATATGTCTCTTGGCACTGTGTGCATTCTCACCATTAGCCAAATTGTAATGCCATAAGGCCCAGCTCACTTTTTTTTCCTCCATGAGGCCTTTGGGACCATCATAACCTTTTGAGATTGTCCTCTCTGTATATTCTCATAGCATTTTCTGTACTGTTTATCTCACACTTGACAAAATATTTCTGGAATAGTTTTTATTTCAGTAATTATAATCCCTAAGTATAAGAGATATGTTTAAAAAAAGAGTCAATACCCTGCACCTACCTCAGAGCTCTACGTCCAGATTTTTAACAAATTTTGGTATTGCTCTTAGTAATGATGACATATATGTGAACTAATATAAATCCATTGCTAATGTTTGAAAATAATTTATATTACATCAAGATATGGATATGTTTAATCTCAAATAAATGGAGAACATGTTGGTTGTATGAAACAGTAGCATGGGTCGTATTAATTTGATAACTGGATCTACAAAATCCCATTTTCACTTCTTGTCTAAATTTGTCTGTGGTCCTTCCCCTCCATCTTGGCATGTAAATATTTGCACAGCCCTCTCTTTGTGGTTCTTTAGCCACCATAAGTAAGGGGAGTTAGTATCCTAAATACCAATTACAAAATATGACTCTGGTTAAATAACTGGTTCGGAATAAGTAATGATCTCCTTTTGAAAGTGACTAATTTAAAGAAAAATTGACAGTTATCCAATACATAAAAGTGGAATGGTAAGACCAAGAGAAATTTTCCAACTTCCTGTTGCACTGGGTCATTCACAGCTCATGGGTTTTGAAAAAAAATCTTTGTTTTATTTGACAACAAGACATAATAGTATAGAAAATAGATATTAGAAATGGCTGTTGTATGAATTTCCTTTACACAAATGTCCAAATAATTTTTCTAGATACTATCAAGGAGATGAAGTATAACTCCTTGAGTGTAGGCTGTTTGGTAACTTATTTTCTAAAAGTAGAGTATGGAAGGAGCAAGAGATAATTTTATATTGGAGAAACTTGAACAACATTGCTTCAGCCATGTGATCAAGGGTGATGTCATCAATGTAAGTCCCACTGATAGCATGTATCATTATGTGATGTGATAAGAATGGTATTTTACCTTTATGGTCTTCCTCCTAAAAACTCTAACTTCAGTCTAACCTCAAGAAAAACAGCAGAAAACCCCAAATTGAGGGGCACTCCACAAAATACACAACTTATATTGCTCAAAACTGTGAAGTTAATCTAAACAAGGAAAATCTGAAAAATTACTTCTATCTAGAGGACACTAAGGATACATAACGACTAAATGTAATGTGTGTCCTGGATGGGATCCTGGATCAGAAAATAGGCATTAGGTAAAAATCAATTAACGCTGAACAAAGTATTGACTTTAGTTAATAGCAATGTACCAAGGTCAGTTTTCTTAATTGTGACAATGTACTATAACCCAAGGTGTTAACAATAATTGAAACTGGGTGAGGGGTATATAGAAACACTCTGTACTATCTGTGCAACTTTTCTGTAATTCTAAATCTGTTCTAAAATAAAAAGCTTATTTATTTTTATTATTTTTTTAAATATATTTTTATTGATTTCAGAAATAAGAAGGGAGAGGGAGAGAGAGAGAAAGAAACATCAATGATGAGAAAGTCATTGGTCGGCTGCCTCCTGCATGCCCCTGACTGGGTATCAAGCCCGCAACCTGGGCATGTACCCTGACTGGGAATCAAACAGCTGTCGCCTGGATCCTAGGTCGACGCTCAACCACTGAGCCACTCCAGGCCAGGAAAAGCTTATTTAAATTTAAAATTGTTTCTTACATTGCCCACAAAAAAATAACGTTTAATGTTTATAATAAATCCCTCACATACATCAAATAGGTTGATAAAATAAATAATATTTGATCTATGATATGTGTCTTTAAATAAAAAGTGTGCCATTTAAAGAAGAAGGTATTCCAGAAAGTTACTCTATTACTCCAGCAATATTGTATTTTATGTATAGTCTTTGGCTTTAAAGACTTGTAATTGCTACAAATACAGTTGAAAAACATGTCTCAATAAATAAGAGGGAAAGTGGATGGGTCCCAATAAAACCTTACTATTACAGTAATCTTTTGGAGAATTATGTGCTGTTCTATATCCTTTGGAGGTTTTTTTGTTGCTGTAGCCTAAGCATAACTTACTTTTGTATTATTTCCTTCCACAAATTACAATATATACAAGTTCTGTGTGTTTTTGTCATCTGACATACAGAGATCAACAATGGACGTTTACTTCAGCTGATTTGTACACTTTTAGTTTTAAAGAGTTTAATATTATTTTTCTTTCTATTGTTCCATTACAGTCTCCAGTTTCTTTGGGGGGGGGGGGGAGCTATTGGTATATTCTTACAGAATCTTATTTAATAAGTGTTATTTATTTTGGAGCTGGAAGGTAACATAGAATTCACTTGCTACAAAGTGTTCATTCTTCAAAGGAAGAAACTGAGGCAGATAAAGCTGAATCATTTACCTGTGTTGGGAGGACCCATATATAGTAGCTTTTTACCATACTTTGTTGGTATACCAGCTCTGAATGTGTTTTTGAAATATGTCAAAATTTTGGAGTGACATTACAATTTTTCTTAATTAGAGCCTCAGACATTTGGATGATGTCTAAAGTATTAGATAAATATTCATATATGGAGTAATGCTCAAATTCACACACTTCATACAAGTCAACTACAAGAAAAGTTGTATCAAAGAAAGCTGTCCTCTAGGGAGATGGTTGTGTCTACACAGGCAACATGTAAACCACTGTAACAGTTAAGTCAATCAATATAACAATAGTTCACCCAAATAATATGTTGACATTCTTGACTAATGTCCTTGAGTGGGATTGACTCTGTTTCACTAAAATGGAAATGTTAAGAACTTGCATTGATCGGTGACTGAATTAGTCTCTGTCCATGTAGCTGAAAAATATTCTGTAAAAGCAAAATGGTAAACTTACTAACATGATAGTTTCCAATTGACTTTACTACACCTTTGTAATCACTGCTTAAGTCATTGGAAATTATTTTATTCTTTTATTTAGCAAAAGTTTAGGATGGTAAAATTTAGAACAATATTGTTCATCCATCCTTTCTTTACCCCAGCCTGTGCTCTGTTTGTTTCCACACACCCCTACTTTCTTAAATGTAGTGAAAAAAATTACTTTAAAAAAACCCACCAGACATATAAAATGCAACGTATTATTAGATTAAAAAGTCATAAAAGTACTCATCAAGTTGCTATTTAATTTTTTAACATGTACTCTCATTTGCTTTCCTTATCTCAACTTAAATGCGTAAAAGAGGAGAAAGGGGGAGAGCCCCAGCTTCTGTAGCACTGCTATAGAATAGGTTCCTAGTTTCCAACCTCTCTGACCATTAGAACCACCTCTGGGAAAACTTCTTAAAAGAAAGGTATACTGATTGAGTACATTTATTCAGATGATGGAGAAGGTGGACTCTTTTTCCATATAGATCATGGTGTGGAATGCATCATTTACCCACACTAAAAGCAACTGCAATAGGACCTCATGAAATATACAAAAACCAGAGAGCTTACAAGTCCGAGTTCCAGAGCTCTCGGTCTGGAGGAGGAATTTCTGAGCTCATGCATTAGGCTTGCATGCTTTAAGTACATGAGGCCCTTTAGTTGTGGCCACCACGACAGGCTATATAGTTTGCATATTTTCCAGCTGCCTTGGCCTCAAGCCTGGAAGCACCAAATGATCTGAGAGCTGGAGGATGATTTTGGCCTCAGTGGTTTGCATAAACATGGTGTGGTAATTCTTTTGTCAGGAGGACAGAGAAATGGGCTGTATTTTGTCATCAATTTTCAAAATTATATGAATATGTGTATATTGATAACAAATTCACAGGCATCCAGGGCAATTCATCTGATAGTATTTTATAACTGATGTAATATTGGGTCTTCCAGTCAGCATCTTTCATTATAATGTCCTGAATATTTACCTTAAACATATATACTATTTAGTCATTTATTGGTTTAATGAATGTTTCTATGGCCTATTTTACCAAATATTTTTAAATGCTTTGGTATCAGGAAGATGGGTCAAATATTTGCTTACTATAACTTACTGAATTAATGGAGCTAGAAATAGAGCCTGAAATTTCAGATCCTTGGGACTCACCTTTCTTGTTTAACAGGCAATAAATAAATCAAAGATGGTGTCAGTCATCAAATAATAATAATACCAGGATATTGGATTAGATTGCAATTTATTGCAGTAAGCACATACCATCCATAGGGTAATTTTATTTCATTTTCAAGTGGCAACACTTTTAAAGTATTTTAAAATCAGTTTTATAATTGTTTTTGGGAGACATGGTCACAACACTTGACACTATTCACTAGGCTAATTATCATGTTGTATGATTAGCATAAAGCAGGTTTAAAAGAAATTGGCTCATTATATTCCTTTCTAATAGCACAAGATTTCTAATGTATTGATTCTACATAACTGTGAGAAAAATAATAAAATTATCATGATAAGTGTCCCAGCTTCAAGCACAGCAACAGCATTAAGTGAAGGACACCTAATGCTAACACTGTCTTAAATGAAATGACCTATCCATTCCTCCATGGTCATTCCTCACTTCAGCATGTTTTTCTTTTGTTATTGTTTATGAAATGTTTCCTGTCAGTGTCTGATACCTCCAAGAGCCAGTGGAATACTTTTATTCCTAAATAATACTAGAGGCATCTTTACCTCTTTTCGGTAGTCTATTGACAGCATCTGGCACAATTTCAAAGCCTGAGCAAATGGCTTGGGAAGCACGACTAATATTAAAATCATGGTTGTTGTTAACAACTCTTTGCCGTAGAATGCAGCAAATGGCTACTATTTATTGCTCACTTGCCATGTATCAGGCAAATGTAATAAATAATTATAGCTGTTATAACAGTCTAGCAAGGCAAAAATTATTCTTGTTAACCAGGTCATTTTGCCCTACCTGCTTTTTACAAAGAAAATTTTAATATTTTTTAATCCAGAAAAAAATCTCTCTCTCTCTCTCTCTCTCTCTCTCTTTCTCTCTCTCTCTCTCTCTCTCTCTCTCTCTCTCTCACACACACACACACACGTGCACACACACATACCACTCATACTGGTCTCTAAAATAGTGAAAAATATTATAAAAATTCACTAAAGTTTTCTTGCAGAGCATAGATGGTTTCCATTGCATGTGTCACAGAAATTCTTCTAAAATTTTTTAAGCAATGTTATCTCCCAAACTCCCAACTTCTCCCTTTGTTATCCAAACATCAGTCCCTCTGGCCTAGTTCTGTTCTATCCACTCCTCTCTCTTTGGCCACTTCTGTTTCCTCCTCAGTCCAGTTTCATACTCTCCACGACATCCTCATTTTTCTCAAGTAAAGCAAGCCTGTCTTTGTCTTCTCCAGTTGTCTTCTTGGTACTTGTCCTTTTCCAGTTCAACGAAAGACTAGTAACTATTTACTTTAAGAGACAGAAGATGAAAGAGGGCATCCACATTCTTACATTCTAGAATTCTTTGTCACATTCCCATTTCACAGATAAGAAAAATGAGGTTAAAAATGAGGTTTTTATAAGTGAAGTAGCTTGTTCAACTGCTTAAGTAGTTAAAATACTACTGTTTTATAAAAAATTGAGTAAGATAGTTCAATTAGGAATTTTTGTTTGTTCCACTTTGTAACACTGTCTTATTGTGATAGAAATTTTATCTAAATCTATGAAGTATAAATATCAAAGATCATTATCTTATATGTAGGATGTGTTCTTTATTTAAAATCTCTATTGATTTTTTTAAGTCTGTCTGTCTCTTTCACTTTATCTTTCTTTTTTAAGCCAAGATTGCATTGCCATCTAAACATCTAATTTGCAAAGAAACCTGAAAGTTTTTTCTTAGCCAATCTGCCTTCTGAATGATAGATATATTGAATACAAGTGAATCTTACCCATTTCTGATAAGACCCTGTATTTTAGGCAATTATTTCTCCTAAAAAGTTTCACCTTGTGTGATCTTTTTGGTTACGTGTGTAGCTGAGCTAGACCACCACTCTAACTGAATAATCTGATAAATTTACAGGGAATGGACAAGGACATGGTGATCACATGGTTCCTGAGAAAGCAAATATTAGCGATTGCTATTTTCTACATGACCAATTTGAACTATGAGTTTTGACAAGTAAAAACATCAGAATTTGTATGGAAATGTTTATTCTTCTATGAACTGCCAGCCTCAGAAAGTAAATTTTGATTAAAGTAGGAGCTTATTGTGAAATATAAATTTCTTAAAATGGATAATGTTTTATGTAAAGGCAAATTATAATAGGTTAAGAGCAGTAGGAAGGCAAGAAAGTTACAGCTGAGAGGATTAGCAGAAATTCTAAGGAATGGTTCATGCCTGGGTTCCATTATATAATAGACTCAACTTTATATACAACTGTGAGCAAGGATGTCATTTAATTTAGATGTGTGTTTTAATAATTTTTCCAATAATGGGGTTATAAAGAGCATTATCATTATTAAAACATCTTATTTGTTTTATTTCAAGTTGAAATTTATCTAAGGAAAGATTTTTAAATATGTAACCATTCATAAATTAATAATTAGTATGCAACTGCAAGATTCTGGAAATATTTTTATAGAGAATTAGAATCAACCTAAGGCTAGCAGTGGTCTCTTTTTATTTTATATTATTTATTTATTTATTTGTTTGTTTGTTTTTATTTATTTTTATTTACTTTTTAAAATCCTCACCTGATGATATGCTTATCGATTTTAGAGAGAGAAGAAAGGAGAGAGAGAGTGAAGCATCAATGTGAGAGAGAACATTGATTGGTTGCCTTCCCTACATGTCCCGACTGGGGATGGAACCTCAAACCTAAGTGTGTGCTCTGACAGGGAATGGAACCTGCAGCCTTTCAATATATGGGACAAGGCTCCAACCAACTGAACCGCACTGGCCAGCTCAGCAGTGGTCTCTTGAAATGGGCTTTGCAATTGGTTGATCCTTAAAAAAAAATTTAAATCTATGAATCATGACTCTACCTGCAACATCAATTGAACGATGCCAGGATCAAATCCTCAAGACACATTTTGCTCTCCTGCATTTCTGTCCTTGATAATAATTACATGTGTTCCCCCAGCTCATTCTCAATGACTTTTGCTCATTTCTAATGACTGAAAAAGCTAATTTATTAAACAAAGTTGACATTAAAAATCATCTGATTTTCTTGGACATTCAAATGATAAGAGATGATAAGAACTGCTGGGTCTAAGTCTGATGAGAATTAACTGTTGCCCTGGAAATAAGGGCAAATATGAATATTAAAAATGGGGATAATTCCTACTTAGAGAAGGCCTCTGAGAACATTCAATACTAATAGTGTCTTCCTGGTTCTGAAAACCACTTTAGAGCTCTTTCAATATTTTTATAAACTCCTTCCCTGTATATCCAATCAAATATTGCTAGAGGTGTAAACTAAATATTTAGATTCTAATTCTAGACACTTCTCTGAAAGGAAAAATATCTTACAAAAGTAACATAGTGATTCATCCAGCCACTATGTGCAGAAATTACTTTTACTTCCCCCCCGTCTATCTCTGCATTTCTAAGTGCCTGCCACTGCAGTAGTCAGGCACTGAGAGTAAGGCAGTACCATCTAACAACAAAACAGATAGTCATCTTCTTAATTTACCCTCATTGAAGTTGAGCCAGATCTCCTGGAAATGATTTGGGAGCCTCAACTCATATAGGGTTATTTAAACATTTGAATAATGAACTATGTTTTATAGATGTTACATAAATAACAAAATGAGGATTAAATATCTGAAGAAAGATTTTCATTATGTAAATCACATGAGTAAAACTTCCTTTTCTAATTCTGCAAAGCTTTACGCTTTAAGATAAACTATTTACCAAATCAGCAGTGAAAGTTAAGGGGGAAAATCATAAAAATCCCTGTGATAAATTGTTTATTTTTTTTTCTCATTGATGTGATTTAAGTTTCAAGTATAATATGTCTAGAGTCTCTTTATACCTCTATAATGTAATCTTAAATACAAATACCATGTCTTTAAAAGATGTTTATACTTTCATGTTGTGGATTCTTAGTCAATGTAAAATAATATTCATATTCTTTCATTTCTATCATCCATCTTATTCTTCTTATGAAATCTAGATTCTGTTATTTAAATTAGAAATTATAACAGTCATAACCAATGTGCATCAGTGACTATAAACTATAAGCACTGGCATGAGAACCAAAACAATTCATTGAAAATAAATTATGAAATATACATGAAATTACAAGAAATCCATTTGAGTGCTCAGTAGTTACTCATATTTAAGTCTTCATTCTGTTAAATTAAAATGAGTCTGTTAAATTAAAATGAGTCTTAAAAGGTCAAAGACAGACAGGCAAATTGAGAATTAATCAAATTTAGCTAGCCTTGGCATTACTTGGCCAAAAACCCTGGACTTGCATCATGAACTTCAATAAGAGCTCAATGACTGAAATTACTCTCCATTATACTCTAATGTTATCTGAACAAGTTCTGCCTGCCTCTGATTTCACTTTCTAGGAAAGTGGAGTTTTGCAGGTCATGTTGTCCCTGGGCCTCCTTTCTTTTTTTCATTTTTTTCCAGTTCTTACTGCAGAAGAATCTTCACCTCCCCTATCGCTCTGGCAACATGACAAGCAGAGATTCTGCATTCCCATAGAAGCTATTAGAACTCTCAGTTGCCTCTTCTTTTCCTCTCTGTTGTTGCTATTAAAGGGTACAGTACATCTAGGGGTGTATGAGTTTCAAAGTCAGCTTGAGGTTGTGGATAAATTATTCACTCATCTTAAAAAGTACTTTACTTAAAATAACTTTAGACAACTAAAATTTTTGCTGTCTATGTTTAATTTTAAGTGTAAAAAAGAACTAATAGGTGCTTCCTGAATGTTCTTTATACTGTCAGTGGCATAGGATGTCATTAACTGAGTGATGCTCCATTAACACTGACTTGAGATGAGTAATATATTAAGGGTGTGAAGAAGTCAGCTTTGTTCACCTTTAAGTGTCCTAGAGATTTTTAGATACAGCCCTTTCCAGAATAGAGAGAAGCAGAAGTATTTCAGACAGACCTCTGGCCTGAGACTCTGTAACACGCAAGTTATGTGACAGTACCCAAGACACCTAAACTCTCAGGGACTCAGTTTTCACATTCTTATATTGAAGCCACTGTTCCAACTGTATGACCTTTAAGGTGTTTTCCAGTTTCCTCAGTTCTATAAAGAAGAAATGTTTCTCTATCCAGAGAAACTGGGTGCTCTAGAGAATTGCATAGCAGGAGTGGTTGGTAGGGTTTCCAACAGAGCATGTGTTTACCTGGTTAGTCAAGACCCACTTTAGGAGCTGCAGGAGGAGTCTGGAGACTCATTTAAAATAGCCAAGCTCTCGCTTTTGTAGAAGTCTGCCTTTTTGTGGCCTTTTTATAGTCTGCCTTATTTTTTGTCAGAATGAAACGGACCCAAATCAGTGTTAGGTGGAGGAGAAGGTATTGGGAGCAGAGGTAGATCATCTTATTTCTAACTAGATGAACTAATTATAAGAACTGCTGAAACCGTCTCCTCCTTTCCTTTTTCTACTACAAGGGAAGTGAACAGGGTTCTTCTGTAGATTAAAATGCTGGTTTCAGTTTCTGTGTGGAGGGAGTGAGGAGAATGTGAAAGCCCTCCCTCCTCCAAAAGGGCTCCTCTTCCAGCCTGCCTTTTCCCTGGCCAGCTAACATTTCCCAAAGAGATTGATTTCTTCTAGATTAAACAAAAGAGGTCTTGCTTCCATAAAAAACTTAGTGGGAAAGGAAGGTTCTACAGCAGCAACTTAGCAGTAGGTGCTCATTAAATATTTACTGAATTAATTAATTAAAAATAAAAGAGTGGGTTCTTTTTTATTTTTATTGAATTTATTGGGGTGACATTGGGGCTCTGGTAGCTTTCCCTCAAGAGGTATGATGCTCATTTTACCAGAGGATGATGAAGGGGCACTGATATAGAAGTTATGTTTTAATGAGTTGGGGAAGGAAAAGGGGACTGTTACCAGTGGCAAGTTCATGGCTACAGGTTGCTGATGAAGACTGTAAAAAGGGCTCGACCAGAAAGGCTGTGAAGGCAAGTGTGGAGCACCAGACAGGAGGAAAAGTGAGGGCTGACAGAAAGGGGGCCTCTAGCTCCTGGACCCTATGGCAACATTTTGTTTCAATGACCATTTCTATTTGGTTGTAGCATTTAGATGTCACCCTTGTACTAGACTTTGGATTCAAAAGAAGCACTCAGTTGGAGGAATTGAATTTTAACAAGGTTGGTATCTCAGGGAAAACTGACCCCACATCCATTAAGATGTCAAAAGGCAAAGAAACAAGGGCTGCCCCTTTTGAAGTGAACACAGAAACAGTACATCAGCTATAGACATGGAGATTCTGAAGGGAAGGCACATTCAAACTATATTATAATGGAGCAGTGTTGGAAATTAGAAACATGTCATTTTAATGAGGACCTCTATCCTGATATCTGATTTAATAAAATATCCCTTTCTGTTCTATAGATCAATCATGATTTATAGAAAATCGCCATTTTCAATTGAAGACACAGGTGAAATATGTAGTGAGGTTAAATGGGAAGAGGGTGTGAGAAAGCAGAGAGGGGGAGAAGAGAGTCCTTTTCTCTAAGCATAACAGCACAGTCCCACTGAGGCTTCAGTCTTTGCACACTCGGTGTCTGTTGATAAAGACTGTTGTAAGGTGTCTGTTATTACTTAACTGACATTTTGCTGCAAATTATAGCTAGAGTACTGTAGTGCATTACAGATGCAAATAACATTTAAAATAATTTCTTTCCTTTGTACCTAGAGGAATTGTGAACTCAACAGCAGGTTTTCCCTTTACTCTAAAAGCATCCAACCTGTTAACAGAGTAAAAGAGCTGTTTTTTGGTTCATGCTGAGTTTTAAATGTAATGTGTTATAAGGTGTTTGTTCTCTCACCGATTAGCTCCCATTATCATTAATGGGAGATGCCTGAACAAGTACTCCATGAAGCAGTGAAAATATCATCTTCTCAAGATGCTGTTTGGGGAAATGCTTTCTTTCAAAGAGAATTCTTTTCTTAACCTCAGCTATCATAGTGTCATATCATTTCTATCCTGTTTGATCTTGTTTTTTTTCTATAGTATTGTCAAAACAAAATAGAGATAGCCATATCAAAAATGATCATAATAAAGGGCATAAAGATAATAAAGGATAATTGGGAAGAATGGATCAAAGCATGGATAATTTAGCAATCTCCCCTGAGTGTACAGTGATCTCACACAGAGCTGGAGTCCAAAGCTGCCCCTGCAGAAGGATTTCAGATTTCCCAGCACCCATTTCTCTCCATAACCAGCTTGCACTGGTTCTGCTTGTTCTATTGCCTTTTTTTTTTTTTGGGGGGGGGGGGTGTTAAATTAAAAGTGAACTTAATTTTTTCTTCCTTTTTAAAGTCAAAATACTCTGAAAGCAAAATGGTGTGGTAAGGCAGGCAGTGAATAGGATTATTATTCCCATTTTATAAACGGAATAAAATGAGGTAACACAAGATTTAATGACATGTCAGAAATTAATTAGAGACTATTATCTCTTAGCCCAGTGATCAGAATAAAATGTTTAAAATTGTCCTGTCACTCCATTTCATTTCTGCTTACAACAGGAAGACCCACAAGATGTCGTCAAACTAAAGATACAGAAATAATAATGTTTAATTGGTTAGATTTTATTGTGGGTTGATGTATCTGCAGATTTTCCAAATGGTACTTGTACTTAACATTTCATGCTAAGAAACTAGGAAATGGTTTCCCAGCCAAGCGCTTCCTAGTCAACCACAGGAAGCTCACACTGTTTGGATTCACTCATGCTCCAGAAGGTCTCCAGGGATCCATTTCATGATAAAACATGCCTTCATAACTCCCTGACTCCAGAGTAAGAACAATTTGCCTTTATGTTTGTGGAATCTTCCTATCAGTTTGAAAGAAGACAAATTCTGAGGAAAGAGGCAAAATAATAAGTTACTTTCATATGAACTTTCCCAGTCAGATAAACACATGAATGGAGTTGAAAAAGCAACCTGGAAACAGCAGCTCTCAAATAGAAATACCTCATTTTAAAAGATTAAATAGGTGTGTTATGATCAGCAGTGGACCAGCTCTGAGAACAAGAGTTAGAAGTCAAAAAAAAAAAAAAGGGGAGGGGGGAGTAAAGATTAAAGAGAATTTGCAATTATTTACTGTAGAGAACTGAAGATTGAAAAATATCAATGCACATTCAAATACAATAAAGGCTCATAAACTTCCTTTTCTATTCATTCAGTATTTTTAGTAAACTTGCAGGGCTAATAAATTTCCTCTTTATACTATTTTCAAGAGAGAGACGCTAAGAAAAAAGGGAACGGAATAGTTACTTGGGAATATTTGAACAATTAAAGAGAAAATTATTTCCACTATCTGTAATCATATTTAAAATGTTACTAAAATAAATTACTATACAATTGCAAAGCATTCCTGTCTATTAAAAGCAGAAAGCCTTATAATGAAAAACTCAACATATGGCTGCATATCTCCCAAGCTTCCTTCATTTGTTCATATATATTTATTCATTTATTGATGAATTATTACCGTGCAATTTCCTTGTGCCAGGCACTGTACAAGGCATTAGAGATATAATGTTGAATCATGAGAAGTATGTAGAGAAAATTGGAAATTTGCATTTTTGTCTTGTGCTAACACTGTACCTGTGACCCAGGGTTTTTCAGGGGCTAGAACTCATCAAATTTTCTCAGTGCACAGAAATACTATCCCATTCGTTTTATTGTAAGTTAGCTTTCACACTTTAAAAAATTGCCACAGAATACTACTGTAATACCTACATGATTCCTCATTAGCATTTAGATTTTTTAAAGCCACTCTTACTTTTCTTCCTATCAAACTATGTCTACTCCAAGAAGGTCATAGTGTGTGATAGCTGTAGCCTATAATCTCTATGTCCAATCATTTATTCATCTAATATTCATTGAATGTTTATTATGTGCCAGGCACTTGCTATGCTCAGATGTTGAAGAACTGAAGATGGATGATACAAAAACCTTGCTCTCAAGTAGAGCAGTTATAGCACTTCCTGAAGATTCAGAAAACCAGCAACAGCATCTTAGTACTGGTTATAACGAGTTTCTCTTCTACCTTCTTCAGGGATTATAATAGCTCAGTTTGACACAAGATACAAGATATCAAGTGGAAAATAGATTCTTAGAAAATAGACTGCGATAAATGTCTATCCACAAGGAAAATAAAAGTTTTCTTTAAGTGTATGCACATCTTACAATGGAATGTTTTCTTATAATCCCATATATGTGAACTATAGTAAGATCCAAGTGCATTAAAATTTGTGGTGAACACATGATGCAATATACAGATGTATTATAGAGTTGTACACTTAAACTTACGTAATGTTATCACCCAAATAAACTTAATTTTTAAAAATAATATAATTTATATTCAAAAGTAATAAAAATTCCATTGCTCTATACCCAAAGAATCCACAGAGGCTACTTTGTGTTGAATTAAGAGAATGAGCAGTGCGTTTACTGAATGTGGAGGAGTAACTAATTATGTTTTCTAAAATCACACTTTTTATAAGTTATAGCACCTATATCTGCCATTTACCACTCCTCCGAACACCTCATTCTTTTGTCTGTAATTTTTAAAACACTGTTTTGTTTTGACAGCTAGGTAGTGGGTCCCTTGACTCTGTGGCTCCCACATCTATTACAATACAGTCTGTACACTGGGAACTCAATAAGCTGTTTCTGCTGCCACAACTGCTGACGAGGCTGATAAATTATTATCTCAATCTATCTCTAAACAGAGAAGGGGCCCAAATCTGTAGGAGATGATTTTAAGTCATCCTGCAAGCACAAAGATTGATCCTTCAGCAAAGGAAAATGGTTCTCATAGTATTTATTGACTGAAGTGAGATTTTAAAGAGATGGGTTTCAATTAATACAGGAGGAAAGGATTTTCCAGCAATTTTTACACACACAGTATGTGGCTCAGAGACTGGTGTGAGTTGGGGCTCCCATTCTGGGCATTGTTAATTTTCCTTCTCTCCCTCAAGAAAAAGTTTATTATGCAGATTGCTTAGACAAAAAGCTGGAGGTCTTCTGGGATCATCTCATCTTGTGAGTTTTTGGCCTTGATAAGCAGCTCACATTCTAATGGGCCCTTACATTTAATATCTTCACATGGGAATTACTAGGGTTTTGTTATTACTCCCAGCAGGGTTAGCCTACTTTCCTGCTGAGCTGGAAAAGAATGCAAAGATTGGTCTTGGCCACAAGTACACACCAAATGTAAAGAGTAGTTTAGGACCCAAGAGGCAGGCAGTCACACAGCAGTTCATAGAATTAACTCAATTAGATCTTTTAGAGTATATACAATATGTCCTTCCTGCTACTCCTGGTCAATTTTATATCATCTCACCTATCAGAGCCATGGTTCTCAAACATTAACTGGCATCAGAATCAACTGGAAGGCTTATTAAACACAGACTGCTGGCATCTACCCCAGAGTTTTTAGTTCAGTAATCCTGAGGTGATGCCAAAAATTGGCATTTCTACCATTTCCAGAAGATGTTGGTGGTGCTTCTAATATTGGGATCACACATTAAATCTTTTGGATCTTTATTGTTCACCACAGCATGACACCTAGCTAGCTACTGCCTCTTACATCGAAGGCTCCACCTTTCCTTTTTTTGCAACTTCCTAGCTTTCCCAATTTCTTCTAATTCCCTTCCTCCATCCTTCATTTACATATTCAGTGAAACATCTCAAATCTATAGTCTTAATTGATCTCACATTTAACTATATGGTACTCTACATTTACTATACTCTGACTGTGAAATTAAATACAACATTGCTGTACACCTGCCCAGAGATCCTTGATCTTCTGAGTGCCTTATGAGGGCAATTCTGCCACATATGCTTAGTGTCTGCTGATCCCTAGTGGCTCCTGATGCCATTCTCTACTCTATTTTGATTTTGACAAGCTGTAAACTAGGAGATGATTTTGGTTGGGGGTAATGATAATAGTGAATAATTTACAATATTAATCATCATTTTCAGTTTGGGGGGAAAACCATGGACACATTTTTTTCTGTTTTGTGTTTTCTTAGTAGAAACTTGACAATGATTGGCAAAGCCTTCTACTTCATGAAAACCAAACCTGTCAGATCAACTTACAAATTCCAGACAGTGAACTCTACAAAATCCAACTGTGTATACAGGATTTAGTTTCATGTGACTTTAGAGAATAAAATCTGGGTGTAAAGGACACTTTGTGTGGTTCCAAAAAATGTAATTTAAAGACTTATTTAAATAAGTATACAATGTAAATCAAACATGAAGATAATGACAGCTATTTCAGGGAACATTTAAGTCATATTAAGTTTCCAATTCAGTTGCTCAATATACCTGAATATAATCATATATGCCAGAAAATTTGCTGGCTACAGTATAGGACATAGTTGTTAAATCATATATCCATAAACAAAATTCAGAGATATTTTTATTATGCAAACAAATAATATTAATTAATAATATTACATAGGTTTCAAGTGTACAAAAAAAGAGAAACAATTCAAAGATGATAGCTTAAAATGCATTAAACTTATTAAATTATTTGTAATAATCTTAATTTTTAATTTTTAAACAAGGGTGAGTTTAAAACTGAGAAGAACAATATTAGAAATTACTGGCATTTCAACAGTTTTTAAATCAAAGACAAACTGGAAGTGACATGTGAGGTACAGTAGAGTACTGACTATATACACTCTTTTGTACTATCATCTGGTATATGACTTCAAGGAGATTGATATTAAGTGAAAAATAGCAAGCAAAAAAAAAGGCCCCAACACTATTTGTTGTCCTCTTATCCCTTAGTGCCTTGAAAGAGAAGCGTATCAAGAACCCTAAAAAGAGTAACTTCTCTTGGTGAGTCAGAGAGGGAGTCTTCTTCATGACAAATAATCTTTAAATCAAGGGCTGGCCATACTGCCCCAGAGTGCACACATAGAGAGTCTCCATCTCAACCAGATCCAGAGGACCCAGCTCTTCTGTATGTATCATTAGAAAGGAGTTTTGAGCAGAAGCCACCTAGGACCCTCTGCTTCAGGAGCACAGGGGAAGCCTGCTCAGGGAGAGAGGGAGGTCTGCTGTGTGGACACTATTCAACATCTAAGGTTCTCCCTTGGAACAGGCAGATTACTAGCCAGGAACTTGCTTCTTTTTTAAATCACTATTTCAAACCTTTTTCTGTCAAGTTTTTTAAAGATTTCATCAGATATGTAGCTATAGTGTTTTATTCACTATGACATTTCACTTTATTGAGATGCAGAATGAAGACCTGCTACTAAAGCACCGATTTGGAAAGGGATCTATTGTGCACGTGCACAGAGAAACAGTATTACATGAAAAAATGTGCTGCCAAACAACCTAGACTTACAGTATTAATAAAACAGATTTACCATATAATAGACATGAAATATAACTCACTCGAAGGGATTGGTGACAGGTTAACATTGCATACAGCAGTTACCTTGGGTGGAGATCTGTCTGTTACTTAACCCCAGTTGGAGACTTTGCAGTGCTATTCATTGACATTTTACAAGTGTTACTGTGTACATTGTTAAATCAACAACTGTGTAAGTCTATTAAACTTTCCAATTTTTGAAGTTTGTAATCCACGATTTTATTTCTGAATCTTGCAGGCAGTTGCTAGTGTTTCATTTTTTCTACATACAATGTCATATTATTTGCCCATATCAATGAAAAATACTTGGCAGAATGTTCTGTATCATTTAAAAAAAAAACTATATAGAGATATCTTTAAAACCATATATAAAATGTTAACTTAAGAAACATTCAAGCCTGTGAAAAATTTTTATGAGTTTATTTGAGCCAAACTTTTGACTCGGTGCCGGGAAGCAGAATTTCAATGGATTGAGATAATGCTCCATAGAATGGCAGTTTTTCACTTGTTTTATGCATTACAAGCAAAGGGGGACACCTGAGTGGGTTACATGGAATCCATTGGTGATACATTAGAGAGACTGGAGAAAGAAAAGCAGGGAAACCTCTGGGATTGGATAAAAAGTAAAATGATGGGCACACTCTTCTTTTACTTAGGTGGGTGCAGGATAGTTAACAGTCAACAATTAACTCAATAACAATGAGGGGATTTGTGGTCTTCACAAAGTGGTGTTTGTGCTTTGGGGGGTCTGGCAAAAGGAAAATTACTTTGACATTCCAGTGATATGTTATTGTAGATGCAAAAAAACAATAGACAGGCTCAGTTAAGGTAAAGATTGACCTTTGTCAGGGAAGATACTGACCTAGGACATGACTACCCACCATAAACTGCTTTTTTAATGTTAAAAGTTTTAATTTTAGTCCATCTTTGTGGTTATTTTTAAGTCTCTGAGTTTGCAAGGCTCCCATGCAGGACTACCCTGAGCTAGTCAGGTTAGATGTGGCCCTTTTTCACCCACAAAAATTATGGTATGAAAAATGTGTATAAGTAATATCTTAGATTCCCTTCCATGCCCTTAATCATGCTGTTTGCCCACTTGCAAGATCCCTTTAATTTCCCTCTTCTACTACAAAATCCATCTTCTCTAAGAAGTGCTTCTTAACTCCTCTACACCTGCATTTTTGTTGTTTTGACATTTTGCTGTTAATTAATAACCTACTTACTACTAATAACATAACTAGAGCTTTCCTACTAAAGTATATTCATATTTTTAATTGATATGCATGTCTCTCCACTTAAAATCTCAGCTCCATGGGAAGTTCAGAACTTTGTTTTCCACTGTTTCTGAATTTCAACTAAAAGATTATTAACGCTTAATAAGTGCTCAGTAAAAACCCTTTGCATTAAATTTCATGTCAACAGCCTCATCCTAATTCACGCCTAATCCTAGGTTATGTGGCAGTTGTCAAGGCACCTAAGAAATAATAAGCAATTAAAAAAGAATAATTCTTGTTTTGTGGTTTTCAAACACTAAACTTCTAAAGAAATATGACTTGAATATTCAAAATTACTAAAATTAACTAACTTTCTGCTACCTGGCTGAGAAAATTAATGACACAGACCATTTAAGTTTTTACTAATATAGCCCCCTGATGCTTTTATTAATATTCTTCATAGCTCTACAACATATTCAAAGGCTTATAGAAAATTATAATTTTCAGGGCATGTTTTCATATAGTTTGGAACTCAACAAAAGGGTGCACATACTCTAAAACATTATGATATGATTCTTATAAGGTAAGATTTTATTCCAAGTTTAAAGAATAAAAATAACTAGAAAACTGCAAGGAAGAGAATAGAAGTGGCCCTGATGAATCACAGAAAGAAAGGTGCTGCAATCATAGGTACTAGGATAAGACAGTCCAAAAGGACAACTATCACACCCTCAAATTACAGCATGCCTGGTAATATCAACAGCTCTGAAAACCTATTTCTTCTACACATAGACACATCTTTACCCTAACTGCTTACACCCAGAAATGGGGTGACATTAATACCTTATTTTCTGCTCAGAATTAAATTAATTTTATCTATCTATGCATAACTTGGAATTCTAGGAAGAACTAAATGGGATCTGTGTGATATATGTGAACAACTAATTAGCCACTCTGTTTCTTATAATATCTTCACTTGAATGATTCTTTCATTGAAAATAATGGTCTATGTCCCATGGTGAAACAGATTGAGTCAGCTGTTCCCTGAGCTCTTGAAATGATGAGCTGATGCACTTGTTCTTTATTTGTAGGATAATTTGGGCTTTAAATTCATTTTTAATATATAATGTCTGTTCCCTCGTAATATATATTCCCTTCGTGAGAAGCAAATGCAAATATCTAGGAAGTCATTATATCCAGAAGGCCATAATAGCATAAAAGGAGGTAGGTAGTCCAAAACATCATGTCAAGACTCTTTGGCTTATAAATATCTGAATAGATAAATGATTGAAAAATGATATAGCCAGAATCCACAGAGTAAATACTTTCTTCTTGCATTACTGACATGTATACCTACATACTGATTTAAAAGATGTCAATGTTAATGCAGCCCTCAGAAGTTGAGTCACCTTTTATGAAGACACGACTGGCCTTAAGGGCATAACTTTATTCCTTGATGAAGTCATAGTCATAGTGTTACCATTAGCAAATTTATGTATTTTCTAATATTTTTGAATTCAATTTTATGATGATAACCATATTACTACTACTAATGAAAGTAACTAGTATTAGCTGAGCACTTTTTATTTTTCAGGCATTGTGCACACACCATCTCACATTTGATCTGATAATCCCATATGATCAGCATTAGTCTTGAGAGTAATGGAATTCTCCCATCTTACAAATGAGGACACAAAGGCTGAGGCAAAATAGAGAATCTTCTCAGGATAATACAGGTATAAAGTGGAAGACCGGGGACTTGGGACTAAATATTAGCCATTACTCTTAAAGATTTTTTCTAGAGGCTACCATTTTATGTTTGTGTATCTAGCTATGGCAATATTATCTAAATGAAAAAGTTAGGGAAATAGGAACAAAAAAGTATACTCAGGAGAAAATGGGACAATATATCTGAAATTGAAATTCTGTTGGATAATTATTACTATGAGATAATTTGTGCTTCAGCTAATGTCTTTCAACCCAGACTATGATTCACTGAGCTGCCATACACTAGAATTTGGCATTATAAAGGTTATTGAGATCTTTGAAACTCTAGGTGTTAATCCTCCACATCAAAATATGAGTTCATAAGTTAATTTTCTAATGATATTTATGAGTAGATTAATCAAGGCCTTAATAAATAGTAACTCTGATCTCCTAAGGATATATTAGGAAATACCCATGGTCCTTTGGAGCAGAAAGTTCTCAGATGAAGGACAATGCTAACATAAAAATAAATGCTTTAATGTTTCATTCAAAACAACTTTCTATGGATTGTGATAGAACTAAAATGGCTTTCCTATTTCTCTGCTGAAATCATAATGTGACTGTCTATCACAAAATAATTTTAAGCAAATAGCACATGTGGACCAACATTGTTGGGTCATTCTCACTTAAAATTTAGCATTAATATGGTTGACTCATAAATAATTCAACATTGATATAAACACTGCTAGTTTCTACAGGAAAATCTTTTTTCCCAGGTTCCAGAAATAATTTTTGCAGTCCATTTTTATTACACAAAAGGCTTGCCATAAATTAATCAGCAGAAGAGTTTTAGGTATTTGGTAGTTTAAAAAGGCTACATTTAAAATACTTGGTACTTGAAGTGAAATAATGAATCAAATTTGATTTAACATATTATGCCTTTTTAAAAACCTTCAATCAAGTAATCAGGGGAAAAGTCACAATAAAATATTGGAACTAGTCATTTTAAAAAGCCAATATCATCTTAAATGACAGGGATTCATTTTCTATAGAGCCCTTTCTGGGCTCAAGGTCAAAACTTTAATATGGTAAGTAAGCAGCTTAAGCTAAAATCTTTTGCACTTTTTTGAGGTTTGATGCTTGAAAGAGATGCAAATGAATGCTAAGACAAAGGGAAATCTTGCAGAATTAAATTTAAAAAGCTGCCTTTTAGAAAATCCTGTCTACCAGCCTGTCTCATTGAACTGAGAAACAACAGGCTGAGAAATCAAGGTCATTAGTTTAATATCCCCCTGCCCAAAATTTTTGACATGATGTGTTTCTCTCAATGTCTCATGTTTCATGTGTTGAATAATTGCTCAAATCTGTTGAAATCATAAATGTTAAAGGATCATTGAGATAATTCTAGTCCAGCTTTCTAATTTTAGAGGAGAAGAAAATGGAACTCGGAGAAGCTGTATATGACTTGCCTGATGCTGCAAAAATAGCAGGGAGCAAAATGTTCAATTGTTACACTCCCTGTTGATTCGCCTGTAAGCCAGCCATGAGTACTGTCATGTCACAGCAGCTTTGCAAACAGTAAGACTGATTAACAATACACCAATATGTTGTGTCCAAATGATCAATTTTTCTAAACATTACCTTAACAGAATATGCAAATATTCTACTATTGCCAAAAAGAGCTTTGGAGTCCATTTGCAGAGCCAGATTTTACAATATTTATACATTAATTTAGTTATTACACAACAGTGACTGAGAGCCTACTATGTGTTGAGCACTGCAAATAAAAAGGTAAATGCCACTATGTCCTCATTTTCAAGGACGGCAGTAGAAGTGAAGATGAACAAAAGGAGAGGTGAGGATTAATTTGATTCAAGGCATAGAAGAGAAGGGGCAGAGGATAACGATTAATAATAACTTAAATATGCCTTATCATATACTGTTCTAAGCAGTCATGAAAACTACTCTTCAAACTAACTCTGTCCAGTGTAACTATTCTCATATTTATTTTACAGATGACGAAACTGACACTCAGAAAAGTTATACTACTTTCCAAAAGCCATGGGGCTGGGATATAAACCCAGATTTCACATTCATAAACACTAAGCTATCTGGCTTTTATAGAATAGTTCTGATGGCTTGTGTGCCTAAGCAGATGGAAGTATTTCTAGAGTAAATTGGATGTGAAGAAATGCAGATATGTTTATGAGGAAGGGAGAAAGATAGTCAATTTCTTCATTTGTACAGATTGGAGGATCTATTATAAAGTTAAGCATTTTTCCACATTGGTCAGGCTGCAGACATCTCTTTGAGAGTTATCAGCACAAAGGTAGGAGTTTAAAATATTGGTGTAGCCAAGTTTGCTCAGAGAGAATATACAAGTGATAAGTGAGGTTTTCTGCAGTGCAAACACCCACATCCAGGGAATATCACAGAAAAAAATCACCAAAATTGATTGAAATGAAGAAATCAGAAAGGAAAAAAGAATAAAATGAGAACATTGTAAAGGAAGATGGCATGTTCCACAGGTCAGCTTCAAAGAAAAGTCAAGGAATTGAAGGACTAAAAATGTCCACTGAAATTGATTACCCGGAGGTTACTCAAGTGATAGAGGAAAAGCCATTGTATGGTATGTTGAACCATGAATTTGGGTTGGGTCAGGAATTAGTGATGAGATGGACTGTTTGTTGAAGAAACTTTGTTGTGAAGTGGAGAAACAGTAGGAGTTGGAGGAAGCAAAAAGGAGTTTTCTTGGATATTGCATCTTGATTTTTATATAAAAAGGCTTAATTTGATCTCCCATTTTTAAATGATGGTTCTTAATTGCATTCAAAAATAATATAGTCTTGCCCTGGCCAGTGTGGCTCAGTTGGTTGGAGCATCATACTGTATACCAAAAGGTTGCAGGTTCGATTCCTGGTCAGGGCAGACACCCAGGTTGGGGATTTGATCTCTGGTTGTGGTGCATGCAGGAGGCAACCAATTGATGTTTCTCTCTTTCTCCCTTCCTTTCTCTAAAAAATCAACAATAAATAATCATAATATCTCTTAAAAAATGATTTCTTTCATCATTTGAGACATTAAAAATATGTTGCAAACTTTAAGATTAATTCCATAAAATAAAAACTCCTAAAATGTTATAGTCAATGTATGTAAAACCAGACACTGCAGTTGTCTCTAAAGATTAGTAATGATCAAATATGGACACAATAAAAATGATTTGGTGAAAAAATTAAATGTCAAATTATTAGAAGATAATGAAAGATATTATATGCCATTTATAGATTTTATGAGATAAAGTATCTTTGTGAAAAGGTATTAGGAAGCTATAATCACCTTCAGGAAAAATCTTCAGCCTTTCTGCAACACAAACAAATTTGAATTTGAATTTGAAATATCAGGCAATACAAAGTTTTTATGTTCTTGTTTTATCTTATACCCTTATTGAGCCATTTATTGTTTATCATAATTAGAAGTTCTACTGTTACCAGTGTTTCTTCTGAAATAGAACCCCAGTATATCTGTTAGAAAAAGCTTAATATTATTAGTTTCCCTAGTAATCAAAGAATGTTACACTATTCTTCTTTATAGTGTAATGCTGTCTCCAAGAAAATGCTGTCTCTAAAAGTTGAAAATTCTGTAAGGATACACATGATGTGACAAAGAAATAAATACAAGAAGTGCCTGTCTAGCTGCATGAGCTCAATGAAGAACCAGCTGAAGAATGCTATAACATGTTACAGCCAGATTACTCTTAGAAATATAATTAAATTTTCCTCCTTTTCACTATTAAGAATATGCATGCATTAAGTTCAATAATAATTTAGAAGAAAAATATTGAAGTAAGCCTTTTCTATTACCATTAAAACCTTTCCATCTGTATTTCCTGTCTCTGATCACACCACTGTTCACTTAATTGCCCAGCACATGAGATATCCTTCTGTACTCTTTATTTCCTCATCACCCACATCAATCACTAAGTCCTTTTAGTTCTACTTCCTCCTCTCTGTTAAGCCTATCTATCATTTGTAGCTCCACTGTCCTTACCTAGATTTGAGTGATCATTTTTCAAGCCTTGAAACGTGTCACACTGCCCTCAGCTCTGTTCCTTCCCAATCCACTTTCCATACATATAGGGATCATTCTGAAATGGAAATATAATATTGTTGTTTTTGTAAATATGTTTTTATTTATTTTTTAGGAGGAGTGAGAGAGAAACACTGATGTAAAAGAGAAGCACCTATCAGTTGTCTCCCATAAGCACCCCTACTAGGGTTGAACCCCCAACCTGGGCATCAAACTGGCAACATTTGGGCTGGACAACGCTCAACAAACTGAACCACACTGGCTAAGGCTTTTTTCTTTCTTTTTTTTTTTTTTTTTTAAATAAGTGTAATATTTTCAATGTCTTGTGATCACCAACAAATTGAAGTCCAAATACCTCAATATGTTGTACAAGATCCTTAATGATCTGACTCAAGTTTTCCTTCACGCTTATATTCAGGACAAACTGAACTACCTGTTGTGTTTCAAACTCTCCAGGCACATTCCTACGTCCAAGCCTTTGCAGAAACGTTCCTTCTGCTTGCCATACCCTAACTCCAGCGTTCCCATTTCTTTACCTGGCTAACTCCTACTCATTAATTTGTCCCCATACGTTTATACTCCTTCAGGAATCCCCTCAAAAGGCCCCAAAGCTGAGCTAGGTATCTCTTATATGCTCCCCTTGCAGCCTCTACTTACCCCATCAGTACATTCATAAAACTATTGCAATTGCCTGTTTATGTATCTATGCTTTTACTTGAAGCTACTTAAGGATAAAGAGTGTGTCTTCTTTGCTTTTATGTGTATCCAGCAGAAAAAAATTAATTAATTAATAAATGAATGGGTATACTTCATTTATATATATATGATATTTGAAAGCATTTGGACAAATAACTTTCTCTCTGCAAGTTTCTGTTTTCTCACCTATAAATGCACAGTATTACTGAAAATATCAAAAGAGATAGTTAACCTAAAACCCTTTAATAATAATAGGGCAAATATATAATGTATTCTATATTGTTATTTTTGGTCTTATTAATTTATGAAATTGATGTCATGGATACAGCTGCTGTTATGAGCAGCTTGAGATAGAACACTATATTCTTCTGGTGCAGAATTCCATATTGCAGATCTGGGCCCTCCCATCCACATTTTGACAGCCCATTAGTCAAAGGATTCTTTGGAGACAACCACAATAGTAGTCCATGAATTAATGACTGGTTAGTAAGAGTTCGCTTCAATAAATTAGAGCTATTTGAATAATAAAGATGTTACTCAACAAGGATATAAATACATATACATCAGCAATAGAGTTCTTAATAGATAAAGAGTAATGGAATTAGACTTAACCTCAAAAACATGAGAATTAATTTAACTCTTTGGAGTTTTCTCCACATTTACTTATTCATTGGAGGTTTTAACTTAGGAGGTTTTATAAAATATGAGAACTGTCAAGAATCTCTAATAATCCTTATGTAGTTGTATCAGCCTTGAACATCTGATTCTCAATTTTTCTGTGCCTAATTATTACCTAAGATTTATAATAAAATATATAATTAATGTTCCCACTGCTAGAAATTCTGATTCAGTGCTCTGGTGTAGAGCTGAGGAATTTGCATTTTAATGAGAACCTCAAATGATTTTGATACAGGTTTTAATCAGTTCATCCTTTAGAATCCACTCTAAAAAAATGTGTCCATTTTCATTCTTATTTTCTTACAAAAGATACTATATTTGTAATCATACTTAATTTAGTCCCAAACATACCTATTCATGTAGAGTAACAGTTTTAGATGTTTGAAATAAGGGTGCAGTTTTCATTTTCAAACTTTGTACTCATTCATACTCAATTTAAGTTCCAATAATATAAATAATATATTTTATATTTTAAATAGGACTATATATATTATAACTAGGCACTCACAGAATAGAAAAAGATAATGTTTTCTTGTGACTATTATCCTATTACTGGCATTATATTAGGAAATGGAGTGGAAGTCCTGAGCTGGACATGAGGACATGCTCTGCCACTACCTCTGTGACCTTGGTCAAGGAACCCCTTGACTGTGTACCTCAAAGTCCATATCTGGGCATGGAGATTGTACTAAATACTCTTTAAAACGCTTTCCATATTGAAGGCTATGACATTTTCATGCATGTTAAATTATTTTAATTTACAAAAGCTCATTTTTTTACATCTGACTATGGTTGGTAATCTAAATTTAAGGAGAAAATATGGGGCATTTTCAAAAGCATTATTACATTATATATCTTATGTATTACATATAGTTTATCCATCACAAAAAAGGGAGGTACTAATACTTAGTAAAAATAATCATCCTAAGACTGTAACAGTCCCACAGGTTGCATCTCCAGTAAAGCGAATGGTGGCAAGGCCACATTGGATATCCAGCCAATAGATAAAATGATCGGTTCATAATATAGTTGTATTGACAGCTTTTCTGTGAAAAGCCTGTTTAGGATTCAAAGTCCTAACACAGTTGGTTTAGGAAATTCCGTTTGTAAGAATCATTCTGCATGGGTGTGAAGTCACAGACCATTCTCTGGACAAGATTGAAGCTTCCCGAGATCCCATGGTTTTCCAAATGAAATTTATGTCTGTTAACTCAGGAGAAAAGAGGCTTAGGATTCTCTTCCTAAAGTGTTCTTTCTTTTAATGACAAAAAATACAACTGTACCTGAGAAGGAATTTGCAAGACTCTGTTTCTGTCCTACTTAAGAAATCAAAGTCTGCATTGTTGATAAATATTTTAACTTTCAGAAGTTTCATAAAGGTGAGAATAATTAGTCAGTTTTCTAGTGAACTAATACAAGGATTACATAATTATTCTCTAATTATGAGTGTTCAAGCCATTCTATTCATTAAAACAAACTTATGTGACTTAATATGCTTTACTAATGAGCACATTGAAAAATCCAAACTTTTTTGCATATAGATGTTTTTGTTTTGCATTTTTAGAAATAGGAAACTATTTTTCATCAAAAAGTCTATTATCAGACCACAACACCTGTCCACAGGGGATAGCTGATGATTGTCATGGATAGAAAGTATCCCTGGAAATTACTGGTACTATAAAAGCTCAGGAACTTGTTTTTGTTTTTTTTTCTCCTACTGACATGTGTATGTCGAGTGTGCCACTTTGGCATCTGTATTCTTCACTCTGAAATAGCAGAGCAAAGCATGGATTAGGGGGAGGGGGAAGGATTAACTGGGAAAAGAGACATCGCTTTCCTTATTGTTCAAATTTTTGAATCAGCATAACAAAACAAAAAATATATAGTGGTTTCCAAATCTTATTCCTATATTTCTTTTGTTTATATTGTTGTTAAGACATTGTTTCTTCTTAATGTTTAAGTTATCCATCTTTTTACACCTGATTTTCATAGAGAACTTTATATAAATAAATCTAAATATATTTGCATTCATACTAAACCACGAACAATGAGCTAAGTTCCTAGCTCATGAGGTATCTGATTATGCTTTACTAATGAGCACATTGAAAAAATCCAAACTTTTTTTGCATATAGATGTTTTTGTTTTGCATTTTTAGAAATAGGAAACTATATTTCATCAAAAAGTCTATTATCAGGCTTATTTTTTGAAGGGAAAAATATTATGTAAAAGAATCTCATGTTCTTCCTCCTGTTGAGCTTACCTATGTTCAAAGACCATTTGAAACAACCCTCTTACTAGCTCCAACAATTATGATTGTTACTCTTTTGCCTAGAATGTGAATATTTTCATTTGTAAAAAGTCTGTAATAAATATAATCATACTCTATCTTGCTACCCCACCTATGAACAGCAACATACAAGAGTGGGCAAAAGTAGGTTTATAGTTGTTCATATGGAATATAATACAATAATTAATAAATAATACAAAAATAAACTCTATTTTGTGTACTAACAACTGTAAACCTACTTTTGCTCACCCCTAAATAATTGTATCACCTTCAAATAATTCCTTAATAATCCAAAATTTCAATAGAAATGGTATTCAGTTTATATTTGTTGTATCACTCCCTCCACTTGATACTCCCTCCACTTAGGTATATTCATTGTTTTGAAATCCATGTATCTGCTGTATGAAAATAGCTCAGTATCTGAGAAGAAAACAAATTTGCCACAATTTAGAACTTAAAAGTTGATTTTCTTTCAGGTATGCCTACAAAAGTTGAGTCTCCATTTCAAGGAGCAGTACAGTAGGGAACTTAACAAAATTGCAGCTACCATAAATTCTGCAATCATTTGTCTTTATATGCAAATATTTTCAGAGAAACACAAATATCTAAAATGAGTAAATGTTTTTCTTTTCCCAGTATAAAGCATTGCTTATAATTGCTTCCTGACATGATAATTACGCAGTGTAACATATTCATTAAAATTTACATTTCTGTCTGTAAAGCTGGTTGCAGATTTTAAATCTTGTACACTGACACCATGGGTGCCAGCATACCAGTAAAAAAAAATCAATGCTTAGGGAATAAAATTAGATATTTGTAGATAAGATTACAATTTGTAGCATCAAACAAGGTAAGCAATCATTTCTTTCATCTTTACAATTAAAGATACATTGCATCAATGATGCACATAGTGATCTTGAATTTAACCAATATACTCATAAAGAATTAATTTAGCACTTCCCTATGTAGGTTCTTGGTAATAGACCCATGAGAAAAATGGTTGACATAAACCATTTTCCAATATAAAGCATTGCAAAAATACCCAAGACCCTTTAATAAGCTTTTTCTTAACATAGGTGGAGGAACTAAGTTTAATGTCTTTGATGTAGACAGCAAATAAACCCTTTCTAAACTCTGAAGATTAATGTTGTAGAGAATTTAGTGAGATTGCATGAAGACTGCTGTTTATTAAAGTAAAAATCTCATGCCTAAAGCTCTATAAGTATTTTGTGATAAATTAAAAATCATTTTACTCTAGAACTACTGAGTTTCTAATGAGACTGACCAGATTCTTCATCCTTGGCAAAATGTGCATTTCCATTATTAGGATAACAGACTAATCAAAAAAAGTCTCCTAGCACTTCAAATAATTCAAATGACTATAAATGAATGAGAAATTAAGGGATTACAATTCCTTTCAAAACACATTTGTATCTTACTTGAGGACAAAAGTTTCATTAAAATAAAATCCCAGGACTTCCAAAAGAGTTACCTAAGATTTGTGGCAAAGGTTCCAATTGTGGAAATACTGCCTTAAAGTACAATTAACAATCAAGATTAGAACACCTAAAATTAGTGTTGAGTAGTGGACTGGCACATGGATTCTGGGCCAGGCTACTTAGTTTCTCACTTTCTTTGATTTGTTACTTTCAGTAAGTTACTAAACTCTCTGTATTTTCAATCCCCGTATCAATAAAATTGTGGTAATAAGGGACCTACCTCTTAGCGTTGTTATGAGGGTAAAGTAAGTCAGTTTATTCAGTGCTATATAACTGTTTGCTACGGTAAAGATGATGAGGATCATTATGAATTATTTGATATTTTGGAATTGCTTAATTATCTGGTTGGTCCATAAAGGGAAAGCATGTTTGTTTTGTGAAATTTTTGTTTCCCCTGGCACATCTGAGATAAATGCTCAATGACTTTAGCTTTATGAATGAATGGATTTTTCACTCTTTCTCACAAAACCACCAGCAGTTAGAAAGAGTAAGCAAACAGGATAAGAGTAAAAAATAACCCAGCCAGGAGTGGTTCAGAGGTTGAGTGTTGACCTGGGATCCAGGCGATTGGGGTTCGATTCCATGTCAGGGCACATGCCCGGGTTGCGGGCTTGATCCCCAGGCAGGGGGGTGCAATCAATGACTCTCTCATCACTGATGTTTCTATCTCTCTCTCTCCCTCTCCTTTCCTCTATCTGAAGTCAATAAAGATATGTTAAAATAAAATAAAATAAATAAAATAAAATAATAAAATAAAATAAAATAAAAATAAATAAATAAATAAATAAATAAATAAATAAATAAATAAATAAATAAATAAATAAATAAATAAATTGTTGCCCTACGTGGTTTGTCTCAGTAGTTAGAGTGTGGGCCCAGAAGACTGAAGGTCCCCGGGGTTCAGTTCTAACCAAGGGCATGTACCTAGGTTGCAGGCTCGATCCCCAGCCCTGGTTGGGGCACATGCAGGAGGTAACTAATCGATGTGACTCACATGTCTCTCTCTCCACCTCCCTCTCTCTCTCTTTCCCTTCCACTCTCTCTGAAAAGCAATGGAAAAAATGTCCTCCAGTCAGGATTAAAAAAAAACACATGTTGATGCTAAGGCATAGTTTTGATTTCAAGTTGATCCAGGAGGAAGTTTGCATTAATTAGTACTCCCCCCCCCCCCAACTTACTCTTGCTATGCTCATTCCTTCTATATTAACATATTTCCGAGGTGACCACGCTGTATGTTCCAGTTGGCATCTTCCTTAATCACAATATTACTAAAGAATCTTTACAAAGAAGTGGACTAATTGTAGACTTGATTCCTTGATTAATCTGATTCCTCCATTAATGATTAGAAAAGCAAAATAACCTCAAGTGTTGTATTCCTAACTATATAATTTCTAACTGTTGCCTCTGAAAATTATTTAATTATTTCCTGATTTTATCCACTTATTTATAAGTAAAACTCAATACCCCACATTGCTTATTTCCCTTTGGAGAATGTCATTATTAGTACAAAATAAAATTAAGAACTCAGACTGGAGTAAAGAAGCCTTTGGTCTTCTGCTTATTCGAAAGCCAGTCTGCTCCTCCCCCAATGCTTCTGCATCACCAGAAAGAAACATAACAATATTTAAAAAAACAAAACTGACTTTGCATCAATAAATGCAAAATACTGGCATAAGGGGAAATGTCCCTATGTTTGTCTGCCAACTATATACCCAATAGATGTTACTTAAAGAAAATCTAGTTTGGAGAATAGAAAAATAAATAAATATTTTTATCTTAAATTAATTTTTACATTAAAACAGAGTATAATATCTTTCTAAGTATAATGATTCTGTAAACTCCAGTTTATAAATTGATATTCTAAGACAGTAGAGGTTGATTTGTGATTGGATAGTAACATGCACAGGACCGCATGGGTGATGGGTTGATTGAGCTGTAATGGAGACAGGAAACCTTTCAGATGGAGATTGATTTTTATTTGACAAATGCTAATGATAGTTGAAAAAAGCCAACTGTAACACTCCCAGCACTGTCTCTCTTAGGTAATACATGAAGGACATTAAGAAACCGTCAGTCTCCCTCTTTGTGTAAATACTTATTTTAATTGATGTTCCTCCTACCACTTAACACTTTGTAACCAATTTGTTTATGAGAACATAATTTCAGAATATCTGCATAATATAAGGAACTTAGATGTTTGTAAATTGGCAATAGAGTTCTAGCGATATTTGAGTTTTCCTCTTTACTTTATTTCAGAAAATTTTTCCATGATCTTTGCTTTTTTTCTCTTTGCTCTTTCAAAAACAATTAACTTTTACTAAATCTTATTATATCTTCTATATCTATGTATAAATAACATAATACCTTTCTCACTAAAGATGTTTCTCAATTAGGGATCATCTGACCATTCTTTATTTATTATAGTTTTATTTCTATTAGTTTCCTCACAGTTACTTTCATGTCCAGATTTCTTAAAGTTCCAATTACCAAGCAGTATTTCTTCACAAATATAACAACACCTGTCCTGTTCTTAAAACAAAGTGCAATTTTTTTTTCTTTCCAAGTTAATATCCAAGGTGGTATAAACAGTTGATATTTCTTAAAAATGTCTTGTGTTAGTACTGTTTAAAAGTTTCAAAAAATGAAAGTGCCCCTGATACAAATACCACTTAGCAACTTTGTGGATCCTGACTATTACCACACTGCTCATATCTCTACCTCCTTTCTGTTTCTGTGACAATAACCATTCCCATTTCTCCAGCACCCACACCTGCAGCCCACCTAATAGCTTCACCAAAACAGAACTTGCAAATTCCTCTGTGTTGCCCCTCACATTCAGATATTTATGATATGATTGATATGTGGTCCTCAAACACCTTTTCTTGCTCAGCACTGACTATATTTAGCCTTTATTTGTGATTAATAAATCTACCTAGCTTTAGAGCTTTGAATTGAAGAGAAAAACTGAAATATGAATGAGAGAAACGGACTTTGAAAGAGAACATTATTAGGTTTAATAAATGAATTAAAACTGAAATCAGCAAATGTGATCTGGGGAGAATCTTGGCTCAACTTGGACATGTTTTTTTTAAGCTCTGTGCCTTGCACAGAGCATTATTCGATATATGTTTGTGGAAGGGAGGGAGGAGGAAGGGAAGGAGGAAAAGAGAAAGGCAAGTGGTAAAGCAGGCTGACTCTTCTTAGAAACAATTCCTGGACTGCAAATAGGCTAGCTTTTCATACTTCTCTCACTCTATCCTAGAAAAATGGGCAGGAAACAATTTAGGTTTAGGGTGTTTTTTTACATAAGGCCTCATGGCAAGAAACTACTCCTTAGGGTTCCTTTGCATGTTCAACATCTGTCTTCTCTTTATAAGCTACATAACTCTTTCTCAATGAACCATCTTCCATAATATACATCACTTAAACATCTGGCTAAATAAAACCAATTATACTATTAAAAATAAACCAGGATTTTCCAACAATATGTTCCACTAGCTTCAAAGTCAGATATCAGTACTTCAAACACAGTGTGTGGATTTGCTGCTTGCATTTTTACCTAGAGTGTTTTTCTGCTTTTTTTCTTTCTGTTATTCACTCTTAATCTTTACTCTCAGAAACTGATTAGAGTGGTAAAATTAGGCAATAGTGACAAAAAAATAATGATAAAAAAGAACAACACTGAACAGAGATGCTTAGCTTCCTAACTGGAAAATTCTAGCTTTGTTTTTATGACTAAATCTTATCGGTGGTTTATCTGCTTTATCTTACTCCATGCATCGATTGGTTAAATGATTTTTTATTCTTACCATATAGACTTTGGCAGAAGCTGAAGACTGAGTTATTGTTTGACTTTTCCCTTCAAAACAATGTCTGCTCTTTTTCTCTTTTTTTTCAAGGAGATTAAAAGTTTGCTGTGTGTGTTTTTTGTTTTTTTTTCCCAAGGAGATTAAAATACATTTCATTGATTGCTTAAAAAATGTCGAAACTCCACCTGTTCGAAAAATATTTTCTACATTAATATGAAAGTATTAAATGTCTTGGTATATAGGTTGCAGTCTTGGACTAGAGAATAGATTTCAAAGGTAATTCATTTTATACTACCACTCTTTGCAAAAACAATGAAGAGGTGTATCATTTCTATATATGGTTTGTATATGGTTTATCACTTATACAAATGCCTTACACATACATCAGGTAAAACATTGTCTTACTCAGTGTAACGTATAATAATAATTTGTTACATTTGGGCAGCTTGAGAAAGTGTCAACTTAATCTATATAACCAGCCTAATAAAATAGTTTAAAATGAGAACTAAGGAGACATAGAGTTATCTAGACTGTGTATAGATGTGTGTGTGTGTATGTGTGTATAGTTTATATATAAAAGAATAATGTTCATGGTGGTAAAGTCTGATAAAGAAAAAAATTGAATGAATCATTATTCTGAGGATTTCTTTCTTCTTTAATATTATCAATACATTTTCCAATATTATGCAATTTAAAATACAATATTTTAATTACTGGGTAATATACCATCTTACAAATCTATTTAACACTTATCCTACCTTTAAACATTTAGGTTGCTTCCAATATTTTTGTATCCATAACTAATGTTACGAGGAACAATTCTGTGCCTTTGATTACTTCTAATTATTTCCTTGGGCTAAATTTTAAGAGATTGCAATTTCAAGGAGCGTGAATATTTTTAGAGTTTTTTTATTCATATTGCCAAACTGGTTCCAAAAAAAGTTTTTTTACAAATATAAACTAACTCAAGCAGCATATGAAAGAGCCCTAGACACCACATTCTCACTAAAATGGAGTATTTTTGTTGTTCAATTCTGTAAGTAATAAAAGGTTTACTTCTAAACCTGTTTTCTTCATTTTCCATAAAAACAGTCTCCTTCACTCTTAGGCCAGAAGCAGAAGTGGAGAAGAATCTGCAGATGAGTACAGCCTGATAAAGACTGATGTGTTCATTGCAGGTTGTTTTAGCATTTAAAAAAAAAAAGAAAAAGAATCTTGGTCCCAATATCCTTATAAAAAACATATAAAAATGCAATAAGGATTTTTCATTTTAACACTGGGAGATTTTAAATGATCATTTTCATGCTTTAGGAATAGCTAATGACGAACCTAGGAAGATAGAAGAGAATATTAGTAGTATAGCTGGAAGGTCACTTTGATTTTTCCCCTTTGATTTATACAAGCTTTTTATTCATAATTTATTATGAATGTGCCAATTGTAAAATATGTCTTCTTGGAACATACGTCATTTCTAACATTCTGTTAAGGGACTTTTACGTGGCTGCAAGGGTAAGAATGAAGAATACTTGCTAAGGAACACTAAGTTAACTATGTCTTCCTGGACCTTTTAAAAATATATATAGATTTTTAAGAAGAAAAAACAACATTTCAGTTAAGTTTTTATTCATTCAAAAAATATTGTCCTGAAAATTACTGAAACACCTACTTAAAACTCACCACATTTTATATTGCCACAAAAATGCAAATCTAGCCCATACATCTTATCACTACAGTTGCCCCAGGAGCCTACTGTTATCCAGTAATTGCTTTGTAATTATTTTCTATCCTCAACAGGTGAATAATAAGATATAGCACCCAAGAAATTAAGTTTACTAAATTTACATCTGTTCTTATAAAATGAAAACTACCCCTAGAATGAAATGAAATGAAAACTATCTGCTTTAAAATGAACATTTTAATAAAGACTTTTTTCCAAAGATGTACAGTTCATATATTTCTAATTATACCTCAAATCGAATGACAAGCTTTTATCTTCATCATAATAAACCAGAAATAAATTATAGAAAGAGTATAGTATAAAAATGGGCAATTTTCCTCTGTTCTAAGTATGCTACAGCCAAAGTACAAGTTAATCGTTAAGAGAGTGGTGGAGGAGACCTAGGTATGGGATATGCCAGCAAATCTGGGAATGCCTTTACTGGCCTAAGGCTGGACACTCTGGCTTTATCTTTGATACTGAGAAGTGCGTGGTTGAAGACTGAGTCTTAGATACCACAGTGTTCCCTTGATTATATACCTCTGTCCATGGATAACATTTTACATAAATGTCTCACTGTCTCCATACCATTTTTCACAGATACTAATCAGTCATACTATTTCCATCAGGGTTTGCATATCAGTAGAGCATAATCTCTCTCAGTAGGGCAAAGCAAACTTAAAGATAGAAAGAACAGGGGAGGGTGAGATAGTACAGAAAACAAGTGAACTTCTCTCCCTTTTCTTCCCCTCTTCTTCCTCTGCTCCCCAAGCAAACCTTCAGCAAAGCAAGCTTGAAACTGGAGAACCAGCAGAGCCCACTAATCAGAATTAAAGCACTACATTCCAATGGAATAATTATTCAGAGAATCCCACATTGTTTACAAACACCTGCCCCTGTACCAAATGTCTAATGTTTTCTTTTGCTTCTTGAACATATTTACAATTCACCTTTTCTTAGAATGTGTGTTCTATTAATACAGCATTTTTTTACATTATAAGAGACCATGTTTATGTCTGCCAAACTACTACAATATTTTATGCTCTCTACTTTGCAATATGCAGCCATAATACGAAACATAGCTTCCATAACTTCAGTGTATGCGCTTGTTTTTAAGACCCAATGATCAACTTCAAAAGGCAGTGGGCTCCTCCACCCTGAAAGCACTCAAAGAACAGTCAATGACCTTCATGTAAGGATAGCTGATCAACAATTTCCAAATTTAGTAGAAGACTGGAGTAAATAATTTCTATTTCAAGTCCAAGAATTTATATATGATAACTATTTCCAAAATGATTTAACATGACCTACAGTAAGATATGTACTATAAGTCTGCGAAACTGGAATTTGAAACTAAAACTCTGGGGAATTCAAGATGAGGTGATTCCTAATGTAAAGCATTATTAGATGAAATAGTGAGGAATACTCAAGAGGCAGTGTTTTCTAAGCTTATTCATGTTGTTCTGAACAAACTTGCTAAATGTGACCAGTGTCAATAGGTTGTAGTTTTTAGAGCCAATGCAATGTTTCTCTTTCTAAAAGCAAGTTTATAGTTTGTTTCTCACTTGCCTATAGAAACTGCATGGAAAATATTTAGTTTCTGAATCTGTCAAAGTTTATATTGCAGGCAGTCCACACAGACAGCGCCTTGCACCCAGTAATTCTACATAAAAGTGTATGATTGAATTAAAGAGCCTGGGACAGAAAGTTCTATTCTGATACTGCCTTAAAATGTCTTAACTCTCTCTAAAGAGTGAAATATATATACTGCCGGCAGTCTAATTAGATTATAAAATAATGAGCAGAAATAGCAACAATTCAGTCCCTCTGTGTGGAGAGAAGCAATCTTCCACCTACATTTTTTCCTCAGAAGAAAAATGTGGCTTGTAGCTTTAGTATTCTGCTCAAATAGAGAGTAGGTAAGATGAAATAGCAGGAAGCTATTTGCCTGGAATCCAAAATTGATATATCTTAACAATTTATCAAAGTGTTAAAGAAAAAGGGAAAAAAAGCCCTCGATCCTCTTAATATTTAAGGATAATATACATCACTCTTCATCTTGAAAGTACAGTGTAACTGCTCTCCATCTTTTCTCCCTGGCTTTTTCAGGACATTGGTCCATGACCTCTCCTCACCTCAGCACTGCAGCACTAATACCTCCCTCCTTACTGCCCTCAAAGATCCAAATACCTCTCCATTGTGATTTTTTTTAATTTTAATTTTTTTTTTTTGTTAATCCTCACCTGATGATATTTTTCCATTGATTTTTAGAGAGAGTGGAGAGGAAGGAAGGAGGGAGAGAGAGAGAGAGAGATTGATTGGTTGCCTCCCTCAGGCCTGGACTGGGGATGGAACCTGCAACCCAGGTAGTACCTTTGACTGGGAATTGGACCTGGAGCCCTTCCATAAGAGGGCCTATGCTCTGATCACTGAGCCACACGGCCAGGGCTACTGTGATTTTTTTAATTAGCTGGCTCTTCTCCTATTAGCTCCTCCTCAATTTCTATTATTTTTAGCTACTCTAAACTTTTCAATTAAAGTGTGTTTTTTTATATTTTTTATATTATGTTTACCTTCCTCACTCTAATACCCTGCAGATAAGCCTCCTTCCTCATCCTGCTCGGATATTGTTTTGAGGATACAAATGATCATCTGCCCATTAAGTTAGTGTGTGTTTGGCTTCACCTTTCTGTTGCATTTTCGATTATTAGTCATTCCTTGATTCTCCCACGCCTTAGATTCCTTTACACTGCAAGGTCTTGAGTGTCTTTCTAAGCCTCGACTCCCCCCTCTGCCTCCTTAGGAGGACTTTTCTGCCCGCCCATTCCATAAAGTGCACTTTTCCCTCAGGATTTCACTTTTGCCCTCATTTTTTTTTTCTCTGCACTTTCATCCTCAGAGATCTAATCCACTCCCAAACTCCTAAGAATTAAAGTCACCATGTCAACAAATCTTTAAAGAATATATATAATTAAATAAGTAATTTTCCCCTGATTTCTTCATCTTTTGGTCAATTATATTGTTTTATGCTTGGCCCTAATCATAACCTAGCAGCTGTTTTATTTATTCATTTATCAAAGTTTTGTGGGGTGTTTTTTTTTAATTTTTTAAATCTTTAATTTTTTTTTTACTTTTTTTCCAGGCTCACTTTCATCTGTTACATAACCCAAGAAACTTCCAAAATGGCTTCCTACAGTTTTCTTAGCTTTTCTACTTTAGTCTCTCATCTCTCATCTTATCTGTTTCTTATTGCCCTCTCGCTCTGGATGTGTGTGTGTTTCATGTGCTCATATCTTCTTTCCTAACTGCATGTAAGCTCGTGGAAAGTGGAACGTATATTATATATTTGCAATATAACCTACAGACCTAGGAAAATGTCCTACCCATGGTTAATATTGAATACATACTTGTAATCATGACAGTAATTAATAAAAACTTAGTCAACGCTAAGAGCATGGGTAAGGTATATGTGTATCCTTCCCTCCACTACTTCAGATCCTTACCCTGACCAATATGCCCCACTGCAAGACTCTGTCCATGTTTATCACCATTTTCACTAATTCTTCTTGATAACTAGTTTCACTTTTTTCCCAGAATTATATTCAAAAATATAATTTTTAATGCATTTATATTATTGATATAATATTTTTCAATTTTTAAAACAACTATAATTTGTTGATTTGGAACAGAAATAGAGATAGATATCAATATAGATCAATTAGATATAAATATATAGATGATAGATATAGATAGATATAAATAGATAGATTAGATAGATAGATAGATAGATGATAGATATAGATAGATGATGATAGATATAGATAGATAGATGATAGATATAGATAGATAGATAGATAGATGATAGATTATAGATAGATGATAGATAGATATAGATGATATAGATGATATAGATATATAGATATAGATATAGATGATATAAATGATATAGATGATATAGATTATATAGATATATAGATATAGATACACAGGTATGTATGTACATATATACAAAACTATATGTATGTGTATTACATATTATATTTTTTTCTAGTGTTTCCATAACAAGGTATTACAGAAAGAGCAAGTTAAACATCAGCAATTTATTTTCTCACAGTTCTTGAGACTAGAAGTCTGAGATTAAGGTGTTGGCAGCATTATTTTCTTCTGAAAGATTCTCTTCTTGGTTTGTACATGACCATTTGCTCCCTGTGTTTTCACATGGTCTTTTCTCTGAACCATCCATGTACAAATTTCCTCTTTTTTAAGGACACTGTATTGGATTAAGGTCCACCATAATGATATCATTTTTACATCTTAACTTAATTACTTTTTTAAAGATCCTGTTTTCAAACAATCTTATTCTAAGATACTGGGGATTAAGATGTTAACATATGAATTTGGGGGGAAGAAAATTCAGCCCATTTCTCTCTCTCGTTCACTCTCTCTCTTTTTCTCTCTCTCTATATACATAAAGAAATTAAGTGAAAAACAATTTTGTGAATACAAGAAACTAAAGTAAGACATTAAGCTTTGAGGACTAAAAAGAACCACATAAAAATGTACTCAACCATTCAGCCTAATGTCTAAAGAATTCAGCTGGGAAGATGTCAACCACCGGATATTAGGGAGTTTGTAGGATTCAACACTGTCATCTCAGTAAAGAAAAGGAAGTAGTTAATACATCCAGTGGAATTTCACAATGTGTTAGTCATATCAATTTTTGTTCCTTTGAGAAATTCTCACAAAACTGAGGCAAATATCTAGAATGCACAATTGACAAAGACGTATGGAGCACATGCTTTAATACTATGAATAAACTTTGTTTCCTCTTCAGGGGCATAAGTTACCTTTGGAATTACCTCACAGACATAGGCTGCCCTTATGTATCGACAGTTTAACATTCCACACAAATCCATTTCCCAAGACTGTTCCCAAACCTGGATCATTTATTGATTGTGTTCAGTTACGGCTTTTACTAATAATTTTTAGTCTCAAATTCAGGTGCTCTTTCAACACACTTTTAAGTTTTCTTGCTGTTATACATGTTGTTTTTTCTTAGGTAACTCATGTTCTAATTTTGCAAACTGACTCTCTTAACAGTAAGAAGAAAAGCATGCACTCAGCTAAGATGAATTTTGTGTTCAATGCCATTCTAAACTATCCGTGAAAAAAACTGAATGAATGTGTTAGTACTTGAAACAAATATCACTGGTGGCAATATGAAAGAGCCCATTTAGGAATTAGCAGCCTGCAGAACATCCTTCTGTGGGAAAGACTCACCCCAAATGTCTCCTGAGCCCTATTCTCACAAAAGCACGGTGTGACTCAGTAATCCTAATCCACATTGGGAATCATGCACATATGGTCCCACTTTCTTCATATCTCTGCATATGACATCTTGCAACCTATGCGTGAACATACATGCACACACCCACGCAAACACACACATGCATATGTTGGGTGAAAGATGAAATATTAGCTAAAAGAAAAAAAGCTGAAAATGTGTAATTATATTTGGTTCGTTAAGAAAGTATACCTTATTAACTTTCATGATTAGCACTGAAATGAAAAAAATATCTAGTGGTAGAAAAAGAAGGGAACTGTAAACTGTGGGGCAAAGGTAGGTTTACGATTGTGAATGTGCAAAACACAGAGTTTATTCTTGTATTATTTTTTACTAATTATTGTATTATTTTCCATATGAACAACTGTAAACCTACTTTTGTCCTACCCTGTAGAATGACAGGGTATATTGGTATGAATTAGAGCAGAGCCTTTATTCACCCCGTGAACAAACCCTCCTTAGGATGGCAGCATGTGAGAAGATTTGGGTTAAGCAGGATTTTTTAAAACTATAAATATACCTTGGAGCTCCTGATGCAAACATAATGTGCCTTCTCTTCTTGGGAATGACCAAGTAGTGACATTAGCAATGCTTGCTTCTTGTGCACATGAAGTGTGGGGAAATAAAAAAGAAAACATGCTGAGAAATATTAGAGCAGCATAAAATTTACCTCCATGAAGCCAGGTAAATTGTCCCTTGGATGACTCACAAGAAAACATGGACTGAAGAACCTAGGCAGAGAAGGGGAAACAACAGGTGAAAATAAGGAAAGTCATCACAGTTGACAAAGGAGTTTAATGTGGTCAAATTAAAAATTTTTAAAATATATGAAAAGAGGAGTTTTGTAATTTTGCTCCTTGGCAGACATGAATTGAGCAGACAGAATAAATAGAAGAAAGAATGCAAAGAAAGATATTGTGCCAGAACTTTGTAGATGAAGCCAGGATTTGAAAGTCAGGTAGACTGGAAGAGGGTTAGTTTGCTCCAAATATTAAGGAGGTAATAGATCACATACACTGGGCACCAAGGGGAGAAAGGAAAGTCGGAGACAAGTAGAGGTCAGGTGCTATTTGTATAAGTAGGTAAAAAGTGAATTCCAGGAAGCAGAGCAGAGAATCAAGAAGCTGGGTCATGAGAGTAAAGACAAATGCAGTCAGTGAAGCATTTTAGTGCTCAGCTGTTTGAACCAGGGACCTATACCCCAAGTGATAATTGATAGCCATGGTAATGAATCTTAATCCCTTAAATGTTCTTCTCTAGTAAAGTAGATGATCTTTCCTGGTGTCTATGAACCATCACTGGCTATGTTCATTTAGTCCACATTAATAAGAAAATGCCCCAGGTTTCACCGGGTTGAATTGGCAGCTTTTAAAGATTGATCCTTTAACACTCATATGGCTCCGTCTAGTTCAATCTATAAATTCTGAGTTCGTTCTCATAATTATTTCTAAAGAAAAGTGCCAAAGGCTATTCTCCTTGATGTCTGTATGAGTTTTCCCCCCAAATATAAGTTTATATGATCAGATTCATAAATATCTTAGATATCATACAATATAAAACATAAGTGTCTATAAACATATACAAATGTATATATATGCATACATGAAAGCCTGATAATTATTAAATAATGACAGTGCACCTTCTTTCTATGAAAATCACACTTATATATTTTAAAGTTAAATCAGTAAATTGGCCCTCATTTATTTTTTCTATGTTTATTTTCTCAATTTAAGTACTGAAATTCTTATCATTATTGGGGTTTTTTTGTCTTTGTTTTTGTCGAAGGACAAAAGAGATCTTTGTTTACACTTAATGTTCACCAAAATCTTTATTTACAATTAAACTGGTAAGATAGGGTGTTGTTATAGAAATTACTGTAAATTGAACTTGTATCAGAATTGTCAGGCACAAATGTTCTATGACTTTTAAGTAATTAATTCTCCCTTTTCTAAACTATATACTTTTATACAAGTGTGCATTTTGTAGACAAATTGTAGAAATACTGAAGATATATTATTAGTGTTTTGCAGTATTTTATTTTTAACTGCTGTCTCAATAGTTTCCTGACTTTCAATTTTTTTCTTTTTTTCCTTTTCTTCTCATTTCCTACCAGGGTGGCATTTTAAGTAGATGTTATAAATCTCTGCCAACAGCACATTCATAGCCCTGCTTGAATGGTTTCATTTACACTAGGACTACCCTTACTTTTTTGAAATCTCTTCAAGATCCTTTTCATGGTGAAATAACACTTTGTTTTCATTAAAAAATCAAACACAACTTCCTAAAAAGCCCTCATAGTAACTAAATGTAAATGGTTTCTTTGATTTTGGAGTACATTCAATATTATACCATATTATTAAATTATCTTTAAATTTCTACTTCAAATTCAAGCATGGATTTTTTTTGTTCATTTTTTTTAAGAGAAGGTGACATTCTCTGAATATCTATATTTTAATACATTTACTAGTTCAGTTCTATAAATCCAACATGTTTGATGCCTGGGTGCAGTAAACATTTTCTACAAAGGCAAACAGTGTGCTAGTATATTGTTTTGCAATTTTAGTCAAACATTTTCTAAAATATTAGAAATGAGTATGGTATGTTTTTTTCTTAAAACTTCTAAGACCTCTAACTCAAACCGTAAATACTTTTTAAAAATGCACCAATCTACCAGAGAAATATATTGGGTCAGAGATTCAATAAGGGAAAACTGGAAATAGAAATTTTTCCCAAATTCATTTCTAACCTAGCCAAGTAGGCACCAAACATGCTAATATTTTCAAAGATGTAATAATAATATTTCAAAATTTTAGCCACAGGCTACAATATACTATTCTTCTTCACGTGTTTCCTGGTAGGTAACAATGGTTTATTCATATGGTTATCAGTGACAAGGGAATGCATATCCTACTGATTTACAGGATTTTTTCCCCAAGTGAATTCATTTCCTAACAGATATATAGCTACCTTTTTTTTCGGGGGCGGGGGCGGGGGTGTGATGAATCAGAGATGAAATAACTTTTCTTTCAACATTTTTTAGTAACATCAGTGACTCTGTTCTCTCCATATAATGATGAATAATAACCACTTTCAGTTTTATAAAAGCTCCTCTCTTCATAACATCACATTTTCACGAAGCATTACACTGCCTTCATAATAATGCATGTGGTCCATATTACAGCTCTCACTGTGTGCTGTTGCATTTATTCTTGTCAATTTATTGTTTTAATGTTTCAAATAATAGAAAAAATAATTTAACAGTATTCACAAATGCTAATCTACAAACACTCCTATAAATTTTGTGGTAGAGTCTAAGATCACTTAAAGTCTGAGACCTGTGTTTAGAAACCAAGGCCATTTTGCATATGATTTTAAAATATGTTATACATCTGTGTTCATGTTCATTTGTTAATACTAAAATGTCAGTAAATAACAAAACTACCTGTTTTCTTTCAACACATGTTCTCCTCTCTTCATCTGAATGTTTATATGGCTATAATTCGCAGGACATGATTTTATCGTCCTTATGTAATAAAAAATTCAAGTTAAATTCAATAAGATTTTTACCCAAGTAAAGTGAGGAATTAGTGGCATTTATAACTTTCAGTGCTTTTCCATTTATTTCATGATGTCCTAACAGGCATATGGAAGGTAATTTAAAATCCTCTCCCTCCTTGTACCTCACATTTTGTAATCCTAAAAACCAGAATCAAAATGTTCTTAGCAAATTGTGACCCTTTGAAGGGCATATACAGTGATCATTGATTTCTATTGCACCTAAGAATTATAACAGAGGAAGATAGCTCTACAATACAGACAGGATTCCTAATCTCTATCCAGTGTGTTAAAACTGAAGTGGTGCAGATAAAACCCAACAAGAGACTGAATTCTATCAGTAGGAGCAAAGGCCCTCAGGGGTTAGTTTAGTTCTCTGATGTCTCGGGATTTCTACCCAGGGATCTTGGGGACACAGTGATAAGCATGTTTTTCCTGAAAGGGTCCCTCAGACTAGAATCTAGAATGAGAACCTAGAGACCACTTAGTTTGGGCTCATCTTCTAAAAACTGAATCTAATAGGAAGCTGTTTGTATAAGGCAGAGCAGAGCACTGTTTACCCACAATTTATAGGGAATGATGGAACTTAATTCTGTTTCACAGCTGCATTCACTCCCACCTCCTCCTGACATCTGTGGGCTGAGGGAACACAAGCCTGCAAAGAACACTGAGCTCACTCACCAATTACAATGAAAACTTTCAAAGGGGGTGGAGGGCAGAATGGCAGAATAGACAAGAACAGGAAGAGGGCTGAATTAATTTTATACCATTTCCTAAAGTATATTTTTTAACTTTCCTTATCTAATTTCTGTAGGTTTGGGACATAATTATCCACCTGCCTTTCTGGAAGTATTTTCTTCAATAATGCTTCATATAGTAATGCCTTGGGGTTTCAGAGCATTATCTCTTGTGCTAAGTTTGAAAAACCAAAATAAAATGTGTGGTGTGATAAAGCAACGCAATAACACATTCATCTGATAACACCTCTCATAAGCCTGCGCAGAAGCACCCTTCTGAGGACACAGGTCAAAGCTGACAGATATAATTTAACCCTAAAGTGAGAAGCGAGCTCATGAATGTGTGAGAAATGTTTATTTTCACATAGCTAACTAGTTGAGCAAAACTAGAGAATCTTCTTTCTTTCTAAGGTTAAAATTTAAATTAACATAAATAATGGATAATAGATTATAAGTGTATACCAGACTATTGTGTATTAGGATATGATAAATTCACTGTGTGAAATAAAGATCTGAGATGAATGATGAGTATGCATAGCGCAAGAATAGACATTTAGGCTTTAAAATTTAATTATTACCACTCTCACCAAATATACACTTAATACATAATATAATATATATAAATATATTGAATAATTTGGTAGATTGTTTTGGGATGAAAAGCTGTAGAATTTTTTAAACCACATAACAAATAACATTTGATAACCATATACTACAAATGAAAGCATTGGCAAGGTAATAGTCAAGACTGAAAAACTTTCCAGCTCACTGAGCCTAAACTCTTCAAATGGCAGGGCAAGCAGCAGGCAGTAAAATAAATTTTATGATTGTTATTTTTTTTTATTTTAATATCCATTTTAATTCAAAAATTTGCCTTTTATGAGTTCATTTTATTTTAAAAATAATTTCTTTTATACAAAAAGTAAATGCCACAAAAATTTTTTAAGTGGGAAACTGAAATCTTTCAAAATGAATTCTGTTAATTTAGGTCTCATGTTTGGAGTCAGACCTTGGGCAAGTCTCTTACCCTCATTATTCCTCATTTGATTTCTAAATGAGGATAATGATAGTACTAACTTCATAAAGTTGAGCTGAAACCTGTATGGGGAATGTTCAAGTGCTTTGTTATTATCTTATTATTATTTTTGCCATTTTATACACTTCTAATTAGACAGGCCTCTAAAATTCATGTATTGGTTGTGTTGTTTAATTTTCATAAAGGCCCTTAACTTCATTTACTTCACAGATTGATCAGTCACCAAAAAAATACAGATTTTTGTCAGAGGTTTCAGACTTCAAATACTTCATATTAATCCTTACCAAAAGCCTGGTTGTGGCAAATATTAATGGGACATTAAAACTATCCATTCATTTATTGGACGGAGTCTAGATGTGAGGAATGGGTTTCTGGGAATAAAGAACGTCTCTAGATCTTCAGTTCTACATCAGATTTTTTAATTAAATATATTGCAGCTGGAATTTTGTTTCTGTAATTTTAGAGAGAGTTTTGATCACAGCTGTCATCTGATCTTTAAAAGATATTATGGTCCCAAATCTACATTTTACCCTTAGATCAGTCCCTTAGAAAATTATATATGGGGACTGTAATGGTTGTTCATAGAATTATTCATTGAATTAAATTTTGACACTACATCATTGTCATCTGGTTTCAATGGCATTTCTTATGTAGATCATTGTCTGAAATAACTTTACAATAACATTTTACAATGATCTTGTGAGGACTTCACAAGGTAACTTTTACTTATGCCTCAGTGTCATGAAAAGTTCTGAAAAGTTGTCTGTGCTTATCGTATAGACAGGTAAATATGTTTTTGTTGGACTGCTGGAAAATCTATATCGCAATTCACATACAGATTTTTCATGTTAAATTTATTATGGATTGATTATTTTCCTACCAGGATGCTGCATCACTTGGATTTCTCACACATTTTCTTTGAAAAAATGAAAAAGTAATAGCCTTTGTCATAGTATATACCACTGCCTGTGTTCAGCGTATTCCAATAAAGTTATGCCTCAGCTTTCCACCACATAGTTATGACTCCAAATAAAACACTTCTTTACAAATTTGGTGAATGCTCATGAGATATTTGGGGATTTTAGGTTAAAAACATAAAACAATATTAAATTGCACTCTTCCATAGCTTGCTTTATTCTGAGTTATTGCCCACTGCATATCACAGTTGGCAAAAGAATAGATTGGCCTACTAAGGGAGACAATAAGGTTAATGGAAATTGCCTCTCTGGTAGACTTAGATTCTGGTCCGGGCTCTGAGCTTCAGGCAGACATTTATACTCTTTGTGAGTAGAAGGCAATACGACTACATCTGTACACCTCAGACACCTGTGGGAGGGTAAAGGAAATAACACAGTGGAAAGTGATATGAAAAACACTATAGATATACAAAGTATTGATACAACCCATAATCTGAAGAAATATTTACCCAGTTACCTTGCTTAATACAGAATCATCACCATGCTCAACCTTATAATTTAACCTGTGTTTAAAGAGCTCTCAAGCAATATAAATGTACTCAGTCTGTTATTTAGTCAGCCTTCACTGCCTATTAATTAGTTTTAAGACTAGGGGCAAGTTTCTGAGCCTGCCTTCCTGCCCTTCAGTCTCCTCACAGGTTCTGGGGAGGGATAAATGAGATAATTCCGGTAAAACCCTCAGTTCAGTATTTGCCACTGTGTGTGAAGTTTAATAAATTTTAGCATTTGTCATTAACACGTAATTTTTTGCCTTGTCCTGAAAGTTAATAGGCATTACAAAATGAAGCTCTCTTATTAAACTAAAATATATACACTAAGTGTAAATGGTTTCATATCATAGCAATGGGTGGCTGCCAAGATTTTATAAACAATAACTAATGAGATTCGAGGCACTGATTAAAGTTTAATGAAAAAAGTTTTAATTTAAAAATTGCTGTTCAAAGTATCCTAGCCATCCAATTTTAGTTTAAGGCAGTGGGTGCAGTGAGAGGGTTTTATGAGGCATCTGCCAGCATCTTATGCTTTTAGGTGTGTTCAGTCACCAAGCACACAGTCCGGCTGCATGCAACAACTCTGACAAAACACAGTCCTGTAGAATGCCTCCTCTTTACATGAAGAAGCGAATGGAGTGGAATACTTTATTATGGTTACAATTTTACAAAAAGTGGACAGTTTTTGTAAAACCAAAAAGACATGTTGGTAGCATCTGGCTTCAGTAAGCATTCCACAGCCCTTGTTCACAATCTCTGCATTGCACACTTAATGTAGTTGGAAACATTTCTACCAATTGAAAGGTTAGAAAATATTACTGTGTCTAAGTCTAATAAAAATAAGTTCATTTGATCTGAAGAAATTTAAGATGTCATTAAATGCTGGTAATGAAACTCAAAATTTCACTAGTACTCATTTCTTATAAATGTATTTTATAGAGATATTTATGAACTTTTAAAAGAGAAGGAAATGTCTAGTGGGATTACAACATGATCCTGATGAACACTCTTAATACTCAGATTTCCTGGGAGAGTAGAGAGTTATCTATTGTCAATACACACTGAGAAATATCAAATATAACAAGCAAACAGATTTGCTAAACTGTTCATGAAAAATGGCCATCTTAAACACCAGCAAAAACAGTTTGACTATATAAAAACAAATATAAAATTGTTTCACAGAGATTCTGTGAAAACCTTGTTTAGTTTAGCTAAGCACTAAGATGAAATGAAAGAAAAGCTCCTTACATATTAAATATTCTTTCCCAGAGCCAGCCCTGGAATCCAAATAAGAAGCAGTACGAGACAGCAGATCCAATCCCGTGCTAATTTATCTCTTTGTTGTTCCTAAAGAATACTTAATTTAGGGTAGAAAAACCTCCTGATTGATTCCCCAAATACAATTAACTTTAAAATGCACAAGCAAGGAGCTAAGTAAATTTCTCTACCAGATGAGGTCCATAGGCATTGTCCCTTTATATATTAAGGGGGAAGGTCACAGAATCCTTTCAAATATAAACTCCCTGTCACTTTCTACTGTTATTAAAACCAGGCCAAGTGATTATGATAAGAAATCCATTTCCTAGCCACAAATATCCTTGTCAATATCCAGGTAAGAAAAACTTATCCAGCCCGGCTAGCATGGCTCAGTGGTTGAGCATCGACCTATGATCCAGGAAATTGTGGTTCGATTCCCGGTCAGGGCACATGCCCAGGTTATGGCCTCGATCCCCAGTAGGCGGCATGCAGGAGGCAGCCGATCAATGCCTCTCTCATCACTGATGTCTCTGTCTCTCTCTCCTCTCCCTTCCTCCCTCTGAAATCAATAAAACATATTAAAAAAGAAAACTTACCCAGTTTTGTCAGCAAGAGGCCTCTGTACCACAGGCTTTATTAATGATGTTCTATAGCAACAGATTTATTGAATCCCAAAATGGAAGGGCACTGATTTTATATATATATTATATACATACACATTATATATGTATTTATATACATACACATTATATATTTTATATACATTATATATTTTTATATACATATGCACTATATATATAATGTATATGTATATATCCAGACATAAATAAGCAAAAGGGGTAACCAGACCATTACTTACACCCAAAGTACAAATGTGACACCACAGAAACCAAAGGTTGGTTCTCTGATCCTTTGTTCACTTTATTAGAAGGAAAGTAAGCCTTTGGCCTGCAATCTTGCCCCTGGACCTATTCCTCAAGGAGGAAGAGGGGAACATTTTCTCACATATCAGAACAGTGCAGTCTCTACTCAAATGCTCCATTGACCACTGTTAGCTGCTATCTCTGGATGGCTACTCACACAGGTACCAGCCTCCACTAAACAGCCTTGCCACTCTTCTCCGTGACTCATGGGGAATATCTTCTCATAACCAGATAATTCAAAGGGCAGACCTTTTAGAACTCTATTATATAAGTGCATGTTCCCAAGGGGCCTCACTGGACATCAGGATCATATGGTAAAACTTTTTAAAAATAAATTGGGGTATTTCAGCACCAACCAACATAATATGAAACTTTGGCAGAGATCTCATGAAATCTGTATTTTGAAAAAGTTCTCCACAAGAAAAGCATATAGTAAGGGCACAAAAATAGTTGCTGAATTAATTCTTAAGTAGATAGTACAACCCCAGTGCCCAGATAGGCATTTGGAAATCTCAGTTTACACCACAGACCTTTTCTTCATGTGATTGAACACCTTCTTCATTGCCCCAAACATACAAGGACAGTTAAAGAAATCCTTAAACATTCAACAACAAGCTGGAGGAGGGTGTGTCAGAAGTACACAATGTACCTCTAGGGAAGGTGTTGCTTAAGTCTCCTGTGTCCCAAGCATAATAGCCCCACTTTAGTCCCCACTAAAATCCATAATGGAAAAAGGAGCTATAATAAATCCCTCTTCAACAAATTGTTATGTCATTGACAATTATCTGGAAGAATACATTGGGTCTTTGAGATAGTTAAGTCAAAATGATCTAAGTGATATTTTTAATTCCATTATTTTTCAGAGGGCAGAGTGTAAAAAGAACTGAACTTCAAAATGATCAAGTGAGTTTTCCTTAAGATTAAACTATGAGTTCCTCAAAAGATAGAGCAACCAGCATGTAGAAGGCACTCAAATATTATCATCTGGAAGAAAGGAAGGAATGAGGGGAAGTAGGAAGGCAGGGAAGTGGAGGGCCGAGAGACAGAAGGAGGACTCTCTGAGTGAATGAATGAATGAATGAATGAATGAATGACTTGTTAATGTAGACCTTACATTTGCCTACTATGTTTACTATGTGTTAGTTCCTCTGCAGTTTCTATATAGTCAAAAACCAGTAGGATCACCCTGGCTGAGTGGCTCAATTGGTTGGAGAGTCGCACCGTATACTGAAAGATTGTGGGTTCAATTCCAAATCAGGATACATACCTAGGTAGCAGTTTTGATTCCAAGTTGGAGCACATACAGGAGGCAACTGATCAGTGTTTCTCTCTCACATCAATGTTTCTCTCTCCCCCTTCTTCTCTCTCTAAAATTAATAAAAACATGAGTGAGGACTTAAAAACAAACAGTAGGATCCAGTGTCTATTCTAAAGAAGCCTATATTCTATCTGGAAGGATGAAACAATGCTCCTGTGATTATACTACATTGCGTTAACACTAAGAGGGAGGTAAAAAATCATATTAAACATGTGTCTAGAATTTTATGTGCCAGGCACTGTGCCAAGGATTCTATGTCAACCTGACAGAAAACTGAGACTTAGAGACACTAAGTAATGAAGACTGAAGTTCAAAGTCGGTCTATTTCTGGCACTATTACACTTAATTGCTATTCTATATTTCTTCCCAGGTTAGAAAATGAAAGAGAACTTGGAATAAGGGAGGTCAGTTAAGTTACTGAAATAATCCACATGAAAGATGATAAGGACTTGAACCAGAACGGCAGCAGAAGAACTGGAAAGGAATCAGAGAAGAGATACTTGAGAGAGAAAATGAGAGCACTTTATCCCTGATTAGATGTGGAGAAGGCCAGGAAAGTGTATTGGTAAGAGATAGGAAGGAGTCAAAGATCAAGGATTCTAGCCCAAATGAAGAGAAGAATGGTATATCCTCAACAAAATTAGAAAATAGAGAATCAAGAGAGATTTTTTTCAGAGAATTAATAGTTTTAACTTTTCACATGTTTAATTTAAATAAAAGATTTCATGGATACAATAAGATTTCTAATCAGTTAACACTCAGGAATAAAAATGGGGAGGAAAGTCAGCTAATAAAAACACTATCAAATATGGAAGGACACATATATGTTAAGTTTTCCTTAATATAACTCTCTATCAACACTTAGAGTGAATTCCTCACTGAGGTCTCCACTCAGGCTGCGTGCAGCACTTCCTGAACCTTAAAGGGCTCTGCAATTATCATTACACAAGGATAGACAAAGACCTGGAAACCATCTTTTGGAAAAGTGAGACAACCTAAATAATTTCCATCCTAAAGACACTAGGAGAGTGTTCCCAAACCCAATGATTATTTTTGTTTTAAATTTTCATGCTGAAGAAAGTTATTTGAGAACTATAAATATTTTTAAATTTCTTGAGAGTCAAGGCCCCTTCAGTCTTGTTTTGTCCATGGGTTTGCCTTGTTTTCTTAGATAACAGCCTGTACTAAGTTGCCAGAAGCTATGATTTAAGTAACAAAGCACCAGCCTCTGTCGCCAGAGGACTCTTCTTTATGTCCAGAGGACAGTCTGGCCTTGGTGTGGGAGATTTGTTTACAGATCCTAAAAACTGCCTCCAAAGAAGTATTTAGCCTCCCCTGAAAAAAGTGAATTTTCCTCCACTGAGAATGCATCAGTTCCAAACCATTGGCACTTGTAGTTGTGCAATAAATGCATTATTTATTTACATTTTTTCTCAGAACTATCTAAATTAAGTTATTCTACTGAGGCAAGTTGATCAGTCCTTTATGACTTAAAGTTTAATATTATCAATTTTTCTGTAAAAAAATATAGTAACATTTGTGGGAAGATTATCTCCAGCCCTAAAAGGTAGTTACTTTTACTTTTAAATAATGTAAATATCTTACTGCTCAATAAGTTTAATGCACTTATGTGGCAACTCCATATATTCTTATTGTTAAATTATCATTTTATACAGGAGAGAATCATGGTTTAAGTAGTTGTTTATGTGGGATTGCTGTGGCATTTAACAGTGGTATGATTAAGTTAAGAAATGGACAAACTGTTTTCCAAAGTGTTCTATATTTTGCATGCTCCCAAGTCACAGATGAGTGTTCAAGTTGTTTCAATGTTTTGTCAGTATTTGTTATCATCAGGTTTTATTGGCAGGGAGGGGAGGGTGGCACGGAGAACTGTTTTCATTTTAATGTTTTCTTCACTTTAGTCAAATAGTTCAGAACTTTTGCTCATTTAAAAAAAAAATTGGGTTGTGTGTCTTCTTATTGACAATTGAGAGTCTTTGTATATTCTGTATATATTCCTTTTAGCGTTTTTTTCTGCAAATATTTTATGTAGGCTGTTGTTTGCTTTTTCATTTTCTTAACAGTATCTTAAAGAGCCAGAATTTTAATTTTTATGAACACCAGTTTAGTAAGTTTTCATTCCATTAATGGTCATGCTTTTAGTGTTATATTTATAAAATATTTCACTATCCAAGATTATGAAGATTTTTTTCTACTTTTTAATAAGTGTTATTGTTTTACGCCTTTTTTACATATTTATTTATTTACTTATTTATTGTCCCCTTTTCCGCCTATTGATCCCCTCCACCCCTCATCCGTCCCACCCCTAGGCCTTCCCCATAGCAATGTCTGTGTACCTGGCTTATGTTTTTAAACATATAGGTTCTTTGATTAATCTCTCCCCAACCACTCTCCCTTCCCCACCTTCCCTGGGAGATCCTTCAGCCTATTCCATGTTTCTGTGTCTCTGGGTTTATTTTCTTTATTACATTCCACATATGAGTGAGATCAGGTGGTACTTGTCTTTCCCTGCCTGGATTCTTTCACTTAGCATAATTCTAATTCACTTCATGCTATCCCAAAGGATAAGAGATGCTTCTTTATTATAGCTGCATAGTATTCCAAGGTGTAAATGTACCACAGTTTTTTTTATCCACTTATCTACCATCGATGGGCATTTGGGTTGTTTCCAGATCTTAACTATTATAAATTGCACTGCTATGAATATAGAGGTGCATAAGTTCTTCCTGATTGAAGTTTCAGGTTTGTTGGGTATATTCTTATAAGTGGGATCACTGGGTCAAATGGTAGTTCAATTTTTAATTTTTTGAGAAAACTCCATAATGCTTTTCATAATGGCTGCACCAGTCTGCATTCCCACAAGCAGTGTTCTAGGGTTCCCTTTTCTCTACACTCTTGCCAGCACTTGTCCATTTGTTGATTTGTTGATGGCAGCCATTCTCACAGGTGTGAAGTGATACCTCACTGTGGTTTTAATTTGTATCTCTCTGATGATTAGTGACCTTGAGCATTTTTTCATATGTCTCTTGGCCATTTGTATGTCCTCTTTGGAGAACTATCTATTCAGGTCCTTTGCCCATTTTTTAATGGGATCGTTTGTCTTCCTTTTGTGAAGTTGTATGAGTTCCTTATATATTTTGGATATTAACCCTTTATCAGATGTGTCATTGGCAAATATTTTCTCCCATACAGTAGGCTCCCTTTTCGTTTTGTTGATGGTTTCTTTTGCTGTGCAGAATCTTTTTATTTTGATGTAGTCCCATATGTTTATTTTCTCCTTTGTTTCTCTTGCCCTAGGAGATGTATCAGCAAACATATTGCTATGAGAGATGTCTGAGATTTTGCTGCCTATGTTTTCTTCTAGGATTTTTATGGTTTCACATCTTACATTTAAGTCTTTTATCCATTTTAAGTTTATGGTGTATAAGGGAGAGATTGACAGCAATGCAGTGACACTAGGGGACTTTAACACCCCACTGACTTCACTGGATAGGTCTTCCAGACAAAAAATCAACAAGGAAATAGTGACCCTAAATGACAAACTAGATCAAATGGATTTAATTGACATTTATAGCACATCCCACCCCAAAGCGGCAGAATATACATTCTTTTCAAGTGCACATGGGACATTCTCAAAGGTAGACCACATGTTAAAATACAAAACAAGTCCCTGCAAGTTCAAGAAGATTGAAATCATATCAAGCATCTTCTCAAATCATAATGGCATGAATTTATAAATCAACTACAATAAAAACACTAAAAAACATTCAAACACATGCTTTTAAACAATGAATGGGTTACCAAAGAGATCAAGAAAGAAATCAAAAACTTCCTGGAAACAAATGAAAATGAACACACAATTCCAAACCGATGGGACACAATGAAAGCAGTTCTAAGAGGGAAGTTCATACCACTACAAGCCTACCTCAAAAAATAAGAAAAACTTCTAATAGACTCTCTAACCCTACAACTTAAAAACTTAGAAAGAGAACAAGCAAGAAAAGCCCAAAGTAGAAGGGACATAATAAAGATCAGAGCAGAAATAAATGACATACAGACTAAAAAAACAATACAAAAGATCAATGGAACCAAGAGCTAGTTCTTTGTAAAGATAAACAAGATTGATGAGCCTTTAGCCAAATTCATCAAGAAACAAAGAAAGAGGACCCAAATAAACAAAATCAGAAACAAAAGGGGTGAAGTAACAACTGACCCAACAGAAATAAAAAGGATTGTAAGAAAATTCTATGAACAACTATAAACCACCAAGCTGGACAACCTGGATGAAATGGACAAATTCCTAGAAAAATACAACCTTTCAAAACTCAATCAGGAAACATCAGAAAACTTGAATAGACCGATAACTGCTGATGAAGTTGAAGCAATAATCAAAGGGCTCCCAGCACACAAAAGCCCTGGCCCAGATGGCTTCACAGGGGAGTTTTACCAAACATTCAGAGAAGAACTAACACCTATCCTCCTCAAACTATTCCAAAAAATCCAAGAGGAAGGAACACTTCCAAACCCCTCTTATGAGGCCAGCATTTGCTTAATTCCAAAACCAAATAAAGTCACCACAAAGAAAGAGAATTATAGGCCAATATCCCTGATGAAGATAGATGCTAAAATCCTCAGCAAAATATTAGCAAATCGGAACCAGCAATATATTAAAAAGATCATACACCATGACCAAGTGGGATTTATTCCAGGGATGTAAGGCTGGTATAATACTCACAAATCAATAAATGTGATACATCACAAACAAATTGAAAGACAAAAATCACATGATCGTATCAATAGATGCAGGAAAAAACATTCAACAAAATCTAACACCCATTTTTGATAAAAACCCTCAGCAAAGTGGGAATAGAGGGATCATACCTCAACATAATAAAGGCCATATATGACAAACCTACAGCTAACATCATACTCAATGGCCAAAAACTAAAACCATTTCTCCTAAGAACAGAAACAACACAGGGATGTCCACTTTCACCACTCTTATTCAACATAGTACTGGAAGTCCTTGCCACAGTGAAAAGACAAGAAAACATAAAAGGCATCCAAATTGGAAAGGAGGCAGTAAAACTGTCATTATTTACAGACGACATATTGTACATAGAAAATCCTAAAAACTCCACTAATTTATTACTAGATTTAATAAATGAATTCAGCAATGTAGCATGATACAAAATTAACACCCAGAAATCGATGGCATTTTTATACACAAAAAATGTACTCTCAGAAAGAGAAACTAAAGAAACAGTCCCATTTACCAATGCAACAAAAAAATTAAGATACTTAGAAATATACTTAAGCAAGAAGGTAAAAGACCTGTATTCGGAAAACTATAGGACATTGCAAAAAGAGATAGAGGAAGATATAAACAAGTGGAAGAATATATGCTGTTCATGGACTGGAAGAATTAACATCATTAAAATGTCCATACTACCCAAAGCAATCTATAAATTCAATGCAATCGCTATTAAAATACCAACAGCATATTTCACAGATCTAAACAAATACTTCAAAAATTCATATGGAACCAAAATAGACCCCTAATAGCCACAGGAATCTTGAGAAATAACAAAGTTGGAGGGATCACAATACCAGATTTCAAGTTATACTACAAAGCCACTGTAATCAAAACAGACTGTTACTGGCACAAGAACAGACATACAGCTCAGTGGAACAGAACAAGAACCTAGAAATCGACCCATGTCATTACAATTAATTAATATTTAAGAAATGAGGCAAGAACATGCAATGGAGTATAGACTGTCTCTTCAATAAGTGGTATTGGGAAAATTGGACAGGTACATGCAACAAAATAAAACTAAACCACCAACTTATATCACACACAAAAATAAACTCAACTTTACATTTATGTCTCTGATTCATCTGACTTAATTTTGCATATGATGTTAGGAATGGATTGATAAATATTTTTTTTGGAATGTAAATGTCTAATTGTTTTAGCACCATTTGATCAAAAGATTACTATTTTCCATAAAATTGCCGATCTATTTTTGTGGAAAATCAGTTGACCATATATGTGTGTGTCTATTTCTAAACTCACTCTTTGGTTCAATTGCTATATTTGTCTTTTCTTTGCCAAAACCACACTATCTTGATTACTATAGCTTCATACTAGGTCTTGAAATCAGACAATAAGTCTTCTAACTTTGCTCTTCTTTAAACTTTTTTAGGCTATTCTGGATTCTTTGCATATCCAAATAAATTTTGAAATGAACTTATTCATTTCTATAAAAACAATATTCTGGCATTTTTATTGAGATTACACTGAATTTCTAGACAAGCTTTGGGGAGAATTGATATTTTAACATAACTTCCTCAGTATATTTCTCCGTTTATTTAGGCTTTCTTTGATTTTTTTCACTGGAGTTTTGTGGTAATCAACATACGAATCTTGCACATTTTGCTAGAATTACACTTACATATTTCATGTTTTTAGTACTATTTTAAATAATACTTTTTTTCAATTTTCAATTGCTAATCCATTGAAATAAATTTTATTTTTGTATACTGACTTTGCACCTTGCCATCGTGCTAATCTCATGTGCTAGTTCTAGGAGCATTTATGTGTATTCATTGACATTATCTATGTAGACAATTATATTGTGAACAGACACAATTTTATTTCTTTGTTTCTGATCTACATGGCTTCTTTTTTTCTTTCCTCATTGCATTGGCCTGTAAAATAATCAATAGGAACAGTAGGAGCACACATACTTACTTACGATTTTGATTATAAGATGAAAGCCTTTAGTCTTTCCCAATTAAGTATGATATTATGTCTAGGTTTTCAGTAGATGCCTTTTCCTAGGCTAAGGAAATTAGCTTCTGTTTCTACATTGTTATTATGACTGGATGTGAATTTTGTCAATTTTTTTCCTATATATATTGAAATCCTCATATGGGTTTTATTTTTCTTATTTAGTCTATTAAGACTGTATTTCTTCACTTAAAGAACTTTGTAAGAGTCTATATTGGATAATCACAATATGAAAACTTCATGTCAGAGGATGGACCCTCTTTCCAGAAGTTTACACACTATATATTTATGGGATTGAATCTGACTTCAGGTACCTAAAAGACTTCTGAGTCTTAGTAAATCCTAAAGAAATTACTTAAATATTATTTTTAATAATTTAATCCTCTTTCAAGCTCAAAATTTATAATACTAAAATTAAATATAGTCCCATCAACTCTTAAAGTTTTATTAGATGTGTAAAATATTCAAATATAGCTCACAGGAATGAGTTCCACTGAAATCCAACTTTTGTGGAGAGTATTAGATGTTTAAGAATGACAGCATTTCCAAATGGATCTCAAACTTTATCAGCCTTTAATTTCAGATAATCTAAGAAGTGTTCATTCAAAAGAAAACAAGTAAACTGTGAAAGTAAATTGTATATTAATTTTTCAAAATAAAAGGGACAATCAGTGATGTGTTTAATTACCAGATGAGCATCATTGCTTATATTAGTTATTAGTTGCAATCACTCATTAGAGACTGGGGATTGTAAATTTCCTTTGTTTCTAATTCTAAATGACTTCATGTGATTTTTAAAATTTAGTATAATATGCAGAAGTGGGAAAATATCTTAATATGGTTTTATGTGTTACTTCAGTGAATATTTGTTAATTAAACAACTGAATGCATCAATGTCACTTATCATTTTCACTAAAAATAGTAAATATTCTATTATATATAATTCTCTAATTTTTGGCCCAATTTTATACAAGCTTTTGTATTTTTATATTTTTTAAGATTCACTTTTTTTCTGATAAACCCCATATGTGATTTTAGTACTATATGTTCAATAAGCACTCGAAGCAATTTGTTTTTTTTCTGTGCAGATTCTTGTGCTAGGTGCTGAGAATGCAAAGATAAATGAACCACAGTGTCTGCCTTATTGGAGTTTATATGCTATTCTATTGAGTGAATAGGGTGTCTGATATTGCAGAGGTAGAACTAAAAAAATATAGAGGAGACTCAGAGTTTCTAATGACCAATTCTTTCCAGAGAAGTCTGTTTAGAGGAGATGACATTTGAACTGAATCCCATAGGTAGGAGAAAGAAAGAAAGGACATTCGTAGGATGACATAAGCAAAGATGTTTTAGTGCTAAGTAAAGCAGTTTCCAAGACACAGCTGACTCTACCATGTAGGACAATGGCTGCAGAAACTGGCTATTGTTAGTAAGAGCTAATCTGTGGACAGAGAATGGAGATTTAGCCTTCCTGTTTAGCATCCACTTCTCTATAAATAAATAAATAAATAAATAAATAAATAAATAAATAAATAAATAAATAAATAAATAAATAAATAAAATGCAGCTGACAGCTAAAGAAATCTAACTCTATTCAGTATGGGGAACCTTCCTTCTGCCAAGTGCCATTTGGATATTTATAACATCATTCGAGGGCCATACAAAATTACCAACTTAAGAATTAGCTGTGAAAAAAGATCCTAGATTTATTGAATTGAATTTCGAGTCCCACTTGCAATTGCCTTGGCAGGGCCAGACCAAATAATTTCTCGGGCCATATATGGCCCAGGGTCTGATGTTCCCCGCCCCTGCATTATACTGTATAGCATATAGCATATTATGCCAGTAACATATGATTCAAGAATTGTACAACAGTCCTTTAGTACCGTAAAACAGCTTTTTATGCCTTTCCTCACACACAAAAAAAGTCCCTATAATAGTCCATTACTAAAAGCATTAAAACTTCTCACCAACAACGAACTATAGTAACACTTAGAATACATCATCTTTCTCACTTAGCTAATTTATAGGTCCACCTCCTCACCTGTGAGGCCAATATAGAATTCCACTCAGTGATTTTTGCAATTTAATCAGCTTGAAAAGGTGGGTAAGGGAAATCTTCAAATATAAAACTGTCCAGCGAAGATAAGAGCATATAATTTAAGACATGCAGCCACAGACAGCATTAGTTATTGGTCTTCCCTATTCACTGAACAAAAGCTGCAGAGCTCCTCACCTACTGACAGAATTATGGCCTCCACTTTGAGCTCTTTGTGGTACAGATGTAAATAATAAAGTCATGTAAACCACAATAAAGAAAAAAAATCAACATCCTCTACGTTTATCAAATGTCCTCATTTTAGAGAATTCATGGGTGTTAAATATATTATTATGAAAAAATGTTGGACCTCAAGGATCACCTAAACATGGCAAAATTTCCAGTGTTGGGAATTAATCTGTTTGTCACCTCTTTTTTTCTGCAAGTACATCACTGAGCTTTAGTGTACATTTTTCTTGTTTCTTTTCTTCTTTGTCATCTCACTCCAGCTACATGGGCTTCCTGCAGTCATCTATCCACCATGCCTGGGCAGAGCTGTGTGGTTTCTGGTATCCATGACCCAAACTCAGCATTAAGAAGTTGTGCAAATGCTGAGCAGAGAGAGGTTAATGCAGGCAACATAGGTGAGGGCACCCCCTCTTAAGCTACAATAATAAAACTTGAATATTTCACAGCCTTTGGAATATTTCATTAAAATTGCAGAGTACAAGTTTATAACCTAAAACATAAAGGAGACATATAAAGAGAACTTTTTTTAGGAATGTATCCTGCCTCAAAAAAACAACCATCTCTAATCTCTTTAGGAATGAATGTCCAAAATTCAGAAAGACATCCACTGCAAATGTTACATAGCTCATTTTCTGCTCCAGTTGTTTCTATGGAAACATTTTAAAGGAATTCTTGAAATAAAGTATAGCAGATAAAAATAAAAGTATTCTGGGTTCAAAGGCAGTTTGTGAGAGCAAATACTGTCCTTAGAAATCTATTGAAATGTTCCCTTCTACCCCTGAGAGAAAGATTAGAAGGAACTCAATACGAATTGCAGAGAGATTCAATTATTATTAACCTACACAGAAATATTTTTAAGAGGAAAAAATTTTCCCTGAAAAAAATTATGTAGTCAGAATATGGAGACTGGTGTAATAGAAAGAGCACTACTTAAGGAATTAAAAGATCTGCTTGAGTTTTTCCACTCATTGACATGTGACCTATCAGCAGTTACTTAAATTCTCTATCTCTTCATTTATAAAATTAAATCATAACAGAATCTGCATTACTATTTAATGGATTTCTATGAAGTCCAGGTGTAGTAATAAACGTGAAAGTGCCTTTTACATCTTTTCCACTTGGATGGAATCTATAGTGGGTGCTCTTTCTAAGGAACAATTTCTTCAATATCCCAAGTGGACTGCAGGTGTGTCAGAGACCCTGATCACATCATTACCAGGAGTCAGGCTTTTAGCTTTCTGAGCAATAGGAAAATGTGATCCTGAGTTCCATACCCATCCTGTGTACACGGGGTTTGGGGTTCCCTGTGTTTTATACGTATTGTCCTCTTTGCAAGATTGTGAGAAGCAGTATGGCGCTGTGGAAAGAGCAAGAGGTCAGCAATGAGATTGGTTCAAATCTTGGCCCCAAACCTATTAAGCATCTCTAGCTTTGACCTCTTTCCCTGACTTTTTGGGTAGAGCTAGCCATAATATCTTGACCTGCTCCAGATCTACCACAGATTCCCATGTTGATAGTATTCCTGTCATGTGAAGACATTATTTGCTAGATGCTCGCCATAGTGATTTTTATCTCTACTACCAAAGGTAGCATTGATAATTCTGCTCTACATAATAAAAAATGCAGTATAAGTCATACCCTTTGCCCTACATGGAATCTTAAGATGTAAGACTTTTTAAAAAATTAGTGAGAAGTTGGTATAATATATGGGCTTTGTAATTAAGTAAGCCTGAATTTAAGACCCAATCTCACCACATGTTGCCTGTATGCCCCAAATCTTATTAAACCTCAGTTTTCTTAGCTATAAAATTGGAGTAATTCCTTAAAACATATCTAATAGGATCATGTAATTAAATATAATTTAAAAGAGGAATCGAAGGCTTGACATTTAATGAATTCTAAAATGTAAATGATTACTTTTATTCTGTAAGTATTCTGTAAGTACTCTACTCTCTGAGTGATTACTTATATTCTCTGCCACTATTCTTTTTTTAAGTATATCTTTATTTATTTTAGAGAGGAAGGGAGAGGGAGAGAGAGAGACAGAACATCAATGATAAGAGAGTCACCATTGATCAGCTGCATCCTACATGCCACAGACTGGGGATCTAGCCCGAAACCCAGGCATGTGCCCCAACTGGGAATCGAACCGCGATCTCCTGGATCTTAGATCGACGCTCAACCGCTGAGCCACCCCCAGTCAGGTTACCACTATTCTTAAGTGAACCTTAATAAGGATGCTTTACCTTTTCTGTCCTTTTACCTTAGTATTTCTAAACTAAGGTGGAGTCTCTTCTTTTAGAAAATCCAATTTGCATTCAGTGTTCTCTCTGGCAGTTAAAGTGGAAACAGGTGCTTCTTGCATTCTCTTGTCTTGAATATGCAAAAGTTTGATTTATTTTTATTTATATAATTGTGCTTTAATCATTGTGGAAAGCAGACTGAATAGTTTTTATTACTGTGTTAAGTACATAATGTAACAGGAAAAATATCTTTTTTTATGGTGGATCGTCTTTCAACTAACAATTATAAAATGAAAACGATTAATAAATGTAACCTCTTAATCACTCTAGCATACCTTTGATGTGGATACAATATTAATATCCATTATTTATATAAGAAAATTATTTTTCAAATTATTCTTATCTTATGCATTTGAAATGTACTTCTCTCCTGAAGTGCAAGCAATCTTTGAAATGACATTAGTGCAATTTTTATTGTCCTACATTTTTATTATTATAATTATTTAAAAATACATTTTTGAGATCTTTCCACATCAGTACATATAGATCTACATAAGTGGTTCTCAGCAGGGAAATTTTCACCTCCGTGTGATTTTGGTAATGTCTGGAACAGTTGCACAACCATGACCACCATCTAATTCCAGTACATCTTTGTCACCCAAAAAGAAGCCTCATTAGCAGTCACTTCCCACTCTCCCCTGCCGAAAGCCCTTGGCAACCACTACTCTACTTCTGTCTCTGTGTTTTTGTCTGTGTTGTACATTTCATGTAAGTGGAGTCATACCATATGTGACCTTTTGTATCTAGCATCTTTCACCTAACATAATGTTTTCAATAATTAGTACATAATTAGTACATCATTCAATTTTATGGATGATAATATTCCATCATATATACAGATGACATTTTGTTCATATATTCATCATGTAGATAGATAGATAACACTTTGTTTATCTATTCAACAATTGACAAATATTTGGCTTGTTTCTACTTTGTGGACTTTCTTATTAATTCTGCTTTTAACACTCACATACAAGGTTTTTCATGAACATATCTTTTCAGTTCTTTTGGGTATATAATTAGGAGTAGAATTGGCATGTCATATGGTAACTCAATGTTAAAATTTTTGAGAGACTGCCAAATTGTTTTTTAAACTGGCTGCAACATTTTACATTTCTTCTAGCAATGTGTAAGGATTTCAGTTCCACAAATCCACACCAATGCTTATTATTTATGTTTTTTATTATAGCCATCTTAGTAGATGTGAAGAGGTATTAGTTTTCATTTTCTTTGGTTAATGATGTTGAGCATCTTTTCTCATATTTATTGGCCATTTTTATATCTTTTTTTGAGAAATGTCTATTTAAATCCTTTGCCCAGTTTTTAGTTATTTTTTTATATAGTTGCATTGTAAGAGTTCTTTACATATTCTAGATACAAGTTCCTTATCCAATAAATGATTTACAAATATATTCTCCCACTCTGTTATTTTCTCTTTCTTGATTGTATTATTTAAAGCAAAACAGTAATTTTTTTGAGATCCAATTTATTTTTTTGTCCCCTGTGCTTTTGCTGTTGTATCTAAGAAACAATTGATTAATTTGAGATCATGAAGATTTTTATACCTACATTTTTTTCTGTGAATTTAGTAGTTTTAACTCTTACATTTAAATTTTTATCCACATTAAGTTAATTTTTGTATAGAGAATGCAGAGGGATCCAACATTATTCTTCTGCATATTGATATCCAGCTGTCCCACTACTCAATGAAAATACTATTTTAGCCCTTTAGAATTGCCATGTGGAAATCAATTGACTACAAATATGAAAGTTTATTTCTGGAGTCTTAATTATATTCCATTGTTCTACATATGTCTGTCTTTATGCCAGTAACACACTGTCTTGATTGTTGTTGATTTGTAGTAAGCTTTGAAATCAGAAAGTATGAGTCCTACAACTTTGTTCTTAATTTTAAAAATTGTCTTGACTACCCTAGGTTCCTTGAATTTTCATATGAATTTTAGAACAGCTTGTCAATTTCTGCAATGTAGCCAGCTGTAATTTTTATAGCAATTGTACTTAATGGTAGATAACTTGGGGAATACTGCCATTTTAACAATCCTAACCCAGGATTCTTTCCATTAACTTAGGTGTTTAATTACTATGATGTTTTGCAGTTTTCAGTGTAAAAGCCTTCCACCTTGCATTTCTTTTGTTAAATTTATTCCTAAATATTTAATTATTTTTGAAGGTATGGGAAATTGAATTGTCTAATTTTCTTTTTGGATTGTTTGTTGCTAGTGTATATAAATACAATTGATTTTTGCATATTAATAGTTCCCTGCAGTTATACAGAATTTGTTTATTGGCTCTAATAGTGTGTGTGTGTGTGTGTGTGTGTGAGAGAAAGAGAGAGAGAGAGAGAGAGAGAGAGAGAGAGAGAGAGAGAGAGAGAGAGAGTGTGTGTGTTCCTTGGGGTTTTCTGTGCACAGGATTATGTCATCTGTAAATAAAGATAGATTTACTTCTTTTCCAATCTGGATGCCTTGTGTCTCTTTTTTTACCTAATTGCCCTGACTATAATAAACTTCAGTAAAATGTCTTTTTCCTGATCTTTGGGGGAAGCTTTCAGTATTTCACCAATAAGGACAAGGTTTTTCACAAATTTCCTTGATTAGGTTGAGCAAGTTCCCTTCTATTCTTAATTTGATAGGTGCTTTTTATCATGGAAGAATGTTGGATTTTAAGTTCTATTTGCATCTATTGATATTACCATGTGCTTTTCTCCCTTCTTTATTGATATTGTGTATTACAGTGATTGATTTTCATATATCAAACCTACCCTGCATTCCTCTGAGGCAGCTAGTTTTGACTGTGGTTACAGGGCTGTTGGTTTTAAAGACTCCAATGGTGATGGGGAGAACAGAATAGGAGTAGGGAGAGTTAAAACATGACAAAGCTCACTTTTTTTCATGGGATATTCAGGCTTTTATCTTAATAAAAGATCCCCAGATTGTTGCAAACCTTACATTAATTTCCAGATTTCTGAAAAGACGGATTTGGCAATTTCTCAGTATTACCATTGCGTTCATGGAGGTGAGCTTTTCAGAAGCCCGACTTTGCCATTCCCACTGACATCACTCCATTAATGCAATCTTAAGGATCAATATGAAACATTTGTAGGGTAAAAAAACTACAGGTTTTCAATTTTATTTTCTGGTTCTATCCACTCTCTCATAAACCATATTATTATTTATCTCTGATTATCCTTTTATCTCAGGTAAATAATTATTCACTATATTTATTCCTTCAAAAGTTTATTCAGTGATTGTTATGCTTAAGGCACTGTGATAGACTTTTCAGTAGACACAAAATTAGTGAATACAGGTTATTCCAAATGTGATAAGTAAAACATGTGTAACTAAAATATAAGTAAAACACGATAAATACCAAAAAAGGGGGGATTTAGATAATGGGATTTCAAAGAAAAGGTAAAGGAATATTGCTCTCTCCATGAAGAACAAGTAGAAGAGGTTACACAGAAGCTGTGAAGGTTATTTCGACATGGCATGAGTAAGACTGGAAAATGAACAATGGTGGAAGAACATTTCATACAAAAGAAACAATAGGAACAGTGGCATTGAGATTAAGAAAACACTAGTCCAAACCAGCAAAACGGAAGTAGCTCCACTTGAATGTAGTTCAGAGTATCTGGAACAGAGTAGTGACAGATAAGGTTTAAAAAGATTAAGCTTAGACCAAGGAATGCATTTAATGCCACATAAAGAATGAGGGGTAGAAAGCACAGAGTTGTTGAAGATTACATGACTAGACCTATACTCCAGAAAAATTAATCTTCATATGTCTATAAATACTTGAAAAATCTAATTGAAGGATATACTGCTATCAAATGTAATCTAGCACCAAGATAAAAGATAGTAGTGTAAAAAGATGAAAAATTATAGATAGAATTACAAGCTAGCATAGAATGTAGGATGAAGAACTGATGGAGAAACCAGCCTCCTGAGTGTTTTACAACTTATTTTAGATATACTTGTTTTTCAAAGGTTCTTACAACCAATAATCTTGTTACATGTATTAGCAGAACTGAAATTCCCAGGCATCAGAAATCTGAGCAGAGATAAATTATCTAGTCATTTCTTCCATTTACAAGTATATAGAAAGAGTTTTAATGGTGTTGCCACATTTTCTATTCTGAGAGTCCTGGGTATGGCACTTTCCTCTGATTTTTCTAGTCTAATTATAGTACCTCTGACTCCAGCACAGTGGGTTAAATATGTCTCTCATCTTTTGTTTCCAGAAATCCGATGCTGAACTTCAGTATAATCGTCATAGTTATTCTTTGTTTTCCTCTGTCATCTCAGTTCAGTTTTTTGGTCTTCCCTCAATCTTCTAACGCTTTCTCCCAACCTTACATAGATAGTTACATGATTTTTCAGTACAGAGGAATCTTTGTTCTCACACTTCATTTGTTTTGGAAGGCTGTTCAAGAAGCAATTTGTTCGAAAACCAAACCATTCCCATTAGAAATAATGTAAATTTAATTAATTCATTCCAGACCTCCAAATGATTCCCTGTTTTAACCTTTCTTATATACAGTACATGTCTAATCTACCATTTAATCTATAAACAAACAATTACCCCCTACTAACCTGAACAAATCACTTTCACTACTAATTCTAGGGGTGTCTTCAGGATGTCAGCATGCAGCATCTTCCCTTTTTCACATATCATTGTCTCCAAAATGCTGTCGCCAGCAAACTGCTTTTCTTTTATCCAAATCAACAAGTTTTTACCTCTTCAATTGCCTGTGATCATTGTTTCTTTCACACCCTTAGCAACTTTAGCACTCTTGCTGGCCTCTTTATGTTTTAAAATTGTGCTAATTGTCCATTTTGCCAACAACAAAAGCAAAAAAACACACCAAAATATTCACAGCACAATTTCCTGAGATGTTAACAAGGCAAGGTTTAGTTGTAAACTGACTAGAGCATTTTCTCCTTTGTTTGTGGCCCGAGATATGCTTTTTGTCATGCTGATGAATCAGCATGAAAGGATTGTCAGGTGGAGAACCTAAATTTTGTTGGACAACATTTTCTCAATGAACAACTTGATTTAGAATCAAATTGTTGGAGATGAGAGACAGTTAAGAACCAAGGTTTGACTGTATCTTATTCACTCAACTACAGCATCAGGAAGACTAGTAATCTTTAATGGTTAAAGTTAAATATGGCCACCAACTCTTCAAAACACCTAAAGTTGAAAAATTCCTTCACAGTTTGGACTAGTGGCTAATGAAGCACAGTCAGTCTGCAAGGCTTACAAAGGCCAGTGTATCGTTCAATTAGATTTCTCAAATATTGGCTTTCAGGACTAAGTAGCCTTTATTTAAAAAAAAAAAAAAAAAAGTAAGTAACTAATCAGATAGATGGTGTGCCCAAGAAAGGGTTGAATTTATGCCACTCGTATGTCTAGCACACAAAGGAAATCTGGCTCTTTGTGGGATTTTTTCCTACTTAGGGTGGGATATGACCTTGGTTTTCAGGTGGTTAATTATTTTTTAAAATACCATGCTGGTAGTGCAAAGCAGTTCATAATATTCTGGATATTTTTTCTTGCATAATTAAGACTGCAATACTATAACAGCTACTGAATCACTCTCTTGAGGACTTTGATAATGTTCATAGCCTATTAAGTTGAGGGAGACTAAGATTGTATAATAAAAAAAGCTTTCATTCCCCCTGTGACATCTTAGAGCATAGATTGACTGAAATTGTTATCGAACATTTTTCACTACATTGATGAGAGGGAGGGTTACACAGCACTCTGTCAACCCTTACATAACTGTTCACACTATTTTGGAGTAGCCTTGGGAACTTACTAAATATTTCTTGGCAATCAGAGTACCTGAAACTTTGCGAGAAACTGGTTTACTGATGTGGTCAAACAACTTTGGGGAAGGCTAATGCATATAGTATATATATCTTGACGTTACCTATTATTTTCTACAATTGCTGTGTAAAAAACACCCTCGTGTTTGAATCTTATAGATTTGGAAACTTAGAGACACTGCTGATTTTGCAGTACAAAGCCCTTTCTGAAAAATGCTCTCATGTAAAGTGTTTGTAGTAACGGGAACTTAAGGACACGATGTCCAATGTCCGGTTGGAGTTTAAGAAGTTGGCTCTGTTCGCCATTGATATCTTCCACACGGGTCCAGCTATGTAATTTTCAAAATGAAAATGCATGGCCTTTTTACAAAAAAAATTATTTTAAAATGTCAAGACAGTCATAAGCCCAGCTTTAAGCCAAGTGTCTGGCTATTTTAAGCATAGGCCACAGGCCCATAAAGCCACCTCCTTCTATGCATCCTTTAACTATAAATGAAAAATGGTGTGAAAGTCATCCATCTTGGATGTATAAAGTCCACATCCTGCACTTACAAACGGAAATACTTCCTGTTTAAGCATACACTGCTGTTTTGCAATGATTTGGAGCTTATATTAGTAATTATATTGTAATTATTCCACAACACATATCTGTTCGAGTACTTACTACGTGCTGAGTGCTTGCAGATATGTTATCATACTTTCTCCTTACAAAACCCAAATAGTCAGTGGCATGTGTGACTAAACTACAGGAAATGTCTGACTCTATTGCCCTTACCTTGAAGCTACAGAAAAAATGATGAAAGTTGGCAAGGCGGGCATCTATAGCACCTGTTAGGTGAACCAACTGCACTTCTTGGGATCCCTGAGGATTTTGGAACCATCTTTAGAACATTTTAAGAATAGAAGCCAGATCTCACCTCAATAACGGAAAATCTCACAGTGCTAGAACAAAGTGTTTTATGCAGAGTAGCTGATTTTAACCACCTCCATCCCAAAGTGAAGGAGAAATAAAAAAATCTCCTGTGCTCGTATTTGTCTCACTCATATGCACAGGAATCACCGAACATCTCAATATAATTCAGTCTGATTCCACTGTGGAGTGGGGCTGAGATTCTGAATTTCCAAAAAGATTTCAAGAGATGCTTGTATTGCTAGTCTGCAGACTTTGCTTGAAAGGCAAGGCCCAGAAGAATCAAATCAATCACCTGCCCTAAAATAAACACAGAGAGATGTACTATGCAATCACTATTCATGAGGAAACTAATTACTTTCTGAGCTTTGTTTAGTCACTCCAAGGTTATACCATTTTTAAAGAAGCTGCATTCTCTCCTGCTTAAAAAAAAAGCATGTCTTTCCACTAAAGGGGGACATTAACAGCATGCTGCTCATCTGTTCACCTTGTTTTTATTGTTTTTGTTTTTTTTTATATAGATAAATGTGTATTTTCAGGATTAGGTACCAGACTGCCATTTTATTCTCTTCACCCACTCCACTGTTGTTCTTAGCACTCCAACCTCACATGTATCAAAGGGCATGCTCACATCAGTTCTGAAAATGCCTATCTTGCTATCCCAAAGAAATCACAAATGATCTAAGTTCTACTTCTATTAATAAGGGAAGATAATTGCTTACTAAACTAATTGTCCTACAGCCAACAGCAGCCCTTCCAAAGTACTGAACCATTAAATGAACATTGGTGATAGACAGGGCTCCCCTGATGACTAATGTCTGGGTCCCTCTATACTTTGTATGCTTTGTTATTTAATAAACTCCAAACAATTTGCAGATAGTGCTTAACTATTACACACATCATCTGTCATATATTTGGTGCTTTTCTAAAATGTGAAGCTGCAGGGTTTTTTTATAAATTAAAAACTTGTATTAAGAAGTAGAATCTTAAAGAAAGCTGAGGTAATCAAATACGACCTTTCAGGATAATTTTCAGCAGTTCCAGATTTCCTCTGGCCCAGCCCTGGAAAATTTTGTATTCGGTGCCCTATATTTTCAGGGAATGTAGGTTAGTTGAAATGAACTTTTGCTGAAAGAATGTGAGTGCACTTTGTATATTCATTTGGTTAGAATTGGGGGTAAAGTATATAAAAGGGACAGTGGAGAGGATTGTTCTTAAAATTTTAATCTGTGTCCAGAGAGTTGTGTTTGAATTGTTGAGATTTGAGAGGAACAGATGGGTAAGGATACAGAGAGTAAAACCTGAGAGCAATATAAAATATTTCATTTTCTGTTCTCCATAATAAAGTGAAAAACAGACTTTGTTCCAAAGTGAGTCTGCTGACAAAGTGACCTTTCAAGTCTTCCTTCTTATGATATTTAAAGTATCATCAAAGATTACAGGACCCTGGAATCATCACAGGGATCCTGCCTGTGCTTCCTTGGGGAAACCACTAACAGAGGTTAGGAGAGAAAAGGCTGTTTCACAGGAAGAAATCTTTGGCCCCTGGTGTTTAGGCTCCACAGGTAGTCCTCTGCAGTCACAACTCTGCTGAATTTTTTCTTACCGGAAAAACTGTATCAGCACCACCAATCTGTGTTCTCCAAACTCTGAAATGTGTCTTATTCAAAATGAATGCAGAGACTGGGTTCATACTGCGTTCCCAATCTACCCTAGAGAACATTAAGCCAATAGCTCTCTCTACCCAAGATGTGGCTTTTGCCAATTGCTCACTACTAATGAGCAAATAGAGAGTTATCACACCATTGCTAATTTGTCCCTGAATTTGTATATGATGAACAACTCAGGCTGAATTTGAACAAGCAACTGTTTCTGAAAAAAACAGCATACTTGTCTTTCAAATCCTCTATGCCCACACACTTAAACTCATAGTTCATGAAATAAAGAGCTAATGATGCACTTTGGTTCCATAGCTGTCTCCTCACAACACTCATTTTGTGTAAAGTAGTGTTTTCCATTAAAGTAATTAAGAATCATTCAGCTGTGAAAGAAATAACACATAAGGTGTGCTGCTAATGTACTAAATAAATAAATTATGAAAAAAAATGTTCAAAGATGAAACAATCATATCTATTTTACTGCATTTTATGTGAGACATGCATATTTGTTTTACAAACTTTTTCACATTATTCCTTTTATAATGTTGCATTAACTGCTCAGTCTATTTACTGCATGCACACACTAAGATCCCAGGCATCTGTAATTTACTGGCAAAACATGTCTTAAGAAATATGCATTTCAACTGTAGAGGTAAGATCCTAAAAGAATGGGATACTTATTGTATGCTTAAGGATCTCTGGAGCTCTTACACTTTCTTAATCTATAAGAAACTTGATAAAGTCATGAGCACTATAGTTGTATGAATCTCATTTATTTTTTAAGTGTTTGAAGAAAGATGTTAAAATAATTGAATTTCCATTGATTAATTGGAAGGGGGTTGCAAGTTATTCCTAAATGTTGTTTCATATACTATTTTATAAATTTAAATTTTAAAATAAAAAATATTTGAAATAAACTCATTAGAGAATAGTGTACATATGAATCTAAGAAAAGCATGAAGACAGCTACACAAGTTGGGAAAAGTATTCAGTAGTCTGTACAGTAGAAAACTGGGTGTTTAGCTTAATTTTAAATTCCTTTTTTCTGGGATGATTGACGTTTAGGGGATATCTACTAGCTGTTAGATGGTAATTTATCCAATCATCTATTGAAAGATACTTTGGTTGTCTCCATGTGTTGCCCACCATGAACAATGTAGCAATAAACATAGGAGTGCATATATGTTTGTGAATAAATATTTTCAAGTTTTTCAGTTAGATACCCAGAAATGGGATTGCTGGGTCATATGGTAACTCTATCTTATGTTTTTTGAGGAATCACCATACTATTTTCCACAGTGGCTGTACCAGTTTACATTTCCACCAGCAATGAATGAGGGTTCCTTTTTCTCCACAACCTCTCCAACACTAGTTATTACGTGTCTTGTTGATAATAGTCATCCTAACAGGTGTGAGATGGTATCTCCTTGTAGTTTTGATTGGCATTTCCCTAATTGCTAGTGAGGTTGAACATCGTTTCATATATCTGTTGGCCATTTGTATGTCTTCTTGGGAAAGGTCCTCTGCCCATTTTTTAATTGGATTGTTTCTTTGTTTGGTGTTGAATTGTATGAGTTCTTTATATATTTAGGATATTAACTCCTTGTCAGAGCTGCTGTTTGTAAACAACTTCTCCATTCTGTTGGTTGCTTTTTTGTTTTGTTGTTGGTTTCTTTCACTGTGCAGAAGCTTTTACATTTGATATAGTCCCATTCATATATTTTTGCCTTTAGTTCCCTTGCTTTTGTAGTCAAATTCATAAAATACTATCTACGACTGAGGTCTATAAGTTTAGTAACTATGTTTTCTTCTATGTAACTTATAGTTTCAGATCTTATATTGATGTCTTTGATCCATTTTGGATTAATTTTTCTACATGGGAACAAAGTATAATTCAGTTTTACCCTTTATCATGTGGCTTTTTCCCCCCTCAATTGTGTTTTTGACTCCTTTGTCAAAACTTATTTGCCCTTACACATATGGTTTTATTTCTAGGCTCTCAATTCTGTTCCATTGTGCTGTGTCTGTTTTTTTGCCAATACCATGCTGTTTTGATTATCATTGCTTTGTAGTATAATTTTAAGTCAAGTAGTGTGATATGTTCTCAAAAATTCTAGCTTTATTGATAATGTTTCTGGAAACTTGCTATGGAATTGCCTTCAGAGCTTATAGAATTTTTAAATTGAATTTATTGGGATGACATTAATAAAACCACATAGATTTTCAGTGCACGACTCTATAACACATCATCTGCATACTGCATCATGCACTCATCACCCAAAGTCAAGTTTCTTTGTGCCACCATTTATCTCTACTTTGCTCTTATCCACCTACCCCCACCCCCTTTTTCCTCTGGCAGTCACCATACTGTTTTCTTGTCTGTGTGGGATTTTTCTGCTTAATCCTTTCACTTTTTTTCAATCAACCTCCAATACTCTCCTCTCTGACAGCAGTCAGTTTGCTCTCAGTATCTATGAGTTTGTTTTATTTTGTTTGTTAGTTTATTATATTTATTAGATTCCACATATGAGTGAAATCATATGGTATTTGTCTTTCTCTGACTGGCTTATTTTATTTAGCATAAAACTCTCCAGGTCCATCCATGCTGTCACAAAAGGTAAGATTCCATTCTTCTTTATGTCTGAGTATATTCCACTGTGTAAATGTACCACAGCTTTTTTATCCACTCATCTATTAATTGGGTACTTGAGCTGCTTCCAAATCTCGGCTATTGCAAATAAAACTGCAATGAACATAGGGGGGCATATATTCTTTTGAATTTTTGTTTCTTTGGATATATTCCAAAAAATATAATCACTGGGTCAAAGGGCAGTTCCATTTTTAATTTTTTGAGGAAACTCCATGTTGTTTTCCACAGTAGGTGCACCAATCTGCATTGTGGCAGGTGTGAGGTAGTATCTCATTGTCAGTTTTTTTCTGCCATTTAATAATTTTTTAATTTTTTAATTTTTTAATTATAGTTGACATACAATATTGTATTAGTTTCAGGTGTACACCTCAGTGATTAGAAGTTATGTAACTTACTAAATGATCATCCCAATAAATTTCATATTCATCTTACACCATACATAGTTATAAGAATATTATTGACTATATTCCCATGGCTATTCTGTAACAACCAATATGTACTTCTTAATCCCTTCACACTTTTTACCCATCTCCCCAACCCACTTCCCATCTGCCAACCATGAAAATGTTCTCTGTAGCTATGTGCCTCTTTTTGGTCTGTTTTCTAGTTTATTTTGTTTTATAGATTCAATTGTTGATATATATTTATTGCCACTTTGTTGTTCATATTTTTTATCCTTTTTTTCTTCTTTCTTTTAGAGAAGACTCTTTAACATTTCATATAACACTCATTTGGTGGTGATGAGCTCCTTTAGATTTTTCTCATCTGGGAAGCTCTTTACCTGTCTTTCAATTCTAAATAATAGTTTTTTTGGGTAGAGTAATCTTGGTTTTAGGTCCTTGCTTTTCACCACTTTGACTATTTCTTGGCAATTCTTTCTCGCCTGCAAAGTTTCTGTTGAGAAATCAGCTGACAGTCTTATGGGAGCTTCCTTGTAGATAACTAACTACTTTTCTCTTGCTGCTTTTAAGATCCTCTGTCTTTAAACTTTTACATTGTAATTATGATGTGTTTTGATGTGGCCTCTTTGGGCTCATCTTTCTTGGGATTCTTTGTGCTTCCTGCACTTGTATGTTTATTTCCTTCAGCTTTGGGAAGTGTTGTTTCATTATTTTTTCAAATAGGTTTTCAATTTCTTGCTCTCTCTATTCTCCTTCTGTTACCCCCATGATACAAATATTGATACTCTTGAAGTAGCCCCAGGGGCTCCTTACACTATCTTCATTATTTTGGATTCTTTTTTTTTTCTTTTTTTTTTTGCTGTTCTGATTGGGTGTGTTTTACTTCCTTATATTCCAAATCACTAATTTGATTATTGGCTTAATCTACTCTACTGTTGATTCCCTGTAAATTATTCTTCATTTCAGTTAGTGCAGCCTTCATTTCCCACTGGTTCTTTTTAATGGTTTCTATGTGTGTGTTTTTCATGCTGTTGAAGTTCTCACTAAGTCTCTTGAACATCCATATAACCTTTGTTTTGAAATTTGTATCTGATAGTCTGCTTGCCTCCATTTCACTTAGTTCTTTTTCTAGAGATTTCTTCTGTTCTTTCATTTGGGACCTGTTTCTTTGTCTCTGCATTTTGGCTGGTTCCCTAATTTTGTTTCTATCTACCAGGTAGAGCTGCTATGTCTCCTGGACTTGATAGTAGGTGTAATGTAAGGCCCAGTGGTACTGCCTTCCCAGTCACCTGAGTTGGGTACTCTAGGTGTCCTCTGTGGGCTGTGTGCATTGTTGTAGTTGAGCCTTGATTGCTGTTGGCATCACTGGGAGGGATTGACTCCAGGCTGATCAGCTGCAAGGACTGGTTGCAACTATAGCACAGGAGCTGCTGTGCAGAATCTAAGCCTATGGAACAGGACTTACTTTAGTGGGGCTTTGGTGCTCATTGAGTATGCCCCTTGAGTGTGTTGCTTGTGGAGATGGTAGTTTTGTAATCCGGTGTGGGCTGAAGCTGTCCACTAGATGCACTGGCTCTGAGCCCTCTTGGAAGGTGCAAGGTCAGCCATCACCCGTGCCTTGATGGGGCTACCCTGAATGAGTGATAGAGCAATCTTCAGATGGCTGCTACTTGTGCCGGGCTTGGAGGTGCCCAGGAGAGGCCAGGAAGTGAACCAAGGCTGGCTTCCACTAGTGCCAGGCCTGAGGGTCACTTAGCAAGAGGTATGGGACACACCAAAGCCAGACATTGCTTGTTTGTAGTTTGTGAACCTTTGAGATATTTAAGGAAAGTCCACAGCAGGAGCCAAGACAGGCAGTTTGTATGGAAAAGCCACTGGAAATGACTTGGATGGGCTCACAAGTTGGGTGGTGTGGGTTCTCAAGGAATCACCAGTGTGGGGCAAACAGTGTAAGCCAGGTTAATGGAGATTCAGATATGACATCTGCCTGTTTGCTCTATGGGGAGAGGGTGTCAGAAAAGGATCAGTGGTCTCTATTAGCACCTTTGTCTGGCAGAAAGCTGTCCCTCCAGCTCTTGCCCTGGTACCAGACAACTCGGTTCTCCCCTTATGTCCCTGGTACCTTTCGAGCTGCTGCTCCAGCAATGGAGCACAGAGGGAACAAGTTCCAGTAATTCCATGTCTGGCCCTTTAAGAGGAACTGCCTGTGACTCCAGTAGCCTCTGTTTCACTCAGCCTCAATCCCTGCAGGTTTTTACAGCCAGAATTTATTGGGACTTCTCATTCTGGCACTGAAACTCTGGCTGGGGGGCCTGGTGTGGGTCTGGGATCCCTCACTCATCAGGGGGTACCTCTGCAGCTGAGATATCCCTCTCCATTTTGATTTTTATCTGGCACACCTGTGTGTGGGACCAGCTGTTTTGCATCTCTGCCCCTTCTACAAGTTTTAATGTGGCTTCTTCTTTAAATCCCTAGTTATAGGACTTCTATTCAGTTAGATTTTAGGTGGTTCTGAATGATGATTGTTCTGTTGTTTAGTTGTAATTCTGATGTGGTTGTGGGAGGATTCAAGTACTGCATTTACCTGCACCACCATCCTGATCAGAAATTTTATTGTGGTTTTAATTTGTTATTTCCACTTAAAGATATTTTTTAAATTAAGAATCAATTTGTATTTCTTAACTTTCTTTATACTCTAAATACTAAGAAATACAAGTTTATTTTACTTTCTGTCCCATTTAATATTTTAATAATTTGAGCAAATAGGTTACAACTATTAGCATTTCATATTTTGCTTTTTGATGAAAGAATTTTTTTTACAATGTAAGCAGCATTAAAACAAAATTTTAACATAACAATAATCACTGAATAAAATGTTTAATTATTTTAAACAAGATATATTTTTAAATTTTTTAAATATGTCTAATCTTTATTGTTGAAGGTATTACAGATGTCCCTTTTCTTTCCCTTTGTTTGCCCTCCCACCCCACTCCCACCTTCTCCCCAAGCTTTCCCCACACTATTATTTGTCCATGGGATATGCATATATGCATATAAATTCTTTGATTAACCTCTTCCCATCCTGCCCCCCCTTTCCTCTGAGTCTGTGGCATGTTTCAATGTCCCTGGGTCTGTTTTGTTCATCAGTTTATTTTGTTCATTAGATTCCACATGTAAGTGAGATCATGTGATACTTGTTTTTCTCTGACTGGTTTATTTTGGTTAGCATATTTTTAAATGCTGTTAAGTTTTCTTCTCTAAGTTTAATTAATATTTAGAAACAACCAAATTTTCAATAAACAAAGTATGATATATAAATTGAGGATAAAAATTAGACAAAGATTATAAAGAGACTAATCTCATTACTGCAAACAGTAATCCAAGGGTTAGTTAGCATGTGAACATGGAAGGGAATGCACCTTAGTACCAACCAAGAACTCTCCAAAGTAACTGGGTATGAAGTACTTAGCTAATAGTTTGAGTTCTGTTGTCCATTGTAATAAGCAACTTTGCTCTGCTTTGCTCTAGTTCTGAATCTTTATTATATATATTACCAGAGAAGTTGACAGACACGTTGTGAATTTCATGAGTTCCACTGAGACCTGGAGATTTGACTTTTGCTAAAATTAGTGCCATGGTAGAGAACTGCAACTCTGCACCACCCGAGCCTCTTTTCACAATCAAGTGACTACAGATTTCTGGATTGATTAGAACAACCAGCAATGAATCTCATTACTGCAAATAGTAACCCAAAGGTTAGCATGTGAACATGCAAAGGAATGCACCTTAGTCCCAACCAAGAACTCTCCAAAGTAACTGGGTATGAAGTGTACCCATCTAGTATTAAGAATGTCAGGTTATACAAAGTGTGACAGATTCCTAAATTACATATTTTAACCTGCCGAATCTCGCATTGCTTTTTACTCTACCATGAAACTTACAAAATACTTAGTATATAAAAAGATTCCCTCAGTTTCATGCTCAACTTACAAGTCTGTTCCTGCTTTGCTGGCTCTTACTGTGATTTTAAAATGTCTCCCAGCCTTGACCTATGTTTATTCTTCAGTGAGCTATAAGGTTATCAGGGCAGTCTTTGTTGCTTTTATGTTCTCAGTGTTTGGTACACAGGACAGGTTATGGATAAATCCTGGGAAGGGAAGGAAAGGGAAGGGAAGGGAAGGGAAGGGGAGGGGAGGGGAGGGGAGGGGAGGGGAGGGGAGGGGGAGGGGGAGGAAGGGGGGAAGTTAAATTTCCTGGATTTCACAGAATTAAAAAAATGGATCTGAAGTCAAACTGCCAAATGAAAAACTGATTTGCCACTTACTAATTAAGTAATATAAGGAAAAATTATTTTCTCCCATTGAGCATCAATTTCCACAATTAAAAAAAAATTGGTTACAATTTTACCAATCTAAAAAGGCTATTGTAAGTATTAAATGAGATAATACATATAAAGTTATTAATATAATACATGTATACTATGTACTGTCCTAACTGTAAATAGCTCTGTTTATTTTATCTTTTATTATCTTGAAGGGATGTCATAAATCCATGTGAGAATCTGACAGAAACAGACCATCTCCTCAAATAATTTCATACCTTAAATAAGTTCTTGAAACATATCCATGTACTCCATAATAAGAACTATTTATTAAAATTAGTCACTTTTTTCCCAGCTACACATCATGACTCATTACTGAAATGAGATCTACTTACATTATAGGAATCAGTAATACTTTAAATGACAGAGAATAGAATTAAATAGAAAATAAATATGTCTTGCATTTCATTTAATTAAAGTAAATAAAGGTAAAAGTTTAGTGAAACTTTGTTTTGGGATGTGTGGGAGGGCGGGTGTTAGGCTATACTGTAATTTGCATTTCACAAGATGGGGCACACGAGCATCCTTCAGACCCTAATGTCTAATAGTTTTTTTAACCCTTCCTGTTCTTAGTTCCATCCAGTTTCCTTGATTCTCAGCTCTTTTCTGTTTTTAGTTTCACCTTGTCTGCTTGATTTTCCAAACATCTGAGCACAACAGCCACATTTGCACATGCAGCTGACCACAGGGCTAATTATTTTAAAAAAGAACTAACCCCAATGATTACATTAATCATTGCATATTGACCCCACCAGCAACATAAATGTCATGTTCAGAAGGCATGATGTATGCATCTAAATTCCAGGCATGACACACAGATGGCATATTTCAGAGTTTCACTGTCATACTGCCCTTTGGCTACAACCTGGGGCATGTTATACATGAAACAGCTATAGCAAGATGCTGCTAGTAATTATATTCCTTAGAATAACATCCAAAGTACCAATTATATGCCATACTTTGTGCTACAGCATAATATTATATAGTGAAATTGCAGTAAATGCATGTTCCAGATTTTTGTAATGAAACTGCTTTAAGCTAATTTATCTACTTTCTTATCTTAGAACGAGAATCAAAATATGAGTTAAGTGAATCTTCTATAAAACATAATTTCACACCTAAATTACAATATTTTCTAATTGAATGTTAGACAACACAGAGTGTGTTCAAAAAAGCCTAAAGTCTGCAGATGATATAGACAGATATAATCTAAACTCTCTGTCTCAATGATGATTAATCTAATTGTCTTCTTCCTAAAATAATGTCTCTTTAAAAAGGATAGTTTCTCCCTGAGTCTAAAGTGAATTACAGCTGCATTACAAATGTATTATTTATCATAGAAGTTTATCAATTATTAATATAACATTTAGTATTTTTAACACTGCTGTTGTTTCACAAGAAAAAGACATAAAATTATTTTAGAAAAAAATGCAAACTCTTATTGACTTCTGCTTAACATGCATTTTATCTAATAATCACATTAGTGATTGAATTATACTGAACTAGGAAAGGCCTTTTTCAGTTACAGCTTAATTTGGTATAAATGAACTTCATTCACCAACATTTTGCTATGTTTCAGGCCAGAGACATCACTTAAACACATAAACAAAGTATTTATTTCAGATGTCCTCTGTTCTCACATTAGAGTTTTGGGAAACTCTACCAAAGGAATTCATGAAGTTGAAAGTCATTATTTATTTACTTTCTCTTATCCTAGATGTTTGTTGTGTGACTGAATAAAATGATTATCATATTAAGAATTTAAAACATGACTAAACTTTTTACTTAAACATCACCTGGCCTATTAACTAAGGATATATGGATGTTTCATGAGCAAAATATCTTCAATAAACTTCAAAACATAAATGTTCAAGATGTGTTATTTTATATATACTATGTGAATAGTAGAAATGAAGCAACTAGCTATTCATGCATGCATTTAAGAAGTCGGAAAACCAATCACTGGTGTATTAAATAGTATTTTGTGCATGCAAACTTAGAAAATATAATTTACAGGCATGAAATAGAATTTGTAGCAATGGCAACAGAAACTAAACAAACAGGATATAGTCACAAAATATGTTTCCTTAAAGAGCATTAACCCACTGTCAGGAAGCCTTAATTTTATTTTTATTTTTGTCATGACTATTCTTGGCTTGTTGTGACCTTTTGAAAACTAAATATCAAATTATGAATTTCTGAAACAGAAATACAAAAGCAAGGTTCATATCTGCCTTATTTATTATAATTTGTGGGAAAGAGGAGGCTGAAAAGGACTTGTTTTGCGAATAAACATTCAAGTGGTGGCTTTATTCATAAAGTTAATATTTAGGCAATATGAGAATACTTCTAATGTCTTAAGATGAAACTTTTCTAATTACAAAATAATTATTTATATTACCTCAAATGATGAGATTCTTGAGAATAATTTTATATGCAGAAATATGTCTGTTAATTATGAAAAGTAAATAATCCCAATTAAGTAATATTTAAAAATTGGTATGAATGTTTCATTTAAATGCTGTCATTCATTCTCTCATATGAAAAACTGGCAGAATTCTAACTGCAAAAAAACTCTCTTACACTTAAAAGGCGCACATTTTCATTCATTTACAATCTATAATATCTAGTCCATGAAAGAATTTAATTTGGAGTTCAGAGTAGATGTTGAGGACAGGGACCACACTGATCTTTCCCACTGGTATGTCTTTAGCACAGTTCCTAGTTGTAAGAGTTCAGTTCATATATTTTGCTTATACATTTTGAATAAATGAAGGAACAAAACAAAATCCAGGAAAACTAAACATGATAAAATCATTTGTGGTTTTAATACAGAAGAATGGAGATTCCTACTAGGTTTTTCCCCCTAAAAAGTCCTAATACAAAAGACTTTAAATTTCTTAGGAAAACTAAGTGAATTTTTATCAATTTATTGTCCAAATTTGTAAAAACTAATGATTTTAAGAAGTAGGCTATTTCACTGATGGGAATAGAGGGAAAACATATATGCCAAATCATAATTTCTTAATCCAAATAAATTGGATGATACTGGCCAAAGAAAAACCCTGATATGCAAAGGTCTGAAGCTGGGTAAACTCAGGCTCACCCTGGGTAAAATAAAAAAGTGACTTTTAACACACACCTAAAGTATCTTGCCACCTTAGGCCTCTCCTCTATTCTGCCAAGTCATTGCCTAATCTTTCATTTGTGCTTCTGTTAAACACACTGAAGGATGCAGTGACAGTTTTGACAGTGCCTCTGGAGACCAGGCAAGTGCCTGTCTGTAGTGCTCAACCCAGAGACTTCCTGATACCAGTCAATACAGTCTGAAGTCTGTGATAAATATTTTAGTTACACCATGGGAGTAAAAAATAAACAATATGGACAGTGACAAGAGCTCTTTAAAATAGTTTTTCAACAAAGATCTAGTCTTTGTAACATAATGTTATTTCTTTTGTAAAATAATGGTGATATTAAATGTTAGGTTGTTTTTCCTAATAGAAAATAAACTTGGTAAGCTTTGTTGTCACCGAGTACAAATAATTCAAAACATGTAGATGGTTGGTAATAGAAAAACCATCTAACGGGATTAAAAATAGAAAATAGAAAATGTTGTGTGGTTTAATGCAAGAAGAAAAACAAGAAAACAAAGAATAGATTTCAGTATCTCCTTTTACAAGTGCCATTGACTGGTGAAGGCACAAAGTCTAGAAGAGCTGTAATGGATTTTTTTCCTCTTTTGTTCATTGTTTCTGAAAGAGTCCAGCTACCTCTGATACTTCTGTGAAGAATGGCATTCAGTTATATATAAAAAAAGAAAGCATTCTGCTTTCTTCTTTTTATTTTTTAGAATGAGACTAGTCTTTTATTCTCAAAGACTATTTTCTTTATATAATTAATTTATTATAATCTGACTAAGTTATGATGGAAAGTCTTTTATAATACACTATATATTATACTAGATTATAAGAAAAAGAAAAATACTTTTTCCAAAATAAATAATCTACTTAAGCAAAGAGTTTATTGTCATGTTATTAGATTTTAAATAACCTAGAACCAATGTGTCTGAGTTGATTTTAAATGTACTAAATATGTGTAAAACTTCTTTAGAATGGTTTAACTATTAAGACACCAACATCAAAGTCTAGAGACACATGAAGACTAATATATTTGCATTTACAGGATTATTTTTTAAAAAAGGGAACCTAATTCTACCTCAAAATAGATATGTCAGGTTTTCTATGGGACCAGTGAATGGGAGTTTTTACCCAAATGCTATTTATCCAAGGGTTACCAGGTAATAATTAATTAATTAATAATAAAATAATACATGTGAAATTATTATATATACACTTTTATGATTTCTGTTATAAGTAATTATATATACCTGAACTTCCCGTCATATTCAGGTGGTTAATATAGCAGAATAGTGGCACACTCAAGCTAATGTGATTATTTTATTCTCATAAGCTTTAAAATAACTCTTCATTTTTCTTACACACACACATTTTAGAACCCCTTCCTTTATATCTAGACATTTTTGGGTGAACCAAACCAGTGTATGCCTTATAATATCAAAATTGAAAAAAATCTCTTTTGAAGAATTGTTTATTTTCAGATATCAGTGAAATATTTTAGTACCTTCAATCAATTCTATAGGATACTTACAGAAGCATAAAGATGAAGACTTAAAAGTATTTGCAATCAACTGTGAGAGAAATAATACATATTCCATGGGTAAAGTAATAGATGAGTAATACTATAAATCATAAGTTTAAGCAGGGGAGTGTCAAAAAATTAAAAGAACAGAGAAAATAGAGATGGATTTAAATCTTGACCAGGACAATAGTTGGCTAATATATAACCTTTTGAACATTTATTTTTAAATATGTGAAATGAGGATACTAAAAACCCCATAAAATGATCATTGTGGAGATTAGAAACAGGTGGTGTTAAAACTTAGCACTGGACCAAGTACATACACTAAAATAAACAAATATGTATTTATTGTTATTAATGGTACTTCATGGCATTAATAGTTACAGTTGTATTTGGTTGTGATATTTTCTCCCTTTAACATCTCTTTGCCTGGAAAGTTTGTTTATACTTCTCTCATGAGCCTCACTTTCACTCTGTCTTGATGATTAAATGCGCTAATATTAGTGAACTGTATGAGGGCAATTATTATGATTTTCTCATATCTGTATTCTTCAGAGCTGTGATCTTTTACTTTAACCACCTAAGAATCTTGTTACCATGAAGATTCAATTCTGGCTCAGTAGGTTTAGGCAGGCTTCTGAGATTCTGCATTTTCAACAGTGCTTCTGGTTCCCTTGACCACACTTTGACTACCAAGGCCCTAGAGCACTTATTTTGCCTTGCATATGGAAGATATTCAATACTATTTCTTTATTAAAAAGATACCATAAAACATGTGACTTATATCGCCCAATTAATTACAAAAACAATCATTTTAAAAGAAGTTCAGAGGAAGAAGCTACAGAAAACTTTATGGAGTAGTAGAGAATTTACCGAGATCCTCAACAATTACAAATATGTGTATAGTTAGAGTGGAGGGCAAGAAATTCTAGACTCATAGAAGAACATAGCCAAACTGTGGAAGGAGCAAAGCTCAGGAATGTTTAAGAATTAGTACAGCCATTGTGCCCCAAGCATAAGATTTGGATTAGGTTAAAAATAAGCTGGAATATATTGACTGACACATTGTTTGTGTCAGTGAACAAACTTAGATTTTTTTTAGCAGTCTGTGAAGTGATTACTGTTTTTAGGAAGGGTATTCTGTGTGGTAGTGTGTAAATGGTTAATGGTGAAGAAAAAAATGGAATAAGGGAGGTTTAATAAGCTCTTAATTTTAGCTTCTAACTGTATATTCAGTTACACTTCCAGGATTTAAATTGACATCAAATATAAGACATCTTTACATATCTCTCCCTTTGCTATGTTAAATCATATTATAACTAATCCCGAAAACAATTAGAAAGGAGTATAACTTAGTTTCAGGATAAGTCTGTTCACATATTCTTCTACAATAAACACATTAATTATGGTACAGCTTTCCCAAATTTGAACATTTCCAGGAACTTTACCACCAGAAAGAAAAACAACAAAAAAACTTGTTGCACTCTATTGGGATACTTGTATTTAGCACATACTGTCAGTATTTTCTCATATTTAATAATATTGCAGCCCGGCCGGGCTTGGCTCAGCGGTTGAGCGTCGACCTAGGATCCAGGGGATCGGGGTTCGATTCCCGGTCAGGGCACATGCCCGGGTTGCAGGCTCGATCAATGACTCTCTCATCATTGATGTTTCTATCTCTCTCTCTCCCTCTCCTTTCCTCCCTCTGAAATCAATAAAGATATATTTAAAATAATAATAATAATAATAATAATAATATTGCAATTAAACAGTTATGCAGAAGATTATTAATAACCCATGTGAGAAGTAAGGCAATCAGATATTTCACATAAATAATAAAATTGTGAAAATAGAATATAACACTTTCTAATATATTTAATGTTAGAAAGAGCAAATAATCATGTTTTTGAAAAGCAGTTTTGATTATATTGTAAAAGAATCAACACACGTTTTGATCAAATTTATAAAGTTCACAGCTGAGAAAACCACTCACTAATGTATATCTCAAAGCACTTAATTACAATTTTGCCTATTATGTGGTTCAGTTGCAGGCGGAATATAGAATGAGTCTTGGCCCATATTGTATGGTATTAACATTTAACTATAGAATATAGCTGCCATAAAATTAACCGAAGAGTAGCCCTCATAATGGATGTCTAAGATCAAATGATTTAGTGTATTGCATCACTTAGGACCAATGAAGCAGAGTAAGGTAGAAAAAAATAAAAACATAGTAAAATAGTAAAGCAAGGTGACTGCCATTAACAGAAAAATGTAATGATCTCATTAAAGGAATTGTGTGCAGTCTCCATTCCAATTTTTACATCTCTGGATTTTTCTCTAAGATTGGCAAAAATATTACCTACAATCACATAATTTTAGCTTGAATTCAAATGTAAAATAGCCATATATCTTAGAATTTTATTTTATGCTTCATCCTTATGTTGCAGTGCTCCGTATACAGTATCAATACTTCAGTTGATTTCTTGTTCTCTCCCTTTGCTAATCTGAGATAGAGTAATTCATTTCCTTCAAATAGAAAGTCCCAAGGTAAGTGTCCATTAATTTATACTACTTATGAGGGAGAAAAAGTAATTTTACTTGTGAAAAACTCAATAGAAATCATATAAATTTTTGTTGTTCAAATATTACAGATGCCCCTTTTTCTCCCCAGTGACCCATTCCACCCCACCCCCTTCCCCAGTCCCTCTCTATACCATTGTCATTGTCCTTGGGTTGTGCATATATGCATATAAATTCATTGGTTACTCTCTCCTCCTCCAGCCATCTGCCCTCCTCCATCCCTCTGAGATTCATCAGTCTGATCCATGCTTCCATGTCATTGAATCACTTCTGTTTATCAGTTTATTAAGTTCTTTAGATTCCACATATAAGTGAGATCATGTGATGTTTGTCTTTCTCTGCCTGGCTTATTTCGCTTAGCACAATATTCTCCAGGTCCATCCATAATTTCCCAAAGGGTATGAGATCTTTCTTTCTTACAGCTGCGTAGTATTCCATGGTGTAAATGTCCCACAGCTTTTTTATCCACTCATCTACTGAAGGACACTTGGGCTTTTTCCAGATCTTAGCTATTGTAAATTGCACTGCTATGAACATAGGGGTGCATATATTCTTTCTGATTAGTGTTTCAGAATTCTTAGGATATATTCGTAGAAGTGGGATCACTGGGTCAAAAGGCAAAAATTTTAAAGATTTTTGGAATAAGTCATATTCAGAAGCATATCTAAGCTTTTTGAATTGTGAAATATGGCTGAAAAATTCATGAGAATAACTTTCTTATGAGAAAATTGAAGGAACATGAATGTGCCAGACAAAAACAAGTACAAATATAAAAAAACTTGAAAATTTTTGGATTCCTTGATTTCAGTTTTATAGTTTATTATCATTGGTCATGATAAATCCTCAATATTTTGTCCTAACTTTGCAAACTGGAAAAGAGAGATTTTTTGTTTGTTTGCTTGTTTGTTTTTATTGTTGACAATGCCCCCTATTTCCCCCTTTCCAACCAACCCCTGCCCAACCCCAGGCCTTCACTACACTATTGTCTGTGTCCACAGCCAATGTATACATGCACTTATGTTCTTTGGCTAATCTCTATCCTCCAGACCTCCATGCCCTCTGAGATCTGTTAGTCTGTTCTATGCATTGATGTCTCTGGACCTGTTTTGTTGCTTACTTTATTTTTTTCATTAGATTCCACATATAAGTGAGGTCATGTGATACTTGTCTTTCTCTGATTGGCTTATTTTGCTTAGCATAATACTCTCCAGGTCCCTCCCTACTGTCTCAAAGAGTAAGTGATCCTTCTTTTTACAGCTGCATAGTATTACATGGTGTAACTGTCCCACAGTTTTTTGTTTTTTGTTTTTTAAATATATCTTTATTGATTTCAAAGAGAGGAAATGGGGGAGAGAGAGAGAAGAGAGAAACATCAATGATGAGAGAGTCATTGGGGATCGAGCCTGCAGCCCGGACATGTGCCCTGACCAGGAATCAAACCTCGATCTCCGGTATCCTAGGTCGATGCTCAACTGCTGAGCCAAGCCGGGCCATGCTCCCACAGCTTTTTTATCCACTCATCTTCTGATGGGCACTTGGGCTCTTTCCAGATCTTAAGTACTGTAAATTGCACTGCTGTGAACATGGGGTGCTTAAGTTCTTCCTGATTAGTGTTTCGGGCTTCTTAGGATATATTCCCAGAAATGGGATTTCTGAGTTAAATGACAGTTCCATTTTTAATTTTTTGAGGAAACCCCATACTGTTTTCTGTAATGGCTGCACCAGTCTGCATTCCCACCAACAATGTACTAGGGTTTCTTTCTTCAACTTCCTCTTTATACTACTCTTATGAAATTGCCTTGGGAGAATGTAGTTTTAAATATGTAGGTATGGACAATATGAAATGACAATGGTACATTCTAAATTTTGTGACATTTGCAATCTAAAACAAGAACTTATTTTTAATTTTTCTAACAATGTTTATACTTCTTATAGCTTTTGTTTGAAGCTTAATATTACTATTAACAATATGTTATCTGCATTAATATTTCATCATTTACTTTTCTTGCATTTTCTGTTTTATTGTTTCACAGTTTGTAATTTTGCCTGATCCATTTTGTTTCTACATAGAAAATTGAAATCTAATGAGATTAAGTTACTGTTTTAGATATATAATAAAAAATGTATTGAAATCCCACTTTACCATTGAACACTGTAGTGGAAAATACATAAACAAAAGACATAGCCTCTTTTTACAAGTATCATATAATCCTCTTGAGATGTAACAAGGATTCAAAGAAATAACTGCCAGTTTTCATTATTTATATTAGCATATACAGTGTGTCCCCCCAAAAATGTATACGCACTTTAACAACTCATAGCTCAATTTTGAAAATTAAATGTATTTTAATAAACACTGCCGTTATAGCTATTCAAAGTGTGTATATACATTTTTGGAGACACTCTATATATTTCCAGCAATAACTGAGTTAAAAGAGCGATCATAGTTAGGTGATACTAACCAAGGTGATTCATGAGGTTAATGAGTTTTCCATAGTGCCATTATCAATGGACACAATTTGATCCACCAATAATAACAAATAAATAGCATATCTCTAACTCAGTCCATAATGAAAAGCACCAATACCTTCTGGAATACTGGAATTTATTTAAAAATGAATGTTACAATAACATGTACTGCACATTAAGAAACAATTACTTTGGAGATACGAAAGCAATTCACTGTGTGGCGTTGGGCAAATCATTGTCTTTCTATTTGTAGGATTTTTTTTCTATTTTTGAAAGGGAGATTATAGTCTCTGCCTTATGCAACTCTTAATGTTGCTTGGAAGATCAAATGAAGTTCATGGTAAATATGCTTTGAACAGTGCAATATGCTAAAGAAATATATTGCTAAAAATAAAAATCCTAAAGAAAACCTTACGCTTGTTTTCTCATGAGCCTTAAGTTCCCTTTCAGTGCTGTGATATGCACTATACAAAGTCTCAGTCTCTTTGAGTTTGTCTAATATTTTATCTAGAATTGGTCAACATAGACCCCCATTTGTGTAGAGTGCAATTTTCATCATGCACCATAAGGCTCACAAGGCTATTATATTCCAGTATAGCTTCGAGTAAGCACTTAGTACAGCAGGCACCTAGATGGAACTGGAAAGTTAAGCCACTGTTTCCACAAACCCTTATTAAACACCTGCAATGTGTCCAACATTGTGCTTGTAATGCAAGTACAGAGAAGAAAGATGGTTCCCACCTTTCAGGACTTTTCATCTAGTTGAAGCAAAAAGAAAATGAACATATAATAACATCCAATTTTCAATATGATTATTTAAAAATGGATAAATGAGAAAGGTTTATTTATTGTAGCAAAGAGGTATTTGATTTAAAAGGCTGCAGTATGATTTACAAAGTTGGTTTATGTCAATTTTTCAAATAAAAGCCTATTTTGAAGAAGAAAGTTCTTTTTAAATGTTATCTACTATAAGTTTATTTCAACTCTAAAGGAATTATTCCTTAATTTGATTCACTTGTTAATGTCCTTCTAGCTGTCAAATTTATACTCCTCTCTGTGAGCTAACCCCTTTTCTTGAAGTGATATATTTTGGTCTGTACTATTGTGTGAGGTGAGAAGATTATGGCAATGGCCCAAATAGCTTAATCAAAGATTTTCATGCTTATAGAATTGTATATAGTCATTGTGCAAATGCATTTATAATACATTACAAATAATATTAAAACCATCTATTAATTTGTTATAAATTGGTGAGGAGACCACCTGTTTATTTTTAGACACATAATAAAGGTGATTTCAGTGCCTTTGTTGGGGAGGTCCTAAGGAACCCAAAGTTAAGGCTTTAATTAATCTAATTTGAAAAGTTAAAAAAAAATGTGAAGTGAGAAAGTTTGATATAAAAAATATACATGCTGATTCCAACAATCTTTGGCTCTGAAGAAATATACATTTATAAATATATATAAATATATATTTATAATATATATACAAATATATAAAAAAATATATAAATCTAAGATGGCAGCAAATGTCCAAGGATATAAAGAGGAGAAAAACCAGATTATAAAACACTGATACATTATAAAGAAGTAAATAAAGACACCAAATAATTAAGACAGAGGTTTTGATTGTCTCCTTTTATGAGTTAAGAACAATGATGAGAACGTTAAAGATGTAAAATCAAACAAATTGGCAAGCCAAGTATTCATGCTATCTCTGAGCACCTTAGACAACTTAGAGATGGAGGCCAGGTGTTCTTACAATCACTACATCAGGCACAAGAGTGGGCAAACCAGTGTAGACATCCCACAGCTCAGTGATCGAAGGGATATGTACATTACCAAGCACTGAGGCAATATTGGCTATGATGCTGCCAACCAACTGTGACTGTCCTCAAGAAAGTCTCCTCTGAGGTCATTTTAATTCTTTAGTGATTGTTTCTCCAGGTGAATAAGTCTGGATTTGAGATGAGACCTGTATACCTACAGGTCTGTAATTGAAGGGACTAAGAATGCCATTTCCCTTGGCATATATCTGTCATAAATAAGACTACATTAATAAAATCAGAACTACCCATGTCCTTAAAGGGAAAACATTATTTCTCTTACGTGCCTAGGAATTCTAGTGGCTATAGAGAGGAAGCACATTCCTTAAGCTTAACTGCCTTGTTCCAGCCACTACATAAATGGATAGCATCCCTGGAAATTTCTATAGTTAAATCCATATTAACCCCATTTTTCACACTGTCACTTCATGCAGCTTTTCCAAATTCAATAAATTTTTATTGTGTTTCTACTTTGTGCCAGGTTCTATTCTTATGTGCTGATGAAATTACAGTTAAAAAGCAAAGTCCTAGAACTCATATTCTAGTCAGAAGATGAAGACAGTAAGTATGTGATGAATGATGTAATGAAGCCATTAAGAAAAATGGGCAGGGTAAGGGAGTAAATTATACAGGAGCTCATGGAAGAGCTGTCTGATAAGGTGTCAATCAGGAATGGTTGAAATAAACAAACAACAAAAAAGAATCATGCGCAATAGAAATAAATTTAATGTCCTGAGACAAAAAAACAATTAGCCTGCTTGAGTACCAGAAAGAAGGCTCAGGTGGTTGGTCTCGGTAAGCAAGGAGAACAGGATGAATTGAAGTTGGGGGAGAGGGCGTAAGGCAAACGATGTGGCTTTTTAAAGTATCGCATAACTTTTGATTTTACTTTGAGTGAGGTGGAACTTAACTAATCAGACATATTTTAATTAACTTTATGCCTGCTGAATGATGATCGAAGTGTAAGAAGGTCAAGATGGAAGCTGCAAGTTAGTTAGAAGGTTTTTGCAATAGTACAGGTGAGCGTTATATCACCTCTTATCAGGAAGGCAGTTGATGTGTTCAGACTAGACAAGATCCTAGATTTATCTGAAGCCTGTTGGATGGACTGTGGTATGTGTCTAAGAGGAGGAGTAGAGATGATTCTGAACTTTTGAGTCTGAACAACTGGAATACTGCTGCTGTGTTGAAACATACAAGTGGAAATTAAGTTTGGCTTTGAACATATGAAGTTTGAGATGCCAATTGAGCATCTAACTGGAAATATTAACTAGGCTGTTGGAGTTTAGTAGAGAAGTTGAAATTGGAGTTATAAATTTGGGAGTCATCAGCATGAATATGATAATTAAGGACCTAGGAGTGAGTGCACCAAGGGAAAAAAGTCCCAGCATTGACATTTGAGAAAGCTGAAGATGAGCGTATACATCTTGGCATTTCTATCACTAAGAGGAAAGTTGTGGAAAGACAATAAACCAGTTGTTTTACCATGCTCAGCATTGACCCATGTGTATATAAGCAATTAACAAGTCACCTTCATAATGATGTGGCAGACACATGCATCATTGACCCTAATACACTGAGGCAGTTGCTCTTTGACCAATACAAATTCAGTAACATTTTGGCAATGATCAATGCACTGTAGTATCTTTTAAAAAGATATATAAGACAGATTCTTAGTGTACAGACAGTGGTTTAAAGAATCAAAGTTGCCGTTGCATTTCGTTAATGGGCAAAAAGTTTTCCTTTTTTCCAGACTCTGCAAAAATTTAGGTGTCAATTTTCATTCTTCTAGTTATAGAAATATCTATCTATGATTCAACCTAGTCCATGTCTTCAGACATGAATGATAGATAAAATGTTATACCAAAAGCTTAGATGTTTTTATTTCATAACAACTTGTCATGAATACTTTTATAGAGGAACCATGGGGAAAACATAGTAAGTAAAAATATTCACATAATACTAATGAATGTCTTTTTATTGCTTATATCATTAGGGAATTCCCAAACTACTGGAAGAATGAGAATTGTGATATCTCAAAAGGCTGAGTCATATATGCTTTTTCACAATATGGTTTTCTAAAATAAATCACATGAGATTTAAAATATCTAAGTTAAGTTTTGCATTTTTATTTGTTGTTGTGGTAATATGAAAATTATTCTTGCCAAAAACAGACTAGAACAATATTTTAAGGAAGAAATTTAAATTAGGTGTATGTGCCTGCTAATGTTTATGAGAATAGTGCTAACTACATCTGCTAACTAAATATGTAAATTAGAAAATTTTTGGTTTAGCAGTCACATCTGTGGTAAGAATTTGCATTATTAGAGAAATTAGATGTATTTCTAACAACTGTTTCCAATGCTATTGATAGAAAAGGAAATAAATATCTATTATCTTGAGAAATGTCTGAAAATTTAATCTTTTTTTCTTTCATATGGCACTAAATCAAACATAGGATTTCATAAAATACTGCTTTTGCAAGTTTAAATAATATCCACAATATTTATTTATTGTGTCATTATTTATCCAGCTCTTTTTTACAGAGATTCTACTGGATTTGTCTAGAACTAAAAACATGAATATACTATATGAAGTAAGCCAGCGTTCAGATAATCACAATTCCACTTGAGGTCCAGTGATTTTTAATACCAAAACTGTTATCTAAAGTTACTGAAACTCATTACTTTGCAAAGGCATAAAATAATGCAAATGTGAAAGACCACATTAAAAATACAAGCTTTTATATATGGATATTTTTTACTTTTTAGGAGGATACACAGAAAAATCAGCATTAGACTTTGTTTTGCAGAGCCTACTTGATGCAGTGCTTTCTAACAGAGTATATTTAACTATTTTATGGAGTTAGAATTCTGGATGATTTGATAAAGGAATCACTATTGTTTGGTCTAGATTTACATTGTATAGACTGGCTTTTATATCTATGAGTAGAAGATACAAAAAAGTGATTTTATACATGCATATTTATTTATCAGTTCATAATAAAAACATCAGATACAGCCCTAGCTGCTTTGGTTCAGTGGTTAAAGCATCGGCCTGTGGACTGAAGGGTCTCGAGTTCCAGTCCAGTCAAGTACCTTGGTTGCAGGCTTGATCCCTCTCCGGTGAGGTCATGTTCACGAGGCAACCAATCAATGTGTTTCTCTCACATCGATGTTTCTTTCTCTCTTCCTTCTACTCTCTCTAAAAAGCAATGGAAAAAATATCCTCGGGTGAAGATTTAAAAAAATTAAAGACAAATAGTTCATTATTTTCAAACTAACCTAGATACAGGGGTTATAAACTCTTCATTATACAAATGTACAAATTCTATTTTTAATAATTCTTACTAAGGAATAAAAAAAGATTCAAATGATAGATAACTTATATGGTAAGCATTGTCCTTATTTTATTCATGTATTCAGTATGTTGTAGTTTCACAAAATTAAATCATTAGGACAGTCTCAATTCATGATGTCAGGCTCCCAGACCTGAAATCGATTTCAGGTCTTGTCATTACTCTAAGACCTCAATTTTCTTAGAGGATAAGTGAATTTCTATATATTTTTATAACCTCTCCGGGATATAACATGGTTTCTATATGATTAGAGGAGAGTAATTCCAGTAAATTGTATTCATAATGCAGAATCTGCTATTAAAGTCTCTCAATTTTCTATTTCTAAAAAAATAAATTAAAAAAGATGGCACAGAATATGTCATAATTCTGCAGGTTGCTATCATTAGGACGGTAATTTCAGCAGTATATATGCACACATGCTAAACAGTGGGAAACAAGGGCATACTTCCAGAAAATAAATAATTCTGTCTTGCATTTATATATACCTTGCCTCTAAGAAATTGAAAGTTGTTAAAAGAAATAAATTTTTAAAGCCAGAGACAACAATCTGTAAATTACAGTTACTACTTTTTCAGGAGAGGTGAACTACACAATATACAGAATAAGAAAATGGCTCTCTGTAATTATTTGAAGAGTGTAAGGTACATTCTGAAAAATATCCTTTACTACTGATGTATGGAGGTCTTTCCTTTTCATTATAAGAAAAAAATTATATTTTACCAAAATGTCTGACACCATGTTTATTTTATTTTATTCATTTGATTTTATTTAATAATAGTAACCATGAGTTATTTATTGCCCTCTATATAATACACAGGCTATATAAGTTAACTCGCTAAAACCTTACAACATCAAGAGGTGTTATTTGCCATCTTATAGATGAGGAAATTGTCATGGAGAGATTAGGTCACTTGCCACAGATCACACAGTGAAAAGCTGAGGCTAATACCCCACTCTGTTACTTTCAGCAGTAGCCTTTGAAGCCAGGCCTCCATGTTAAACAGGTCAACGTCTTTCTGACTGGCTGTCTAGAGACTATTTTTTTTATCCTCATTAGAGGATATTTTTTCCACTGCTTTTCTGAGTGGAAGGGGGAGAGAGAGGGAGAGAAATATTGATGTGAGAGAGACACATCAATTGGTTGACTCCTGACGTGTCCAGGGGCCAGAGCCTGCAACCAAGAAATGTGCCCTGGCCAGGATTGAGCCTGGGACACTTCAGTCTGTGGGCCCATGCTCTAACCACTGAGCAAAACCAGCAAGGGCTAGAGTCTATTTTTAACAAGACACCAAGAATGTCCCATGACTGACCAGGACTCACTTTCTCTCACTGAATTAGGGTGAATCTGCAATAATGGCATACGAAGAGACTTAAAAACTTGTAGCAATTCTTACACTGTTCATCAAGCTACAAGAAAAGTAATTTCATTGGTAACAGAACAGTTACCGGCTAGCTTATCCATTGTAAATTATGCAAATAAAACCTTGATTTATTGCAATTTGCCATTTCATGTATTGAGAGAAATGTCTTTTTTCTTTCTCAGAGGAAAAATAAATTGAAAGAAGGTAGGGTTAGGGTATCTGTCTTTCATTTTAAATTAATGGCCAGTTTGTTCACTGTTACCTTTGTAACTGGTTGCTCTTTTACTAGCGCTGCTTAAAGGAGAACAGTGCTACTGGTTATAAAGCTCCCATTTAGACAAACTTGGCCATGAAGCCCAAAGAGATTAGTTGACTTGGGGAAGCTATTTTTTAATGGAGAGAAAATCTCTTTTCAATCATGGACCATGATATTGAGGCACAGCCTGAATCTACAATGGATTTATAGAAGGAGAAACCAAGTCTGATGGTGGCATTTAATGGAGGTCAAGAAAGAATAATAAACACTTGGAAGAAAAAGTCATGCTATTTTCTAGACAATGTTGGTCCATCAGATAGTGATGATAACCAGACTTATGTTAGCCTATGTTTATTGAGCTTATTTAAATTTCTTCAAAAAACTCATGAGTGTTATTATTTCTTATTTTACAGATAAGGAAACTGGACTTAAGAAAGTTTAGGTGCTTTATCAAAATTATTTGCAAACTATGGGCCTAAGATGGGAATCCAAATAATTTAATTCCAAAGCCCATGTTCTCAATCATTTCACTACTCTGAATTCATCACATGGTATATAAGTGATAAGGCTTAATAATCGTTTCTTACAAAATGGCAACTTTTGCATTATAGTTAAGTAAATTTATAAGATACAACTTATGTTGATCTTATGTTGTTTAGAGAATGCATGGTTTTAAATTGGGTAGGATAGCAAGGATTTCAAATCTGAGCACCTGACAAGTATTTTGAAACTATTTGAGTATAAAGAAAACAAATTTTATTAAATGCATGAAAGATATGGTTATGAAGCAAAGGTCGACTATCTAAATACCACAGTGATCCTCTACAGTTGTAGAATCTTTTCACTTTAGACACTGTAATATTGATCTAATGGATATACTATAAAATTTGGAACCACAAATTCTCAGCTTGTATTCCAACCTGGGGCCAGAAATATTTTTCAACTCTTTCAGCCTTGGGTGCTTTCTTCATAAAATAGGGATATTCAACAGCAACAAATATTAATTGAATAATAATACTTATAATGCCTTCTTACATCAAAATTGTGTTTACAGTTTTAAGTGAGAAAACATGGAATAAACACACTAAAATTCTATCCAAAAATTGGATCATATTATTTGACAATTCCAGAGACTGCTTCCTGTCATCTCTACTCAAATGTCTCAAGCACATTTTATATTTATATTCACTGTGTTCCCTAACACAGGAATTAGTACAATCATGTATCTATACTCAGTCTAGAATGCTGGGTTTTATACTTATGACTACCCTCAACTCACTTGTCATGTCTTGTCCATCACAAAGTCTGTTAAATGTACCAGTTAGCTCCCAAAGTAATCCTTTTCTTACCATAACTACTCCCCCCATCGTTTCTCACCTGACACAGTAACTCCTAAGAGAGCCCTCATGTTTTTTCTTGCCTACCTCCTTTCCGTTCTCCACTTTGCAGCCAAAGTGAAGTTTAAAATTACAAAAGTGACCATGTTACTTTCCTATCTAAAACCGTATAATAGTTTCCCACTGACCTTAGGGCAACGTTCAAACCAATGACTCTGTCTGACCACCATCCCTCACCCCTTTCAGTCCATCTTCACCTCAGGCTACTCCCCACCCAGAGATCTAGATGTCAGCAATTTTGGAATTGCTGCAGAACTACCTCATACCAGCTCTTCGTCACATCTTAGCTACATCATGCTGCTCTCTTTTCCTGGAATATTCTTACTGCGTCTTCACTTGGATGTCCCATTGATCCTCAAAACCTACTTGCTGACTTTATTTCTTTAGCAAGGCTTTTCTCAGTCCCTTGAATCAGGTTAGGTCCTTCTGCTAGTGAAATTCTAATACCTTTTACTTGCTTTGTGAAAATAGTCACGACACATAAGTTTTTTTATTTTATTTTATAGGCTTGTCTGTCTTGTTCACAGTTGTAACCCTAGAGTCTAGAGCAGGCCATACATAAATACATGGATGTTCAAAAACAGACTGTCTGATGTACCAGATAAATGAATGAATAAAATAATGATATTAACCATTCAGTAAGCTAGGATAGGAATCAACATATTTTATCTTGAGACCCATTGGGAGAACTAAGCATTGGTTATGGGTGCTACTCCAAATTAGTGTTTCATATAAAGTTTGAGAGCAGGGAGAGTACCTTATTTCCTTCTCTCTATCCTGAGACCCAATAAAATGTTGAGAACATTGTAAGAACTACACAAATATAGGTAGCTATAAAAGAATGGGTATGATTGTTCGCTAAACTGTGAAAGATTTCAAATAAAACAGAGACCATATAATCAGATAATCATTTGTTACTTCCTTCCAAGAATACACTTGCAGCACAAGTAGTTATTTCAGGGATACTTCCAACATTTAGGATACTTGTGGATCCTTTTGTAAAAGTTATATCCAGGGTGACACAAACTTTCTGGGGATTATCTTTGGCAATGACAAATATTTGACCTTCATGTGTACCTTTAAATTTTTAAGCCATCCAAATTTAAGAGCTACATATGGTGAGAATAATTGCAAGGACAAAGCATTGTTTTGGAGCTTGAGGGGGAAAAAAGAAAAATAAGACAATTTCTTAGATGAGTCTTAAACTTTCCAAAAACAATTCTTAAAGAAGTTCAGAAATGTTTAAAGCAACGGAATAAGAAGGCTTCAAATGACAATATTCATTTGCTTGCCCAGGGATAGTATATTTATTTAAAAATCAATCCCTGGGCCAAGGACCCTTTTGCTAAACTCCAAAACACAGCTGTTTTATTCAAGAACTATTTTGTGTCTGATTAAAGTGGTGCCTGGGCCTTATTCTAATTCCACAGCTCTCTTGATTGATTTTATTTATTTGATAATTTATTCACTTATTCATTTTTTACTTTTATTTAACAAATACATAGTGATCAGAAGTTATTTGTTAGAGAAGGGATATGTAACAATGTCCTAAGCAAACCTTACTTTGTGGCCTGGGAGTCAGGGCAAGGTTCAAGATTATAATCACAAACAGAAGAAATCATGGTGCATAAGAGCATTATAGAAGTTTAGTGAAAGGAAGGACTTAAACTGACTGCAGATCCTCATTACAATAATGTAATAAGCACTATTCCTCATTATGAAATATTTATGTTTGCACTAAAGGGTCTAGAGCATGTTTCTTTGTATTTTAATTATGCTTCAAGGGCTATGTTTGCTATGAATGTTATTATTTGTTGCATAATTAAGTAATGAAGCAATTAGCACAGCAGGCACATGTCAACTAGATAGTGGTTAAAATTTGTGATTAACTATAATTTTTTGCTGTCTTTAGCAATATTCTCCTTCTTACCAAATGAAGCTATACTTTTTTCACTCTGAAGAGACTGAGTTCCCACATAATTGAAGCTTTGCCTACATAGTAATATAACTAAATGAGTCTCAGCAAAATGTCTTGATGACATGAAAGCATGCATTGAAGAGCTCTCTGTGGAGAGCTCTGAAGTAAACTACTAAGAACATTGTTTGGGTTTTAAAAACATGGAGGAAAAAGCATTATGCAGGCTATTTAATTGGCAGTTTACTCCTCTACAATCCACCAAGTACATCAAAGTTCCTCAACTCTTTTACACTGTGACTATGCATCCTCTAACAAACTGACACCTTCTACAGTTAGGGACTTGCAGAACTATGAGCAGGAAAACTGGCACTTATAAATTCTACCTTTGTGACTCCATTATGTAATAACTGGAGAGAGAAGGCAATTCATCCAGACTTCAGGCCCACCATTTACCTTCACTCAGTAGGCATTCTTTGTAGACCTCCTCTTTTCAGGCACTTTGCTCTGTTCTCTGTGCCAAAAATGAGTAAGTCCTGGAGTCTACCCTTAAGGAGCATACAGTCTAGACTAAATAACTAAGTTTAATTCATAGTTAAATCACAGTACTATATGAACACAGAAAATGCCTCATCTCTGTCCATTTCTTTTCTCTCTTTTTTTCACTTTTCCAGCAAGTGTTTATTAGTTAAGCTGTGATTCAGGATCTTGGGGTGGGATGTACGCAGGTCACCCTTCACCTCCCTGGGAGAAGGATGGACAGAGGACAGGTGAGGGGCAACAGTCCAGGTCTTCCCAGGAAACACATCCTGCCTGGTGGTTACCCCGGGCTGACACCCAGGACACGGAGCAAAGGCACTTGTACACACACTGGTACCATTCACACACGGAGACATCACCCCTTTTGCAGTCATTGCCTTCTTACAGTGATGGAAGTCCAGGTAGTTCTGCAAACAGTTCCTGGACTGGTTCTGGCTGGGCTGTCAAAAGGGGCAGTCTGGTGGTTCTTGATTTGGGTCTTGATGTCTTCTGCCATGTTGCTGACTCCTAAAGTCACCCTTGAAGCCACTAGCAGCTCAATGTGACCCTACCTGTATCTGATAAAAGCATTAACCTAAGACCACAGTCTCTCGAGCAATTACAGTGTCTATTTTGTACATGGATAAGTAGGTTAACTTCAGTGAATCACTGTGTACCTGAAAAAGGAATCCATCTATGGTGCATTTTTACTAAGTCAGAGTTGGGATGATAGAAGTGTTTTAATCCATGTCAATCAATAGTCCTGAGAGTTATGATAACCATCACTGAGTTCTAGGGTCTAGTGTGAAGAGATTAGCCCCTGGGTGACTTTTGCTGAGAGTTTGAAAAGGCAGATCCAATGGAGTACCGTCATCAAAGCAAAAATAAAGTATAAAGAAGCAGACACTGGAAGATAACCATTCTTCAAAAATGTAAGCACAACTGATATTGGAAACAGTAAAGACAAACCAGAAAAAAATGAATTAAAATTGAGATGTTAGATTATATTAGCTTAAGTGGTAGAGGAGAAATAATGTGACTGCAGTAAAGTCAAGGACAGACAAAAAAGTTTGACAGGGGAAGTTTAGGATAAAGTTCTTTCCTCAGCATTTCTTAGACCTGTGTTGGAAAACAGCTTCTTTCTACATGCTCATGAGCTGTTTTTACTTTTTCCATTTTACTGTTTAAGTCTGAATCAAAGTATGAAAACTTATAAAACATCTCCAGTGTGTACTGTCTGTGATTAACACTGTCTCTGAGATTCCAGAGAGAGAGATCTGTAAGACACACTGAACAAAAAGCCAACTGATGGACAGACGTATTTGGTATTATAAATTTAAGATAACCCTTACATGCACCTCTAGGGATATGATCAGTTCCATAACAGATGCAGTAGAAAACTGATTTGCAAAAAAGAGACATTTCCCTGACATTCAGGGAGGGATTTTGATTCTCTACCTAGATATTCACTTTACCAATTTTCAAGTTTATACTCTTGAGGGTCAAATTTCATCTAGACCCTAAAAGAATCCCTTAAGAGAGGGGCAAAGATGATATGTGTATAGTTGTCAGTGTGATGACAAATAATTTCCTCCCTAAGATTTTGAATATAATATGGCCTATTTGTAAATACTGTGTTCATACTGAGGACACTTACATACATCCCTCTACTTCAAAATGGAAAGTTCTCTCTAGAAATCAAAAGAGTTCCCGCACCCAGCAGGTGTTTCATACATGCTTTGGGCTTGTATAGAAATGAAAGAGACCATTAAAAGTGTTAAAGATGTGCAGATTATTTAAAGTCATACCCACCATTGGGAGACAGGGCTTGCAGGGTGTGTGTGTGTGTGTGTGTGTGTGTGTAGAGAGAGAATGGCTTATAAAAGTGAAAAACAAAAATATACAGCTTGTCACTTTGTCCAAATCTCTTTAGTGATGTTCTGCTAAGAGTGTTTTTAAGGTCATTTCCCCAGGATGACTTTTATAGACTAGTTTCCCTTTGGTGTTTCATTATACCTAGAGCACTTCAAATGCCAGCATGCACACACACCTTGGTATTACTGGATAAAGCCTGGAGAAAGAGATACCACAGCAGCTTTGACGGCATTGATCTCGGGAAGGGATCTCCTTCTTGGCAGTAGAAACTAGGACATTTTATCATTTTTTTTAACTTTATTTTCAGAGGAAATGCAAGTGAAAAAAAAAACAAACCTCTGGAAGACAACAGAATCAGGAGGTATTCTTTAATATGGGATCTTAGGGAACTACTTATTTCCCTATAATACATTTTTAAGTACCAGACAACAAAGCTCAAAGACAGTAATGTTGATCTCTTAAAGTGAATAAAGTGTTTCTTTACAAAAGATACGAGGGGCAAAACTATGGTGTCTGTCCTTGCACTTTAAAATGTGATACTCACAGCTCTAGTAGGGAGTAATGCAACTCTAACCCCTTGGAAAAAAAGCTGTATTTCCCCCATCCTTCTCATTGTTGTTGGTCATTTACAACGCTATAAGCATAATGTGTGTGTTTTTATAGATTCATGTCAATAGTTGTCTATCATGCTGAATTATTAGACTCAAAGTCCATGCAAACTCAAGATACAGGAAATATAAACAAACTTCATTCCAATCTTCAGTAGCGGATAATAGTAAAGAATGTTTCTAATGCAACTCATTCATCCTTAAAACTGACAAGTTTGTCTGCCTTATTTGGTTATGTGTTAGGGCTGTGAGGGGACTTATTCTGCGCCAGTTTGCAAGTGCAACCTCTAGAAACTAACGCTTCACACAAAAGAGTTTTACTACCTCCAGGGCTGGAGTTTGTGCCAAAGCCTTAGAATTACTAATATCCCACTGTGTTTTTTATATGTTTTTTATTCAGTAATCTTAATATTGAAAAATAGAAAGAAAAGTAAATGTTCTATATAGCTTTCATATCCACACATATGCATCAAACCATTTCTGACACATTCATATTTTAGACTTATGGGTATTTTAAATGTAGCTATTTTAATAACATTGAATGCTTTCAAAGACTGATTATTCAGCAATATTTCTTCCTTCCCTCTGTGGTTTTAACCTGCCCTGTGGAGCATGTTGCTGAAAAGTCTTGTAATATATTGAACCTTCACTGAAATTTATTGTCCTTTTTAGATGACACATATAAATATCCTAAATGAAATGTTGGCACCACCATCAAAGTACTAAAATATGTCATCATTCGTCTCTAGCAATTTCATATTTTACGTGTGCTTGATGTTAATGTGAAAGTTATATTTGGGCTTAATAAATATATGGTAGGAAGAAAAGTAAATGTCAATAGGCTTCTTGAACCATTTCATTAAATGATTGTGTTGCATAAAAATACATCATAAATATAAGAGAAATAGTAAATCTTGTTTATCAACATTATAAAGTTCTATATTTTTTAATGATTTATATTTATATAAATGTATATTTCTATGGAGAACAGGTTAAAGTCATAAGGCAAATTCTTCAAAAATGTGTCACAAGAGGAAAAGTATTACATTAGTTGTTTTGGGAATTTGGTTATTACTAATAACTCACGTTATAAACCTTTCCTTTGGCTTCTTGCTCTGAAAGATATTGTCCAGACATTTGAGAGATCAGCTGAGGACCAAGTTGATGATATGATTTGCATTTTTTGCTACATGGGATACATGTCTCCTAAGGGGGTTATAGAGTGAAGACAAGGGAAGGAGTTATCTGAGGAATGGTATTTCCACAACCAGTGTAGGCTAATTATCCAGAGAACTAAAATGGAATCTGATTGAAGTCCTCAGTGTTTCCTTTAGGCCAGCTGTTTGGTTAACTGAGCAGATCCAGTTACCTAGATTCTGTGTAGATCTGGCCTCAGCTCCTTCAAGGGCTGTCACTTGGGAGCCCCCAGTTAATCCTGTAATGTTGAACCCAAGAAGAACACGAGGGGAAAATGAAACCGGATCATCTTTCTGGAATGGCTACTCCAAAAGACCTGGTGTCCTCCAGATTCCCTGGAGACAGGCAAGCAAGCTTTTCAGCCAAGGTTTCCCCACACTGGCATGCTTTTAGAGACCAAAATAATCTGTGACCCTGTGTAAATCACACTGATAACAGACATTTTCTCCAAGTACCTGCCTCTCTTTCCTTCTGGGCACCTGACTCCCACTCTTTTTAATCGGACTTCTGCATGGTCACCCCAGAGAAATACCCCCCAGATGCAATGGGCTGGTAGATAAAACTTCAAAGTGTCACTGTTTAATATCCATGCAATGACATGAAATGAAATAAGACACTATTTTTGTCATCATTACATCACTGAAATAAATATTCCTTTTAATGTGAGAATCTTATTAAAACTTTTTTGAGAATATTTTTTTTCAGCACATTTCATACTTAAAAATTTAATTAGTATAAATATTTCCTGGAAAGAATAACCAGTGTTCTGTATTATGAAGCATGAAGATAAAAATAACAAAAAGAAAAGAAAAACACAGCACTCTCCTATCCACCTACTAACATGTAGCCTGAAAAACCAGCCATTGTCATGCCCTACATGATGACAGCACTTAGAACTTCCTTGCCCTTATAGTTGCTAGATTTTGATACCTCTTTTAAGTTTATATAACAAACATATTACTGATTCGGAATCTAATTAAAATATTTCTGGAGGTTTGTTGTGGAGAGCATCTTTCTTAGGTGCTTTATTCTCTCTATATCCTTATGAGAACTAATGATAGCCTTTTTTTTCAATCCTTTCCCCATTATATCACAAATACATCTCAGGATTAAAGATAATGATTTTACCTTCAAGGAGAAATCTGTATTCATATCTGTCCTTCTATATAATAAAAACATAAATTTTATTGTATACAATTTTTATGATATAAAATATATAGTTTATATATAATATTTTGTATATAAAAATTTTACATTTTATAAAACATCTTTTTATATAAGATTTTGATTATATGAAATATACTACATGGCTTTTATTAAATACTTTAAAGAGAAATAAAGATGTTTCAATGCAGTTTAACAGATTTTCTCTTCTGTTAGATATTCCACTTCTTTAATGCAGGAACCATATTTTATTATAATAATGAATATTTATAAACAACCTCAGAATTTACAAAACATTTTCACATACATTATCTATTTAAACCTAACTATCTCTCTATGAAGCAGTGATTGTAGATTAAACAATATGATTTGTCAAGATTATATATCTGGAAAACAAAATAACTAGGAATTTAATCATGTTCTGTGATACCAAAATCACATGCTTTTTTCCTCACAATATATATCAGAATTTTTTAATAAAATGTTTAACTCTATCCCAATAACTTTTATTGTATGATGCTCTTCAGATTCCAGAGCATGTCACTGCATAAGATATGTCACAAAATCATCGAGGCACAACGGCACCAAGCTTTGCACATAATAATTATGTAAAAAAAAGTTTGCTAATTAAATGAATGACAAATTTGAAGCAGCATTTATTGGAATATTTTACCAAATAAGATACTACCTTCTAAAACCATTCTGTTATTACACATATACATATTTTTGGTCTCTAAGTAACAAACTGAGAATATTGGCTATGGGAAATGGAGTTTACTTATTTATTGATTGATTGATTGGTTTTTATTTGCTAATCCTAACCAACAGATATTTTCTTCATTGATTGTTTTTAGAGAGAGTGGAAGGGAGTGGGAGAGAGACCAACATCAATGTGAGAGAGACACATCAATTGGTTGCACCCCAACCAGAAGACAGGAATGAATCTGCAACCCAGATACATGCCCTTGACCTGGAATCAAACCTGCGACCCGTCGGTCTGCAGGCTGACACTCTAACCACTGAGCCAGTCTGGCCAGGGCAGAAAATGCAGTTTTGTTTTTGTTTTGCTTTTTGTGGTTCTTTTTTAAATTTTTTTAAATGTGTCTTTATTGACTTCAGAGAGAGGAAGGGAGAGGGAGAGGGAGAGGGAGAGAGAGGGAGAGACAGAGAGAGAGAAAGAGAAAGATCTATGAGAGAGTCATTGATTGGCTTCCTCCGGCATGTCCCCAATGGGGTGAAGCCTGCAACAGGGCTAGGTTATTTCCTTATACTATATGCAAGATGGCAGTGGATTAAGTGGAAGCTACACTGACTTTCTTCCAGGACCAAACAAATTACAATAAACATAGAAAAATCATCCTAAATAATCAACTGAAGATTAACTGGAAAGAACCCTTAGAATCAGAGAGGTAAAGAGGAGGCCACATTGAGACTGGTAGAAAGTGTAGAAGCACAAGAGACTAGTTGGGCTCCCACAGGCAGTAGCTGAAGTGCTGGAAGGATATATCTGCTGCCAGGTGAGTTTCCCCTGAGAAGTCTGGGGTCTAAACTCCTAGCTGGGTTCCCCAGCCCAGAAAAACAGAACCAGGAAAGGTGTCCAAATCACACTTGGATGTGAAAAGCACTGGAGGCTCTGTCCAGAAAGAAAAGATGCCTAGGAACACAGGCACCCTCTTAAAAACTAACATATTAAATTTTATTTGCAGCCACTCACCTTGGGATCTGGCAGAAGGAAGGCAGATTGGACTAGAACTATGTGAGGAGAGTCTAGGGTTGGTAGTTCTAGGGAGAGAGCTGAGAAAACAGCCACCAGGACTCCTGTGCTGAATCATTGCTGCATGTTACAGAAGCCATCTTTCTCAGCCAGAGCAATACCATCAATTAGCCTGGGGGAAAGCAATAGTCCCACCCATTGGAATCCCTCTCACTCCATTCTGTGGAGTTTACACTCTACTGAAGACTACAGCCTGAGGCTCATTAAATGACTGAGGCTAAAGTCAGCCTGCTGACAGAGGCAGATCTCTGGGTGCTTTGAGATATTGCCTGACCTGCTCCTGGGCCCAAAGCTAGTAAAAGCAGACCATGGTGCACAGCTTGGTTTTTTCCTCGTGCACTTAGCCCCAGCAGAGGGAGCTACAAGCCATGGATGGCTGATAGCTTCAAACAGGGTACTCAGGAACATCACAAATAGCATCTGACATTGGCCTGTACAGGACACCCTCAGAAGAGGCCTGAAACCAATAAACCCAGTGGCCAGATTCAGACAACAAGAGAGGAGGATTGAATAAGCTTCACAAGCAGTATATCCACAGGGAGATATTGGCAGGCTCCAGTCCTGCTGAGGCGAATTCTGCTTTATGCGATAAGCACTTGCACAGCAGCCTGTGCACTGTGTTGGGGGTTGAGCCTCACTGTCAGCCAGCCTGAAGATGAAGCCCAAGAACGAACAGACCAATAGAATCAAGACTCAATTACAACAGGAGGGCCCACACAATGTACACAAAGACAATATTAGAGCACCCAGGTCTGATGACTACTTGGTCCCACAGGTCACTTACTATATAAGGCAACCCTAAAAAACTGAGTTGTAGAAGATATACCTAATACACAAAAACAAGCCCATTTGGCAGCCAAAATGGAGTGACAAAGAAAAAACCCCAAATGAAATAACAACAGAATTCTCCCAAAATAAAGATAAATAAAATGGGGATAAGCAATTTATTAGATACAGAGTTCAGAGTAATGATTAAAAGGATGTTCAACAGCATGAAACAAAGATATAGCAACCATAAAAAAGGACCAGTCAGAAATGAAGAATAGCATAGCTGAAATAAAAAATACACTGGAAGGAATAAAGAACAGATTAAAGGAAGCCAAAGATCAGAATAACATATTAGAAGACAGGGTAAGCCAACCAGTGTTGCTCAGTGGTTGATCATCAAGCGATGAACCAAGAGATCACTGGTTCAATTCCTGGTCTGGGCACATGCCCAGGTTGCAGGGTTGATCCCCAGTAAGGGGTATGAAGCAGGCAGCCAATCAAAAATTCTTTCTCATTGACATTTCTACATTTCTATCCCTCTCCATTCCTCTCTCTCTAATATCAATTTAAAGAGGGTAGAAAAAAATTTCTCTATCAGAGAACCAAAAAAAAAAAAAACAAACAAAAGCACAACTAAAAAACAAGAGGACAGTTTAAGGGAGCTGTAGGACAACATGACACATAACTATATCCGCATCATAGGAGAAAGGAAGGAGAAGAAAGTGAACAAGGGAAAGAGAATCTGTTTGAAAATTATTGGCAGAAAACTTGCTTACCCTGGTAAAAGAAAAAGTCACACAGGTTATGGGAGCACGAAGATTCCCAAGCAAGAAGAACCGAAAGAAGCCCATACCAAGACACATCATAATTAAAATGACAAATGTTACAGACAAAGAGAGAATTTTAAATGCAGCAAGAAAAAAATAATTTATTACCTACAAAGGAGCTCCCATAAGATAACTGCTGATTTCTCAACAGAAACTCTACAGGCCAGAAGGGAATGGCATGAAGTATTCAAGGTAATGAAAAACAAGAATCTGAAACAAATACTAGTCTGTTCAGCAAGACTATCATTCAAAATAGATGGATAAATAAAGAGCTTCCCAGATGCAAAAAGGCTAAAAGAGTACATTACCACCAAATCAACATTGCAAGAAATGTTAAAGGGACTGCTGTAATAAGAAGAAATAAAGAGAGAGGAAAAAAATAAATAAAAACATAGGCAGAAAGAATAAAAATGGCAATAAATAAGTACCTATCAACAATCACATTAAATGTAAATGGATTAAATGATTCAATCAAAAGATATAGGGTAGCTGAAGGGGTAAGAAAACATGGCCCATATACATGTTGTCTATAAGAGACGCACCAGAGAATAAAAGATTCTCACAGGATGAAAGTGTAGGAAAAAATTTCCATGCAAATGGAAACAAAAAGAAACAGGGGTAGCAATCCTTATATCAGAAAAAATAGACTTCAAAGCAATGCCATAAAAGAGACAAACAAGGTCACTACCTAATACTAAAGGGATTTATTCAACAAGAGGATATATCCCTGCTAAACATATATAAACCAATATAGGAGCACCTAAAAATAAAAATAAAAAATCTCCTGTAGGACTTCAAGTGAGAGATCGACAGCTATACAGTCATAATAGGGGATTTCATCTCCCTGTGACTTCACTGGATAGATCATCCAGACAAATAATCAACAAGGAAACAGTGACCTTAAAAGAGACACTAGAGCAGATTTATTTAATTGACACTTAACACTTAACCCCAAAACTGCAGAATATACATTCTTCTCAAGGGTGCATGGGATATTCTCAAAGATAAACCACATTTTAGGATGCACAATAAGTCTCTACAACTTCTAGAAGTTTGAAATTATATCAAGCATCTTCTTGGATCATAATGGCAAGGAACTAGAAGTCAACTAAAATAAAAACACTCAAAAACATACAAATATATGGAAGCTAAATTGCATGTTATTAAAACAATGAGTGGGTTACCAATGAGGTCAAGGAAGAAAATAAAAACTTCCTGGAAACAAATTAAAATGAAAACACAGCAACCCAAAATCAATGGGAGACAGCAAAAGCCATCCTGAGAGGGAGGTTCATGGCACTACAGGCCTATCTCAAGAAACAAGTAAAATCTCAAATAAACCATCTAACCCTACAAGAAAAATAGAATGAAATCAGTAAGAATAGCTTAGAGTAAACAGAAGGAAGGAAATAATAAAGATCAGAGTTGAAATAGCTAACATAGAGACTAAAAAATTATATAAAAGTTCAATGAAGCCAAGAGCTTGTTCTTCAAAAAGATAAAGATTGATGAACCTCTAGTCAGACTCATAAAAAATCAAAGACAGTGGACCCAAGTAAATAAAATCAGAAACAAAAGAGGTGAACTAACACCATGCACGAGAGAAATACAAAGGATTATAAGAAAATATTACAAACAATTATATGTCAACAGACTGTATACAACCTTGGTGAAATGGACAAATTCCTAGAAACATACAAACTTCCAAAACTGAATTAGGAAGAATCAGAAAACCTGAATAGACCAATAACAGCTAATGAAACTGAAGCAGTAATAAATAAAACTCCCTACAAACAAAAGTCCTAGACTGAACAACTTCACAGAGGAGTTTTACCAAATATTCAAAGAACTAACACTTATCCTACTCAAACTATTCCAAAAAAATCCAAGAGAAAAGAATACTTCCAAGCTCTTTTTATGAGGCCAGCATTATCCTAATTCCAAAACCAGATAAATACACTAAAATGTAGAAAATTATAAACCAATACCTCTGATAAATGTAGATGCCAAAATCCTCAAAAAAAATTTAGCAAATCAGATCCAGCAATATATTAAAAAGATTATTTAACATGACCAAGTAGGATTTATTCCAAGGATGCAAGGTTAGTACAATGTTCACAAATCAATATTATATAAACAAAAGGAAAGATAAAAATCATAGGACTGAGTGCAGAAAAAGCATTCGATAGGTGCAGAAAAAGCATTAGATAAAATCCAACACCCATTTTTTTGATAAAAGCTCTCACCAAAGTGGGAATACAGGGATTATGCCTCAACATAATAAAGGCCATATATGACAAACCTACAGCCAACATCATTATCAATGGGCAAAAGCTAAGTGTTTCCCTTAAGGACAGGAGCAAGACAAGGTTGTCTGCTTTCACCATTCTTAATCAACATAGTACTGGAAGTCCTTGCCACAGTGATCAGACAAGAAGAAAACATAAAAGCATCCAAACTGGAAAGGAGGAAGTGAAACTGTCATCATTTGCATATATCATGATACTGTGCACAGAAAACCCTAAAGACCACCAAAGTACTACTAGATTTGATAAATGAATTCAGCAAAATAGCAGGACACAAAAAGTAATATTCAGGCCCGGCCGGGCATGGCTTAGCGGTTGAGCATCGACCTAGGATCTGGGTGATTGGGGTTCAGTTCCCTGTCAGGGCACATGCCCAGGTTGCGGGCTGCAGCCGATCAATGACTCTCATCATTGATGTTTCTATCTCTCTATCCCTCTCCTCTCATCTCTCTGAAATCAATAAAGATATATTTAAAAAAAAAAAAGTAATATCCAGAAATTACTGCATTTTTATACATCAATAATGAAATCCAGAAAGAAAAATTAAAAAATAATCTCATTTACCATGGCAACAAGAATAATTATGATACTTAAAAATAAACTTAATCAGGGAGGTAAAAAATCTGTACTCAGAAAACTACAGGGTGTTGAAAAATGAAATAGAGGAAGATATAAACTAGTGGAAGCATATATCATGTTCCAATCATGGATTGGAAGAATAAACATCATTAAAATGTTCATACTACCCAAAGCAATATATAGATTTAATGCAATTCCTATTAAAAAAGCAATGGTACACTTCACAGATCTAGAAGTACTCCAAAAATTTATATGGAACCAAAAAAGACCCAAAATAACTGCAGCAATCTTAAGAAGAACAAAATTGGATGAATCACAATACCAGATATTAAATTATACTACAAAGCCATTGCAATCAAAACAGCCTGGTATTGACATAAGAACAGACATATAGATCAATGGAACAGAACAAAGAATTCAGAAATCAGCCCAAGCCATTATTCTCAATTAATATTTGACAAAGGAGGCAAGAGCATACAATTGAGTAAAGAGAGCGTCTTGCATAAATGGTGTTGGGAAAATTGAATAGGTACATGCAAAAAATATGAAAATAGATCACCAACTTACACCATATATAAGAATAAATTCAAAATGGATAAAGTGAAACCAAAAAATCCTAGAAGAAAATGTAAGGCAGCAAAATCTCAGATATCTCATGTAGCAGAATTTTCACTGATACATCTCCTAGGGCAAGAGAAACAAAGGCAAAAATAAACAAATGGGACTACATTAAAATAAAAAGCTTTGCACAGCAAAAGAAACCATCAAAGAAACTAAAAGAGAACTCATTATATGGAAGAACATATTTGTAAATGATACACCTGGATAAGGGGTTAATTTCCAAAATATATAAAGCATTCATGCAATTTAACAAAAGGAAGACAAACAATCCAATTTAAAAATGGGCAAAGGACCTAATTAGACATTTCTCCAAAGAGGCCATACAGATGACAAAGAAACATGAAAAAATGCTCAAAGTCACTAATCATCAGAGATATGCAAATTAAAATGAAAACGAGGTATCACTTCACACCTACCAGAATGGCTACCATCAACAAATCAACAAATGACAAGTGCTGGCGAAGATGTGGAAAAAAAGGAACCCTAGAACACTGTTGGTGGGAATGCAGACTGGTGCAGCCACTATAGAAAACAGTATGGTGGTTCCTCAAAAATTAAAAATGGAACTGCCATTTGACCCAGTAACTTCACTTCTATGAATATATACTAAGAATCCTGAGGCACCAATCAGAACATAGAGCATAGAACTGCTCTATGTTCACAGCAGTTTTATTCACAATAGCGAAGATCTGGAAACAGCCCAAGTGCCCATCAGTACATGTGTGGATAAAAAAAGCTGTGATACATTTACATCATGGAATACTATGTAGCTGTAAAAAAAAAAAAAAAAGGATATTTTACCCTTTGAGACAGCATTGAGGGACCTGGAGAATATTATGCTAAATGAAATAAACCAGTCAGAGAAAGATAGTATCATATGATCTCACTTATATGTGGAATCTAATGAACAAGAAATCGACAAACAAAATAGATCCAGAGACATGGTAGGATGGAACAGACTGACACATCTCAGAGGGAAGGAGGGGCAGGAAGAGATTAACCAAAGGACATATCTGCACACATGCATAGGCCATGGACACAGACAATAATGTGGTGAAGGCCTGGGGTTGGGGGGTGGGAACAGGATGGAGGGGATCAATGTGGAGTAAAAGGGAGAAAACTTTAATATTTTCAAAACTTTAATATTTTCAAGAGATTGAACAGAACTGTAGTTCTGGGCCACATTGCTATAAAAGTCTTCCTATTGGCTGACTACAGAACAAGTGGCATGCTAAAATAAGGTTTTGAGTTCAATGGCCAGATATCTTAACACTTATTTGTATAGTGGACAGATAGCAAGTTTCATTTTTCCTCTCCTTTACAAAAAATTGGAAGCCCTCACATTAAGTGAGGTGAGAAAATAGATACTGCCTTGTAAGCACCAACCACCAGGATGTGTAGCTTTGTTATCTTTTGTGCAGATCTGGACTATGAAATCATTTCACTTCAGAGGGATGAAAATATGGTACTAGGGAGTTTAATAGATCTGATGGAATAATTTTGCAATCCAAACCTTTCCCAATGACAATCTGACCCAAGATTTTCTTTCTGCAATCAAATGCGACACATTTAACACAGCCCAGTAAGTTACTCTCTCTCTAAATGAGCCATGAAAAGAAACTTGAAAAGCATTCACCACCACAGCAGCCACACTATGGGCTTGGCATCCTTGATCTCCATGGCCTGACTCCTGCCTAGTTCCTCTTTTCCTACCATAGCTCCTCTTTTTGCCTTTTCCCAACAGCTCAGATATGTTTCACTCTGAGATGTAATCATGACCAAAGACATATTAAAAAAAAAAAAAATTACCTATTGGTGATTTTGTTGATTATGACACTTAACTATCTGTTCTTCAGTTTTGTTTATTGTGATTTGCCTCAATTCTCATTACATTTGCTTTGTATTAAACCATCAACCTTCTTTCTGAATTCTTCCCCTACCAACATGCAGTGAAAGATTTTCCACTCTAAGATTATACAAATAGCCACATAGCTTCCATTCTATAAGGGATGGGATCTATAAAGCTCAGTTTCTAAATGAAAAAGCTATTTAAAACAAATTTCAAGGGAATTTACAGATATCCTACCAGTGAAGAAAAGAATTAGAGGATTTTGTTTTCATCTCAGCAAAGAGATTCAGTACTGAATTAGTGTAAATCATATTCCTTTAGAGAGACAACAATAAGAAAATTGAATTTCTGTTAACGAAACTACAAACCTCACTTTGGTTTTCAAATCTTCCCTCTTGATGTTATTTCCTCAAGTGTGTTTGCTCTTATGGAAAGACAAGTCATAGTGCCATTTTTTTCCTTAAGCTTTCAGGTCTATTTCCCTGATACACAGAGTTTTAAGAAACAGCGTAAATGATAAAGTGTTCACTAAAAGTTATGTTAGGTTGAGAGTACTTATTTCATCATGAAGTAATAATCTCTATACTACTCAGTCTTGAATTTGACTTCTAGTATGACTCAAGGTTTTCCTGTTTTTAGCCCTACCCTTGTGCACCATGACTCTCCCTGTTGATTGAATATATCTGAATTCAAAGCTTATGATAAAAATTTGCCTTAAGTTAAACATCATATCAACCTTTAGGGCACAGTGTTTGCTTTCACTCTATCAGCCCCAGGCTGCCTGACTGCTCTGACTGCCCTTGAAGCCAGCTCTCTGTGACTGGCTAGAGGCTTTGAGGCTAGAGGCTTACCTTCAAAGAATTAAATCACAACTGCCATGGCTTTTAGGAAGGTAGAGGATATGTCATCATAGACAATCCTTGTCTGTACTACCATTCCACAATAACCCATGGATCAAAGTAATCATTTTTATTTTAAAAGTGTCTGTCATCTGTGTATCCTACCCTCCAAAAGTCCTCTCACCTTCCCCTCTCTTTTTATAAGCACATTTATGTTTTGTTAAGAAAGTAATTAATTAGTTTATTACCATATTGAAATTAAGGCTCTTTTTGTTTCTACTCAAGTTAATAAGGCACAAATTTGTTGACAGTTTTGAGTGTGGGGAAAAATGGTAATTAATTTTATTTACATGAGTGGCTTCCTAGTCATGTCTAATTGCTGTATAGTACAATACTACTAATGTACTTTTACGTATTAATTTTGTTTTAAGTTTTCATTAGTTTTTGTTTTTTTTAAAATATATCTTTATTGATTTCAGAGAGAGGAAAGGAGAGAGAGAGAGAAATAGAAACATCAATGATGAGAAAGTCATTGATTGAGCCCACAACCCGGGCATGTGCCCTGACTGGGAATCGAACCCCGATTGCCTGGATTTTAGGTCGACGCTCAACCACTGAGCCATGCCCGGCCTGGCAAGTTTTCATTAGTTTTAACACTCAACTCTGTGTTGTGTACTATATGGTATTTATAGTTTTATACTCACTTAATATGAAAATATACTCAAACTTTTAATAAATTTAGTGGCAACATTGACCAGAACATATAGATTTTATTCCCATGAATATGGTATATGGGTAGACTTAGGTATACACATAGGTATGGATATGGTTCTTTTATGTATGTACATATATACACAATAAGAGTCTTGCCTTACCTATGCAGTCATGTTCAAGTTTGCTTAATATTAAGTTGTAATATTAACAATGGCAGTTAGTTTTTTTTAATTTTTTATTGAGTGAATAAGTGGCTGAATAGCTTCATACTTCTAACAAAAGATATGATTTTAAAAGTCTCATTTCTTTCCTCTGAGATACTTGTTTTTTTCTCTAGTATTTGTCCCCATTAAGAGAGACATAAAAGAATGGTGGCATATTGCAGAGACCCAGTAAATATTTACAATTCAAAGAATGAATAAGTAAAGGTAGCAATGATCACAGATTGGGATAAATGAGTTTGTACAGTACATATCAAAAAAAGAAGATAGAAGAGCAATTTAAAATATAAAGAGAAATGAGGTTCAACTATGGGGTGCCATGGAAATAGAAGTGAAACTAAATATAAAGCAGCAAGTGGAAAAAAAGAGAATAAAATGAAGTAATATATGTTAATAGAAGCACATCAAAATAAAGAAGGGCATGAGCAGATAGACAAGAAGGTAAAAAGCAAGAGCACAGTCATTGCAAGAAGGAAAGAAGAGGGATCCTCAGAGGAGCCAGTAATGCACAGCAGCACAGTGGGCACACGCAGGGAGGAACTGAGACTGCAGAAATGGAAAGATAGCCTCAATACAGGAGGAAAGGAATCGGGCCACTGTATTAGCTCTGTGCCTCTGGTATACATTAATGAATTTCGATTGATTTTGAATTTGAAATTTAATATTTTTCTTAAGCATTTTAAAACAACAAAAATCCATGTAGATTAAAAGACCTGAAAACCCTGAAGAATTAAACTTTCATGAACTCTATATATACAGTGTATCAATGCAACTCCAAAACACAACTCCACGTATTCCACCTGGGACAGCATTCCTTATAAGTCACTACTGTGTTGTGTATAACTTAACATATCTTTTAGTAATAATATAAAGTCACTGTAAATTGTATTTTAATTTTTCAGAAATTATTAGAGGATATTAATGTAATTAAAAATTAATAAGCCACCTAATCATATTAATGAAGTTTATTTCTTAGTTACACTTATTGTACAAACAAATCAAGCATCAATAGACTCATTGACACCAGAAGAAAAAAGCTTAAAGGTAGACTAATTCTAATCCCTCATTTAAATGTTGAGGGAAGTGGGCCTACTGATGTTAAGGGACTCTCCCAAGCACCTATAACTAATTAGAGGCAGAATTAGGAAGTAGAACTCAAAATAAGACTTCCTTTCTCAGTTATAATCAAGATATGTAGTTTCGTGATTTTTGTGTGTGTGTAGATCTCTGTTATTATATGAGAAATTCATCATTACTTGCACATTAGAACTGATGGGATATTAAAAACCCTATGGCACTTTTTGTAATGTGGAGATAGTAAAAATAAATAAAAAATCCATTACAAAGAAGAAACAAATTCTTCTAAGATAAGTAATGTAATGAGGAAGAAGGAGGAGAGAGAGAGGGAGAAGGGAGGAAGAGAAGCCTAACTTGTCTTCAAACGGCAAAGATACTTCACTGAAAAATAAAGGTGAATGAACGCAAGTACATTTGATAGTGGGCATGACTTCTTGGTTATTTTGATGTTCACTCAACTTTGATCTAATTATGTTAACATGGATTAAAAATTCAGAATCAAGTTGATTCAACTATCTCATAGAACTCTGAGCTTCAGATCTATAATGAATAATACAAAACAAATATGATTCTGTTGCTTTGGTATAGCTCAACAGAATTTGTATAGTGCTTTCACATTCATTACCAACATTTATAACAACACTATAAGATAAGTAGGATAAATTACAGGTTTGAAGATGAGGTTAGACATAGGTAGAGTGACTTGCCTAAATTATACAGTGAGTCTGTTTTGAAGATGCCATTAGAATCTGGTTCACCTAATTGTTAATTCAGATCTTCTTCCATCTAGGAGAAAATAAACCCCAAGAAGGCAGGATTTTTTTTTTTTTTAATTTGTTTATCTTTATATCTTCCTCAAACCTCTGGGCACATTGTAAGTATTCAAAAAGTTCACATTGATTTAATGAATGATAAACCTACATCATTCTGCTTTACACTGGTATACAGTTTCTTTTTTCTAAATTTTTAATGTGAGTTCATAAATCATTTTAAGACAATCAGTTATTCAAGGCACATTTTCATCTTCTTTAAAATAAGTAACTTTGTTTAAGTCTTTACAAAATTAAAACATTTGGCACTCATGAATACCTTGCACATTTTTGGCATTACCAATATACTAATGACTCTGCCTATTTTTGGTGAATAATATGTTTCAATCCAGTTTATCAAAGCTATTGGAAATTTGTTTATTGTAGTGTAAAGGAAATTGCCTCTCTACCCACACCCCCAAGTTATTACTTATACAGCTAGTAGTTTCATAGATAAGTAGGATTTTTAAAAGCCTTTCCATTGCAGATAATGCGAACTAATGAGGTATGGATCAGAATAGGATAAAGAACTTAAAGGGTAGAGAAACAATATGATTCTGCTCTTGATGCCCTCATGCCTCTTGAATTAGCTGTCCATAATCCTCAGTGATTTTTAAAAAACAAAAATAAAGAGGTGGAGAGACCCCTTATTAACTCATAATGCAGAGAGTGTGATAGTGAGATAACTAATCAGAAATCCAGATTTCCCTGTGGAGTCCAAGGGAATGAACCTTGAGACCTATGAAAACATTTCTGAAAATGAGCCTAACTGGATTACTTTTGGGGTAAATGGAAATGAACTATTTTTATGTGGTTCCTTAGCTAGTTCTTAAGGGTGGTGTCTGGAAGGCTCATCACTGCAAAGTCATTGTTCATTTTGCTTATAATTTTAGTTCATTCTGCTGGAGGGAGGAAACTAGGCATGGGTTGAGTTTGGAGAAAGGAAGAAACAGAGATACCATACCACAAAAGAAAAACAACTTTTAAGATTTCCAGAAACTTTATAATTTCTTCATCTTGTTATTATAATTTTTATACCATCTTCTTTCTCTTAGTGATTAGCAAGAAAATGTTTGGTATATAGAGGATGTATTTTTTGTGACAGCAAAATGGCTGGAGTAACTCACCCTCTCTACAATCCTTTTTCATGGAGAGGAACCCCCAGGACAAGGGAATACCCAAAGCTCAGTGAGGGAAAGATTTGACACCAAATCTCAGTGACTTTGCAGGACCTGGATAAAGGGCCACTCAGTGATCACTGATCGGCCACCTCCTGCACTCCTGGCACCTGGGGCAGAGCCTGCAGCCCAGGCATGTGCCCTGACCAGGAATCAAACCTCGATATCCTGGATCATAGGTCGATGCTCAACCTCTGAGCCAGCTCCAGCAGGGCCTGAGTTCTCTTTACAAGGCTTCTTATAGTTAGTGCTCAACAAGTGTTTATAATTAGCAATTATTTTAATGCCCTTTTTCATAAAGTATTGTATTACAGCAATTATTTTAATGCCCTTTTTCATAAAGTATTGTATTACAGACAAGTAAGGGAGAGTTGAAATCTCTCTTATGGTTCTTCAGCTAGACTTAATAGCAAGTTGCACTTAATTGTTTCTTCAAATTCTAGTATGACTCCAAGAATGCAGGGTATTTGATACTGTCAATGGGGAAAAATATTTTTTACAGAATGCAAAATATCATATTCATAGTTAGTTAAGCAGGTATTTGACTAAAGATATAGTACTTTGAACAAAAATCACTGTGAATGTGAGGAGCACTAGACACATATAGTCATTGCTGGTTGGCATATTAAATGTTATCATTTATATGGAGAGTGATTTGGAAATATCAACCAATCATAATTTATAATTCAAAGAATCTTTGACTCAGCAATACTAATTCTAGGAATGTATCCTGCAGGCATATTGGCCTTTTGTGAAGTAACATTTGTATAAAAATACTTATTGTAGTGATTATAGTGACAAAATATTAAAAATGTCCAGCACAGTAGGGGACTGGGTTATTGAATTATTAAATAAATTTCAGATATTGTATGTAATGTATATTCAACAATTACATACAATGGAATGCTTTGCAATGGTTTAAAAAGATGAGAGCAAAATATGCAGATATAATGTCAAAAAACCAGCAAAGTGCCCACTTGTGCATGTAGCATAAAATCATTAGTGCAGAAAGATATAGATATATGGATATAAATATAGATATAGGTATGGATATGGATTCACACATACATCCATATAATCTTAAATATGAATTACTATCTCAAAAAAGATACATAAGAAATAGTCACAATGACTACAGGACAAGGAGATGAAATAGAAATATTCACTTATCATTATATACACTTTTATTCTTTTGGAACATGATATTATGTGTATGTATTATGTATTCAAAAATACATTAAGTGAGTTAACAAAGAAATAACTAAAACACAGAATGTCTTCTTAACCATATTTATGATAATTGTCATGGTGGAAAGTACTTATGTAAATTCACAAGAGTTATACATGCTAATTCATTTTTATACTTATGTAGACAAAAAATTACATTTTTTCTAGGGGAAGAATATTTTTAAATTCTTTAAATTATTCTTTCTCTATGGAAGTCAATAAACTTTAATTACTTTACTCCAAAACAAGCAGAGTCAGCTATAAAAAAGGGATGAATCCTATATTTGATAGCATAAATGAGGCATAATGATCAAAGAAAAAAACTTTTGAAAAGAATGTGTGAGCTACTGGAACCTTGGGACACCAGCAGTAATTTATATGCCATTACTTATTCAGAGTTGCATTCCTAATTACTCCTTAGAAAAAAAGAAATAAATATTATATTGTAGTGATTACTCCTTTCATCATACAAGGAAAACAATGCTGATACAGGCACATCTCAAAGAAATATAACTCCAGTCTGTTGAAAAAAATGTTCATACACAATATTTTAAGGGGAATGTATTAATAGCAAAAGCATATTTCTTCAAGGCGCATTGAGCTTTCCAGTAAACTCTTTTGCTCAATTATTCCTAGAAAAATGGATGTAAACAAAGTCAGTTTACTACTAGATTCTAGATTGTTCAGGGCCTACTAGCCTCCTTACAATTTGTTAAAGCACCTTTAAACAATAGGCCACTACTGAACTGTACAATTAAGATGGTAAGTTTTACGTTTTTTTAACCACAATATTAAAAAAACAACAAAAACTAGTGGAGATTTGGAAGAAAGAAAAAGGGGAGGAAAAATGTGCCTCTTTCATGTGAATAATCATCTACATCCTAGTTTCAAAATGCCTAAAACATAAGCAGTGTCATCTACAATCGTAACAGAGATTATCTATCTATATATCTATGTCTATATATATGTCTGTGTATATATATGTATAATCTAATTAATCTAATTATATAGAGCAAGATTAAAGAAGAAAGGCTGTGCCTTGATTGCACTTACTCAAACCACAAACTTTCCTAGTTTTCCATTTGTTTAAAATTATATTTAGTTCATGCTTTTGCAGAAGTATTTTAACAAAGAGGGAGAACTTTTAATATTCTATCAACTCTTATAGATTACCTATAAAATGTATTTAGTATTAAATGTAGATCCATACAAGCACATATTTCTTTCCATGGCTGGTCTGGTTTTCCTGGCCATCAGTTGGGGTATACTTATAAATACCAATTTTATTAGTATTCTAAGCCAAACAAAATTCAGAAGATGAACATGCAGAAAACACATAAGGATATATTCTAGAGGCAAACGTGTGTTCATGCTTTTTAGATCATGCACATCATTGTCTCTTCACATTACTGTGGGCTAGACTGAGTCATAAGTATTTAACCAAATGAACCATAGAAAACTATTTTCCCCCATAATTTGTCACTGTAAAGCAAATGTCCAAATCTGAAATAGTAGAAATGAATCTTTCATGAAATTTTTAAATACACAGAGCATACTGAGATTAAGTATTTAGAATTCATATCCAACTGTATCTATAATGTGTTTTAATAAGGTCATGAATAATGAAGCAATTTTATACAATGCAGAAAAGCTGTGAAGTGTAGCATTCGAGTGATATTTATCTATGAGATATATCCATTTTATGGTTCTCTTTTCATAAATTTCATTTCCACTTGTGGAGTTGTGTCATAGGCAGACTAATTAATATGACTTATCCTGTGGTTAAGCAAGAATGTTTTTCACTTTTCCTTTATCCTTTCACTTTGTGCAAAATTATTATTCCCCATAATACCTCATTTATCTCTCCCATTCACCCTAGGGAGTCCCTGGTGCAGAACAACTAGGAGGTGTATACAGAGGAACAACAATCTGGCAACCTCATCATAAAACGTGATGTGTTAGCTATTTCCCTTTCCAAGGGACCTATCCAGCTGAGACTGTACGAGGCCTCTGGGCCACACATGCAAAGGCAGCAAACTCACATCCCAAGAAAACTCTTTGCCAAAAGGCAGTGGGAAGTAGCTCTTTTTTTAAAAAAATTATCTTTACTGTTGAAAATATTACAGATGTCCCCTTTTTTCCCCATTGACCTTTTCCACCCCGCACCCACTCCCTGCCCCCCCCACCTTCACCACACTATTGTCTGTGTCTGTAGGTTATGCATATATGCATATATATTCTTTGATTAATCTCTCAGAGCTTGCACAGAAGGAGAGAAAAAAATTCCATGTTCTAAGAGTTTGTCATGTAGTAGAAATAAACAGCTATAACCATGAGAAAAAAGGTATTTTTACTGGACCAGATATGCATAGAAATGGAATTCACTTCCATGCATTCTTACTGCTACTTCTGGGAAAATTGTTCATCTCTAATATACAAAGGCCTTAAAAAACTGGATAAGCTATTGTCAAAAACTGTAAAGAATAATTTGAACATATGCTATTAAAAACAGATTATTTTGCTCATAACAGATGTGAAAACAGGCCTTGATAAACACATATATCAAATTTTCTCTGCTATTATAGTACTGGTCCTCATTTAAGTCTACAGCTCAATCCAGGTAGGTAGGAAGATTTTACTCTTAATTTATAATCTTTAGGCATGTGCTTTTAGGCACGTGGCTGACTTTCAATAATGGACAGATTTATGTAGTTTCATATTACCTGGGTCTACTCTTGAGCAGTAAAGCACAATCTGATGGATTTTGCTAACATTCATGCTTTAAGCTTGTTATGGAACTAAGAGAAGCTAAGTTGCCTGGGCAGTGGTTAACCTAATACTGAATCCATATTTCCATTAGAATTTGACCCATAGATCTAATCAACCTCACCTGAAGAAAACTGCACATGGCTTCTTGATATTTCAGACAGGAGGCAAATTATTTTCAAGAAGAAGTGGTATTGGTAGTGATAGTTGTTAGCTCTAAACAAGTGCAAAAGTTCGTCTGCCTTATTCCTGCTATATTCCCAACATCTAGAACATTTTCTGTAGTTTTATTCTATCATGGTTTAGAAGCAGACTGCCATGCAGAATGACTCCCAAAACATGAAGAGAGATGAGTGATATCAACGTTTCAATCAAACAAATTTAATCTGGCAAATACTTGTGATACGTATAATGTCTATTGGGTGAAATGGGGCTTATGTATAAATGATAAGCAATTCATCACATATGTGATTGAAATTAGCTTTGTTTTAAATAACCAAATCAATTGTTTTTGTGTGTTTGTTTGTTGTTTTTTGTTTTCTTTTTAATCCTCACCTGAGGATATTTTTTTCAGTGCTTTTCAGAGAGAGTGGAAGAGGGAGAGAGAGAAAGAAAGAGGGAGGGAGGGAGGGAGGGAGGGAGGGAGGGAGGGAGGGAGGGAGGGAGGGAGGGAGGGAGGGAGAAACATTGATGTGAGAGAGACACATCGGTTGGTTGCCTCTGCAGGGGCCCCAGACTGGGGCCTCCAGGGATGGAGCCTGCAACTGAAGTATGTGCCCTTCGTCAGAATCAAACCCAGGACTCTTCAGTCCTCAGGCCCACGTTCTGACCACTGAGCCAAAGTGGCCAGGGCCAAATCAATTGTTTCTGATATATTCTCCCATCATTTGACCACTTTGGGGGGGAGGTTATTTTCAATCTTGTCTGTTTTTCCTGATATTATATAAAAATTAATTTGTTATCTATATCAGCACCACCACCATACACTCCAACATTCAAACCTTTAAAGATAAAAGTCTGGATTCATCACCTCCAAACAGCCAGGGTCCTAGCCCCAACACAACAAAGACTAGTATTTCCTGTGCACCCATGTCATAGTCCTCTTACTGCTTTACATTAAATACTATGTCATTAAAATGCTGTAACTGAAGGTGTGCTCCTTACACACACATTCATTTCACAGTTGTGAAGCACATAGTGGGCATCGTGGGATGGGTCTACAGGCACAGGAATGTGCTGAGTCCTGGAAAAATACCAAGATGAACAAAACTGAACCCTTACCTCAAACTTATTTTTTTTTTTTAAATATATCTTTATTGATTTCAGAGAGAGGAAAGGGGAGGGAGAGAGAGATAAAAACATCAATGATGAGAGAGTCATTGATCGAGCTCGCAACTGGGCATGTGCCTTGACCGGGAATCCAACCCCAATCGCCTGGATCCTAGTTCGACGCTCAACCGCTGAGCCACGCCCGTCCTTACCTCAAACTTAGACACCAGTAAGAGAGGTAAAGCATATATAGAGATTGAAGCCTTCCTGATTTTGTGTGAAATAAAATCTATTAGTCCTCAATATATGACTAATAGAATGAGTGATGTCTTAGTGTATCCAGGGTGCTATAATAAAAACACAATAAACTAAGTGGCGTATAAACAACAGAAATGTATTTCTCACAGTTCTGACGGCTGCAAAGTCCAAGATCAAGGCACCAGAAAGTTTGGCATCTGGTAGAGTTCCTTCCTGGTTCATAGATGACCATCTCCTTGTGTCCAAACATGGCAGAAGAGGCCAGGAAGCTCTTTTTTTTTTTTTTTTTTTTTTTTTTTTTTTATAATGTCACTAATCCCATGAGTGTTCTGTCTTTATGAGCTAGTCACCTCCTTAAGGCCCCACTTCCAAATACCATCACACTGGGTATTAAATTTCAACATACAAATTTTGGAGGGATATAAACATTCAGTCTACAGCAATAATATTTACCAGTATGGGGAAATTTACAAAAAAGGAAAGCCCTGGCCCTGGCCAATATGGGCCAGTGAGCTGGAGCAGCGTCCATGCACCAAAAGTTGTGGGTTTGATTCCTGGTCAGAGCACATACTTAGGTTGCAGGTTCGATTCCCAGTTGGGGCATGTATGAGAGGCAACCAATTGATGTTTCCCTGTCACATCAATGTGTGTGTGTGTCTCTCTCTTTTTTTCTGTTTCTCTCCCCTCCCCTTCCTCTCTTTCTAAAATCAATAAATATGTACATGGATGAGGATTTAAAAACAAAAAGGAAAAAATCCTGGGTGCCTAAAATTCTGAGGTAGATGGAAGAAAGAGAAAAGTAAATATACCACCATTGGGGGGGAGGGGAACAAAGAAAGAAAATCATTCAAACTTGAGAGACTTCATAGTTTTCCTCTGGCCATGCATGTCTTCATCTGTGCAAATGTATATAGATGGTCTGTCTTTGGGCTAAACCTCTAGGATGGGTGGGTCTAGCTAACACATATCATGTAAGAGTGCTGATAGGGGCCAGTCCTTTTTTTTTTTATTTTTTAAATATATATTGATTTCAGAGAGAGGAAAAGAGGGTGAGAGAGATAGAAACATCAATGATGAGTCATTGATGGGCTGCCTCCTGCACGCCCCCAACTGGGGATCGAGCCTGCAACCCGGGCATGTGCCCTGACCGGGAATCGAATCATGACCTCCTGGATTTCAGGCAGATGCTCAATAGCTGAGCCATGCCCGGCCGGGCAACGAGCTCCTTCTTTAAGCTCCTACTAATCTTAACTCTGAGTCACAGCTACTGTTATAGATGACACAACCATGTGGTCTCCTTGATTGGAGTTCTTAATCCAACAAACATGGCAATAATATTAAAGACAGCACCTGCAAAGAAGTATTTGTATATAGAATTATGTGACATTTAAATTATGTATATACAATGGTGGAAAATGACTGGCCAATGCATGGTTGCCTCATACATTTAAATTGCAATTGTGAAACTTTCCCTTGATTAAGATGTTATACATTTGATTGCATACCATAAGGAGAAAATGATAAGTAAATTTGCAACTGTCCTTATATGTCAATCCAGTGAGTCATTTATATTTAAACAGAAAACTAATTTCCACAAGGCAGAATTAGCAATAAAGATTACTTTTGAATTTTCTAGTTGCTTCAAAGATCAATGGGAAAAATTATCACTCCCCAGAGATTCTATGTTTCATGTGGGTGAGATATTATGGGGGGTCATGGCTGATATGTTACAAGGAACATAACTTGTCATAGATATTTCCCCTACTAAAATGCATGGCATGTTGGTACCTTTAATTTTATTATTCAGATTCTACTATTTCTTTTTTTAAACTTGGCAATTGGTGTTCAAGAAAAAAGTGAGTTTTGATTCTCATAAGTTCTGAAGTCTTTCTTCTCATTAAAAGCAGTGACCATTGTACATTCAATCTTCTGACTAAAATGCATGCATTCTTTCTTGTTTAATTTTCAAGAGAAACAATGACCGGTCATTGGAAGAAAGCTTCCTAATCAAGAAAAATGTCTTATCCTAAAATAAACCAAAAATAAATTTGAAAAGGAATCTTTCATTAAGAACGGATCATTTCTTTTCCCTATATATCATGACCTCTTATTCTTTCCAATTGGTTGGATTTTATATTAAGTTAGTTTAGCCCTAATTTGCTATAAGACATAAACCATGCCATTATTATTGATTAAGATAGGACTGCCAGCATGGCCTTGAAAAACCATTATATGCAAATGTGCAAACACAGATCGTTATAATATGAACTGAGGCTTACTTGCATAGAAATGTATTAATGATATTAGTATAGTCATTAAAGATTTTTAGGAAAAATGTGTTGTGATAAGCTCTGTAGTTTCAATCAAGGAAGACAGTGCTTTTGGATTTTATTTAATAATGTACTTGTAGCCTAGTCAGCATGACTCAGCAATTGAGCACCAACCTATGAACCAGGAGGTCACAGTTTGATTCCCAGTCAGAGCACATGACTGGGTTTCAGGCTCCATCCCCCATGGGAGATGTGCCCAGGAGGCAGCCAATCAGTGACTCTCTCTCATCATTGATGTTTGTCTCTCCCTCCCTGTCTTTTCCTCTCTCTGAAATCAATAAAAACATATTAAAAATGAATGTATTTGTAAAATATGCATCTGTACATATACATCTTTTTTCCTCCCAGCATTAAAAAGAAATCCTCAATAGACCTTTTCCTAGAAATTGGAAGGAGTAAGTGGAGTCTTAAGTATCACTTTCTTTAAATCCAATTTAAATGGGAACCTTTCTCAAATTATATTTGGATGAGGCTTTTTAACTTTAATATAGTTGATAAAGGCAAGTAGGCTCAAAATATCTGAACCTAATGATAATCTTTTGGGGATAGGTGGGGGTGAGAATGAGAGGATTGACTCTCCTAATGCTCAAAATGGGTCATTGCATTCAGCTTCTGGAAGCTGAAACAAAAACCTTTCCTTGTCCAAAAATTTGCAGTCAAGAAGCATTTTAACTATTACATTTTTTAGACACAAAATATCCTAAGGTGCTGTTGGGCATAAGCTAGTGAGGCTTAGAGTGAAGAATACAAAACAATAAAAGAAGAAGGGAGGACAGCAGGTCTACAAGATTCACTCAAGCTTTTGGTGATGACACTTCAAATTGCTCCACTGGATGATACCTGAGAAAATGAAGTAATATGATGAAGAATCTCTTAATGTTGACTTATTATGACTGGACTTTAAGCTTTATGCATTGTTCTAACAGGGCCTCTGGAGTATATTCATCCTTGTCTTACCACACAGTGTTTGGTATGAGATACGGAGATAGGTAGATACTAAATACATTTTTTTTTTTTTTTGGTAAAGGTTACTTGAATAAGCATTATAGTTGTCTATGAAATAGATCCAAGAATTTAGAATAGTGTCACTTTTAGTCAGTAAAATCTCATAACAATTATCATTTTGATATCAGAAAATTCTGTATATCCAAGCCATATTTATATCTCAGAATATTGCCCAAATAACCAATGCTTCAATGATCTGATTATATTTCTTCCTTTACAACACAGTTCTACACACTAACTTTTTCTATGGCCTGTCCCTGTAATAGCCATGCTTTGCAAAGATAAATAAATAAAATTTATGATATTTATGATGGGAGGCAAACTGAGCTCACATATCAAATAGAAATATTTCCTCTTCATTTATTTTGTTCCTAAATGAAGATGAAAGTATCCTTCAAATTATTTTAACCTTTCTTACTCCAAATAACACAGCCACCTAAATAAAATGCACCTATGCACCAAATCATCCACTAAAGCAAAAGGACCTACATAAACTTAAAACCAGAAGGTAAGCATACAATAAATATCTAGACCCGATCATGATTTCTGACACCTATTCATTTCCTTCAATGGATTCCAGCGGCTTTTAATTTTCAGTGGCTGCCAACGCACTGACTGACTCATCTAAATGCTTAAGTTTTAACAGATGACCAAACTTTGTTTATAATGATGACTAACCAGGCTTGTAACTAGAACTATTTTACTGATAATCAGGTAATTTTTGAAGCTCTCAAAAACCATCTGGGTCGGACCTCAGCCTGTGAAAGAGCAGGTTCCTCTAGACTGATATCTGACGTGCAATATGATTTGGAAGGATATGTTGGAAGTAATTTATTTTTTTCCTGTTCTAATTTCATAGAGCATTTTCTAAGTACTTGTTTTAGAGAAATAATCAAGTATTGCTTTTCTTACTACTTAATCTACTTTCAGTCCACTTTAGTTAACAAAAAGGAGAGGTTACAGATGAGATCAGTTTATAATCAAATTACCAATCAAATATAAAAAGAGCAAATCACTGTGATTTTTCATAGCGTAATTCTATGCCATCCCTATTTGCTTGTCTTTAAGGTTTTTTTTATTTTATAAAGTAATGGGACAATTTAAAAATGGCAGCCTCATGAAAGTCCTCCAATTTTATGATGATTTGCTTATGTATGATAAATAAAACTTTAAGAACAATTACGAATTTTTTTAAACTTTTACTTTTTGTGTTTACTAATTTTTTTAATTATAAGAGCAATACAGCTAGATATAATAAAAATAAAATGCATGAAGAAAAAAACCTAACCATTTATCCCCACCATTCTCCAGTTTCTTCTCCCTGAGTTAACCCAAACTAACCTATCTATATTTATATGTTCTCACTTTTCTCTCTACTCATAAAAATGTGTTTACATACATATATAAGATTATAAGTATATGCTTATCCCTCTGTAACATCACATGCGTTTCTTGATACTACATTGAGGATAAAATTCCAAACTAATGTGGCCATGAAAGAGGTTGTTGTGAAAACACAAACTTTGCAACATATCTTAACCTTTAGATGCAGCTTCTTCCCTATCTTTTAAAAGTTAGCAATTAGTTTCCTTGCCATTATCTACTACAATTAAAACTTCCAGAGCACTTTACAGCATTTGTGCTCACTGACCCAATTACAGTTCTAGAGTGTTTGCATAGAACTGAAGTCTAGGCACATGAGTTAATGTCTCCATGACCTTTGTTGACCTAGTGTGGTTTCAATACTAAACTTATTTCCAATACAGGCACCTATGTGCAAGCATACACATGCACACGTGTACACAGGCATGAACACACACTTTGGATCTTAGGTAGAGAATTTTCGTCAATTTCTATTGTCTGATTAGTGTTTTAGGGTTTTTTGTTGTTTTTTTTGTTATGGTAGGTTGGTTGATTTTTCAACCTTCTTACCACAGAAAAGGAAAATGAAAGAAAAATATAAATAAGCTGCAAGAAATGTATGTTTAGCATCAATGTTTAAAAGATAATAATTATCTAGTTAACACTGGCCAAGAATAGAACCACCCATATTTTAAGATACTAAGTTTCTTTTTATTGCAGGTTTTCAAGTAAAAGTGCAATTACCATGAGCTAAGGTGAGAAAACTACTGGTTTTCTTCTAGCTCTAAGGCTTTTTTTCCAGATGAGATTTTTAATTTTTTAAATTTATCTTTATTGTTGAAAGTATTACAGATCTCTCCTTTTTTCCCCCTTGATTTTAAGTTTCACCTATGACTTTCCAGATGCCTTGGTTATCCAGTGATCTAGTGATTATTCTAAGCCAGGGAAATTTGTAATAACTCTGCCATAAAGGTAGTAAACTTTGCCATAACTCTCAAACCAAAAAGTAGCAGAATATTTACCAATTCAGCATCTTAGAGTAACAGTCTTCAGTCCATGAAAATATATAAAGATATCTATCTTCAGAAATTTTGAATATCATATTTAATTAAAATTTGTTCTGGATTTTTTTTTACAAGATTCATGAAGTCATGTTTTAATTGGACAGGTTTTAAAACCCAGGGACCCAAAATGCTGATGATCTTTCCAGAAAAGTTGAGTTTTGTATGGATAGCAATGGCACTCTAGCTCATAAACCTAATTACTTTTTGCCACTCAGGTTATAGTGCAAACAAGTGGATATTTAAGAGGATAATGAAGTTGAGGAAAATAATCTTTGTGTATCATCATAATAAAACAAACTGTTGAGCAATTTCTAAAATAATCTAGTTTTATGAGTTGTTTGACGACTTGATAATTATGTGTCTTTCTGTTGTTTTAAGTTTTAAAAACACATCAGATATTTAAGTTGAATGTGACATATCTACCTCTCTCCTAGGCAAGATCCAAGTTCAATTTGTATTACACGTGCAACTTATTTGCTATATCAGTGCACTTTTCATTATCTTAAATTGAGTTAATACCTCATTAACTCAATTTAAGTTTTATTTTACTGAGTTGCATACCTGGATAGCATTCAAACGGATTCAAGTCCTTTATTTTCTTCCAAATATCATCAACAGCTTTATTCCTTCAGGATACGGAATAAAGGTGTTATATATGCCTCTGGACTTGTTGGCAATAAAATTAGTTGAGGAGGAAAGAAGGAGTATAGGGAGGTTTTTCGTGCTGCTTTTACTATTCTAAAAGAAATCACTTGGAGTCATTTACTTACCATTCTTTTTATGATAATTGACTCACACAACCCATCTCTTTTTCTTCAAGTAGTTCTGCAATGATCAAACTAGATTGAATCTTTCTCTGGTCTGTCTTTTATTTTACAACCACAGTTATTCAAATAATAAATGGTAAAATGATCCATAAGCATGTACACCCAATCAAGTATAAATCTACAATTGCTCCATTAGTATTTGCAGATAGTATTTCACATACAATCCATACATTTGCACATTACTGATTATATTATTAACTAAAGAATAATACTGGAAGGGGAGGGCAGAATTTTTAAGAAAACTATTGTTCGGTACAAATCTCTCAAAAATTTAAAAAATATTTTATTTTAAAAGGTCTAGCAGGTGTAAAATTTTCACATGAGAGTCCATAATGCCAGTCTAGCATTATACCATGAAATGCTTTTAATATTAGATCAATTTGATAAATTATTAGGCATAATTTTAAGTATGCCAATTTTGGAGCTGGGGAGAAATTTAAGATATAAAGAACATTGTGATCTATGACATTGAAAATCAGGAATAAACAGAAAGACCACAATCAGATCAGCAAAGAGAAAAAGTGAATTTCTACTACATAGTATCAAAATAACAGACAGTTAGCCAGTTTTGAATAGCTATTATGTGTCAGGTGCTCAACTAGTTTCTAAAAATACTATGGTAAAAGATGTGGTTATTTTACTTAATATGCTGTATAGTACATAGTAGCATAGTGCAATTCTGATAAAACAGGACCAGAAGATGTAAAGGATACCTCCTTAGGTCACCCTTAGAAAACTTCAGATAGGAGTTTTACCTCCCTATGTACTCAAGGATAAATTAGCATATGGTTGAGTGAGAATGTTCCCATTTCCTTGTTCATTGTCGTTGTGAGACATGCATAAGCTCTTGCAGGAACATCCCAAAGGCCTACCATCTGGACCCAAATCAAAGTTTGCTAGGCTAAGTCAGCACAGCAGCACAGTTAGCCTAACTTTTAACCACTAGATCCCTTCACTCCATTCAAAACCAAACTCCCTCAAAACACAATGCTTAGCCTGGCCATGTGCAGCTCAGAGGCTGAGCATGGACCCAGGATGCAGGCGATTGGGGTTCGATTCCTGGTAGGGGCACATGCCCGGGTTGTGGGCTCCATCCCCAGCTGGGGGCCTGCAGGGGGCAGCCAATCAATGACTCTCATCATTGATATTTCTACCCGTCTCTCTCTCTCTCCCTTCCTCTCTCTGAAATCAATAAAGATATATTTAAAAAAGAAAGATAGTGCCTCAACATGTCTCTTTTTACTTATCACTTATTTGTAGTTCTCTATGTAAGTCAAGGGGGGAAAATATCAATATTTAGGACATTTGCCGTAAAGAAATTTTAGAGCCAAACATATTCAGTAGGTCTCAGATTTTTAACTCATTTTTTTTAGCTACACAGGGGGAGACACAAAGAACAACTGAAGGAAGAGAGAGGGAAGAAGAGACAATAGAGAAACAGAAAAAGTACAAAAAGTCCCGCAGACGACTTCGTTAGGAGAAAGTGTATTGCAAGCTGACTTCAATCGACAGTCGACTACTTAGGCATAGAATAGCAGGGTAATTTTAAGCGTAGTTTCTTTTTTCCCTAGTAGAAAAGACTCTTATTGTAGCAAGAAGCATAGGCTTTGATTTTTTTCATTTTAAATTTGATAAGGAAAACTTAGTATGGCTGCTAGTTAGAGCGATGTGGTCCATTTACAAAAATTCTTAACTTTGGGGGATATTTAAGATTCTCGTAAAAGCTGTGGAGCTCGCCAGAAAAGTGCAGATGCACATACAAATGAGGTCTTTTGCATACGGCTTTAAAGTGGTCTCAGAATCCATGCAGCCATCCCGGGATCCAGGTTTGGGTTAACGTGTTCTTTCTTAGTTGCATTTCCAATTAATTACAGAAATGAGAAAGAAGAAAACTCTGAACTCTGAACTGTATGTACCTAAAAATCTAAGAAGCAGCATACTGAGTCAGATTAATGCATGTAGGTAATAAGAATCTAAGAAACACCACACTGGGTGAGGTCAGTGGGCCTCCAGCCCCACATTCAGTTTCTAAGAGTGTCCTTAAGAAAACCTGGAGAGCATAAGTAATATCTAATGATTCTCATTTTATCTAAAATATTAGGGTTCTTCAACTAAATATATCTAACCTTCTTTTAGTAATCCAATGTCTATCTCTATTCAGCAGACATGAATATGTCCAAACTTGTCTTTTTATTGAACTTTATGAAAAGGAAAAAAAATAAAAAGGGGACAAAGAGACAGCTGGGTCAGGCACAACTTTGACCTCAGCTTCTTTCCCTCACAGAAACTCAAATCCTTTTTTCAGGCATGAGAAGGTAAAGATGAAATGTAATACCAAAGTAAACGTATTGTACGCTGACAGCCCCAAATAAAACCAGAAAGAAAATGCCTCAAATGTCTCAGTAACTAGAGCTTTTATTACTATGCCTGGCTGACCCAGAAGGAGAATATAGGCATTAAAATGTGCCTCAGATCCTCAAAATAAAATCAAAATTCACTGAAGCACACTCAAATAATGGCTTACTAGAGAAAAAAAATGTGTTAAGAATAAATTTTTTATGGTACAAAGTTGTGCATTTAACCACTGTGCCTATGTTCTCAAAATAAATGGATTTTCTTCCTTGAAAAATTTCACACATCAATGGTAACATAAAATTCAGTAATTATCTTCTATTTTCTATCTTTATAACATTGTGTGATGCAGTAATTCTTTTATGCCAAAATGTAAAGCAGCTGGGATTAAAATTAACACGTATTTCACATAGGTCATGGTCTGAGAATTATCTTTTTTGCCCAAGTGAAAAGTACCTGCAGTGGGGCAAGGGAGGAGGGTTTGCCTGAGAACAAAAAGTTGTTATAAAAATAGACTTTTAAAATAATTACCCCTGCATTAAAAATGACAAAAAATAAAATTATAATAGTCCTTTTAGAAAGTGTTTCTGATTTTTAAAATGTTTAACATAAAACAATTAAAGTGGCTGGTTGAGATGAATAGTAAAATCACATTGTATCAGTTTCAGAATATTAGTTCAAGTCTAATACAATTTTTATAGAAATATGTTTGATGAAATTAACTTACTGCTGAATGAATAGTACTCTCCAGGATTTGATAGTATATGACTCAAGAAAAGATTATCAAGAAGACATATAATGTACTTTTATAAAGGAAATTTGCAGGAAACCATTAGATATACAGAAAATCAATAATGCCCTAGTGCCAATTTCAGCAACATTAAAATTACAGAGCTCATTGATATTTATGATGATAAAGCTAGAAAATCATTTCATTTTTATCTTTCAGTACATTGGCATTTTCATTTGTTATCTAGGACCAGTTACAAATTTGATCAATTCCTTTTAAGAGTGTCTTATAGATGATCTCGTTTCTAAACAGTTCTTCTCAGAGAACTTTAGCAGTGCTTTCTAGTCCAGTGTATAAAAGGTTTGGTAAAGTTCTTTTCTCTTAGAGAAACCATTATAATTGTAAAATATCGAGACATTCAAAATAGATCTTAGCAGGACCAAGTAAATAGGATTTACTAAACAGAGTTACTCATCTTTATTTCCGAGAAGAAAATAATAATAATGGTCTAGCCTCATTATCTCACATGTGTAAAACTGAGGTCCAAATAAAAATGAATTGTCCAAGAATAGAATTCTATATAAAGTACAAATAAATCTCTTAAATTTCATTCATATCTTTCTCCAAAGTCACCCAAATGATCATGAAAACAAAAATATAAAGCTTACAATTCTTTGGCTTCTGAAGTAACCCTATGAATTTTTCTAATGTGCTAGCATATTGTCACCAATGGGTTTAGATAAATTCATACAACTAGAAGAGAGCACAATGGATATGGTGATATATTGTTTCCACCATTTGCTGACTTAGTGTTCTGGCTACAAGAAAACAAAAGCTGTTTGACTATAAGTCTCATTTACTATGCTTCTCCTTGGGCAAGGAAATTAAAAGACAGACTCTCTAGTTGTAGAATATAGAAATAGCAACTGCTGAGTAACAGTATTTTCACTGGTGGCTTCCATGAATTGTGAAGTCTGCTGCACTGATAACTAGCTGGAAGAAACATTTCATATCTTATCCTGTACTAGAACTCCCGTGAATTCTCCTTTTTCCATACTAGCCACTCTAGTATACACAAACACGTATAATAACAGCAACAATAATAGGTGAAGGTAAAAATTTACATCCACTCCTAATGGAATCTGTTTCAAAAGATGAGTCTACTGTCCATGAAAATAAAGATACCGTAATAAACTTTAAGGATTTCAGAGGGCTCATAGTCCTTTCAAGCACAGAAAATCACAGGTAATACTGCATTTTGACTTAAAAAATTTCCACTTTGCTGTTTCATCCAGACTAGTGCATTTTTTTTATACTCGTATAGATCTCCCTGGACTTCATTTTTCAGGCCAATCTTGAGAGACAAATATACTGTTTACATTCTCTCTGGATGATCTCATCTATTGTTATGCTTCTTAAATTAGCATCTATAGAAAATGAGTCCCAAACCAATCTGCAGATCAGATCTGCTATGGACTGAATTATGTCCCTCCAAAATTCATATCCTGAAGCCCTAACCCCCTTTACCACAGAACGTGACATAGTTAAGAGATAGATGTCACCTTTAAAGATGTGATTAAGTTAAAACACTTGCTCAAACTTAATCCAATCAGGTGTCCTTATAAGGAGGAGAGATTTGGACACACAGAGAGATACTAGGGGCAAGAGTGCACAGAAGAAACAGAAGCTGGCCATCTGTAAGTTGAGGAAAAAGACCCCCAAAGAAGCCAAATCTGTCAACACTTTGATCTTGGACTCCTAGCCTCCAGAACACTGAGAAACAAATTCATGTTAAATCATCCAGTCTCTGTTACTTTGTTATGGTAGCCCTAACACAGTAGTGCAAGATCCTTATCTTCACCTCCAGACTATAAATGTAATAGCATTCTAGTTATCTCAAACTGAAGGTTTCATAACTTCCCCAAACCTGATATGTTGAAAATTAAATTAACTTTATTTTACTCAAAATTTGTTTCTCCCTGTTCCCATACTGATAATAGGCATCTACATCTATCTAGTTGTCCAACCAGAAATCTGGGAATCGTCATTGGTACATTCAGTTTCCTCAGCTACCATTTCTATTTGGTTACCAAATAATTTTAAATCTGCATGGAAAAGCTATCCTCTTTCTCCGTATCGTCATGTCTCTTAGATGCTTCAGTAGCCTACTCACTGGTCTCCTGTCTTGTTTTCCCTCGCCCTTATCAATCCTTTGCAAGGCAGCCAGATTGAGCTTACCAAAATGCAAATCTTATTGTGTCATTTCCTTTGCTATAAATCTTTCAATATTTCCTCATAGCCTAAAATATAAAATCCAAGTCCTCATTGTGGCATCAAATGCCCTCCATGACCTTCGGACAGCATCATACATCATCTCCCTTACCCAGTCTGTACCCCAGGCATCCTGAGGAATTTTGAATGTTACATGCATTTTCCTCCATACATTTGTGCAACCTTCCCTTCTTTAGCTGCTTACCTCTAATTTCTCAAGTCAACACAGATAACACAGAAAATGACCTTACTTATATGACCTGCCACAGGCCAGCCTAATCTAGATGCCCTTCCAATGAAATCCAAAGTAATTTCTGTATATTTGTATATTTCATGTACATTATTACCATAATAGACCTTTACCTGTGAACCTAAAACAGTAGATTTAGGCCTTTGAAAATTTTGTCTTGAGGCTCTCATGTGAGTTCAATCAAGGTAAGTTGATGGAAGAATAAATTAAGGAATGCAGATATGAGTGCAGGTTTAGACATGTTACATTGTCTTAAGAATTTTCTGAGGGAAAGCTATTAATAGACCTAGTGATAGTCTATGTGTCTGAGAATTTTATTAGATAAATATTTTCAGGTAAACAATCTGATTCCCCCAAGTTGTTAAATTTTTCCTACTTCTATTAAAAAATATAACCACATCCTAAAGGCAATTTATTGGTGTATCTTTCTTATTTCTACAGTTTCATAAACTTTTAGCTTCATAGTCATCCACCATGTGCCCACAAGGCGCAAGGCCCTCAAATTTAATATTATTGCATTTTACTTATATCCCGCTAAGGGTGTCTATGTGAGGGGAGAGTTCTTTTCTCAAGAAAGTAATATAACAAAGTATGCCTTGATAATAAAACTGAATTAAAATTAATAATGCCTTCAATATATGTCACTTTAAAAAGCAATTCCTTGATTTTTATAATAACTATTTACTAAAACCATTTTCCCCAGCCTTGATTAAAAGTTAAAAAACAAGCAAACCAACTTTCTCTACCTGTGGCTTTTTTTAAAACCATGACTTTTTTTTTACAAATCTTTCATCAAATCACAACTTTTTCATCTATTGTTATTTAGAATCAGCACAAATTGTTCAACTTTGTTCACACAACTGAAACTTGCTAACACCCTTGGGCTTTTAACTGTTGATTAATTATTGAGTTTCAATTGTTTTTCTATGCTGTATGCGTGCTTATGTGCATATAAGGCTGAATCTCTGGAATATGTATAAGAATGAATCGTAGGGAGACTTCCCATCTGCCACATACCTGTTTCCGTCTCAGGCAGGCTTATATGCATGCAGCTAGAACTGCAGATGTCAGGAACGAGAACAACCTCAAAGGTTATTGTGTTCTCATAACACTTTGCTTATTCCTCAACCATCTCATTTGTCATAATATTATAATGAGCTTTTTTCCTGTTGTTTCTTAACTAGTTTGTAAGTTATCTAAGTGTAGCATCTATTTACTCATTTTTCTAGTCTCAATGCCAAAACAATGTAGCATTTAGAGATGCTTAATAATGGTTGCTGTATTGAATTGTTTATGCCAGTTGCTTTTGTACTGCCAATGTTAAATGATTTTCTTTAATTTTTTTCATAGAGTCTCATTTTAAAATGATTTCCTTTCTTTTTTGCAATTGAATGGAATTTTATCATTAACTGAAAACACATTTTGGAAGTATTTCAGTTTGTTTAATTGCAGTTTAGACATCATTTAGTCCACTGTGCTCAACAATGCATCATTAATTTAACTACACTGACTTTAGTTTCTAGATGTCTTTAAATTATATGGATTGTCTGTCTTTCTAGGTTATAGAGTTACCTGTAATATTTTCTTTCTCTGGCTTAACACCACAGTTATTCATTTTAGAATATAGAAATTTTACATTGGATACAAACTCATATTTCTTTAATAGTGTATTGAATATTATTATCTTGTTTATTTGAAGACAGATGCACTTGAAGAAATCAAAGATAAGTTAAGAAGTGAGCAAAAATCCTGATCAATGATTCACATTTCTCTTGGGATATACTGTACAAATATTTGCCATGGTAACCAGTCTGATTTTTCTAGTTTTCTTACATTTCCTTCCCTGTATCTCTAGCCGCTTCAAAACAGATGACTAAAATGTTTACAAATCCAACCATTTGATGATGCAGGATAGAAAGGAGAAAAGAGGAGTCTGGGTTGCACAATCTACATAAGTACTAAGAATGGTACTTTCTTTTAAAGGGCTATCTGAAGTAATATCTGTGTTGTGGAAGGACAGAAACATGAGATCACAAAATCATAACTAGTGAAGTTGGGTCTTGATTAAATATACATTCTGTTAATTTAGGGTAATCACTATGGAAAAATCAAACAAGTTCATGATCGTGGTAAGTTGAAAACTGCTATTCTTTTCTTATCTCAGAGACCCTGGCAGTGACCAGGCTGCCAGAACTGAAGAACAGAAGGTGACCGTAGCAGTCTTTAGAAGTGAAGGAAGGCAGAAATAACAGGTATAAGGCCTTAGAGTTGTTTAAAAAAAAAAAAATCAATATTTAGTGGCAATAGAGACAGTGCTACAAAGAGGACATCTGTAAATAAATGGAAATATTGGGGAGAAACAAGATGGTGGCATAGGTAACAGCTGCACCCACTGCCTCCCACAACCACATCAAAATTATAACTAAAATATAGAACCATCATCACTCAGAACAACTTGAAATCTGGCTGAACAGAAGCCCTACAAACAGGGAACTTAAGAAGCACCAAGATTGGTAGGAGGGGTGGAGATGCAGGCGGATAGGAGCTGAATCTCCGAGATCCAGCCCCGGGCCTACACCCGGTGCCACGGGTTAAACCCAGGAGGGAATCTCGGCGGTGGAGGTTTCCCGGACGAGTGAGGGGTCCCAGACTCACATCAGGAGCCAAGCTCAGGGCTCTAGGGCCAAGAAGAGACATCCCCACTACTTCGGGCTCTGAAAACTGGCAGGGACTGTGGCTGAGGGTTGTGGAGGCTGCAGGAGCCCCAGGTTTTCCTCTTAAAAGGCCAGCACATGGACTCACTCAGATGCGCTCCCTCTGAGCCCAGCACTGGGCAGAAGCTTGAAAGGACCTGGGACACCTGGGGAGGAACTAACCTGCATGAAATTGGGGTGAGCGGTGGAGGGGCAGCTTTCTCCCAGACAGAAGAGCTGGCAGAGGCATTGCTCCTTTGGCCAGACTTCCCCCCTAAGAGCCGGCAGGAGCCACCATATTTGAATCACCAGCACCTGACTCACACCTTTGGCCCTGCCCCATGATTCCCAGAGGCCCCGCCCCTCCCCACCTGCAAGCTCATCCAAGCTCTTTCCAGTGACTTTTCTGTGTAAGTGGCCTCTTGAGCCTCATGCTTAGGACTTTCCTAAAATCTCTCAAACAAGCAGCAGCAGGCCCCATATGGCTTGATAAGTGGCCCCAGGCCTGGCACTAGTGGCCAGGAGGGGTGGCCTCTCCTGGGCACCTCCAAGCCCAGCACAAGTAGCAGCCAACTGCGGTTTGCTGTGTAGCTCATGCTGGGTGGCCCTGGACAAGGCACTGGCACAGGCTGACTTTGCACCTCCTGGGAGGCCCCAGAGACAGTGCACGTCGTGGTCAGACTCAACCACACTGGATTACAACCCTACCACATCTACGAGTGACACACTCAAGGGGCACACTTGGTGAACCAAAGCCCCACTGAAGTAAATCCTGCTTCATAGGGGTGTCTCCAACACAGCAACTCTCTGGCTGTAGTTGCAGCTGGTCCTCACAGCTGATTGGCCTGGGGATCAGTTCCTCCCAGTGATGCCAACAGCAACCAAGGCTCAACTACAACAGGACAGTGCACACAGCCCACACAAGGGAGCACCTAGAAGGCCCAGCTCAGGTGACTGGGGAGGCTGAGCCACTGGACCCTACAGAACACCTACTATACAAAGCCACTCTACATATTCCAGGAGACATAGCAGCTCTACCTAATACATAGAAACAAACACCTGGAAGCAGCCAAAATGTGGAGGCAAAAAAACATGTCACAAAGGGAAGAACAGAAGAAATCTTTAGAAGAGGAACTAAATGAAATAGATCCAAGAAAGCTAACAGATACAGAGTTCAAAATTTTGTTTATAAGGATGTTTAAGCATACTATTAAGGAAATAACTGAGAAAATCAATAACATAATAAAGTACCAATTTGAAATGAAGGCTATATGAACTGAAATGAAGAATAATTTACAGGGAATCAACAGTAGAGGACGCTGAGAATCAAATCAGCAATTTTGAACGTGAAGAAACAAAAAACACCCAATCAGAACAGCAAAAAGAAAAAAGAATCCAGAAATATGAAGATAGTATAAGGAGCATCTGGAACAACTTCAAGAGGCCCAACATTCCTATTATTGAGGTGCCAGAAGGAGAAGAAAGGGACCAAGAAATTGAAAACCTATTTGAAAAAATAATTATAGAAAACTTCCCCTACCTGGGGAAAGAAATCGACTTACAAGTCCAGGAACACAGAGAGTCCCAAACAAGAGGAACCCAAAGAGGTCCACACCAAGACACATCATAATTAAAATGCCAAAGGTTAAAGACAAAGAGAGAATCTTAAAAGGAGCAAGAGAAAAGCAGTTAGTTACCTACAAGGGAGCACCCATACGACTGTCAGCTGATTTCTTAACAGAAACCTTGCAAGCCAGAGGGAGTGACAAGAAATATTCAAAGTGATGAAAAACATGAAACTAAAACCAAGATTGTTCTACCTAGCAAAGCTATCACTGAGAATAGAAGGTCAGATAAAGAGCTTCACAGATAAGAAAAAGCTAAAGGAGCTCATCACCACTAGACCAGCACTACAGGAAAAGTTGAAGGGTCTTCTTTAAGAAGAAGCTAGTGAACAAAAGAATCTGATGAACTAAATAGATCCAGAGACATTGATGCATGCAACAGAAGATCATATTTCAGAGGAAAGAGGGAAGGAGGGTGGAGGGTGAGAAAAGATTAACCAAAGAAGTTATATGAATATGTGCATAACCCATGGACACAGTAAATAACGGGGTGAAGGCCTGGGGAGGGGGTGGGAGCGAAGTGGAGGGGGTCAATTGGGGGAGAAAAAATGAGACACCTGTAATATTCTCAACAATAAAGATATAAATAAATAAATAAATAAATAAATAAATAAATAAATAAATAAATAAATAAATAATAAATAAATAAAAATAAGTAAATGGAAATATTTACAAGACTGACATCAGGGTCTGTAAGTAGTCAGTCATCTGAGAATGAATCTGTTCCAGAAAAAAGTAAGTCAAGAAACTGTTCAGATCCAGGAAACAATGATGAAAAGCATGTGACAGGCCATTTTTTTAAATTTGTAGTATAGTTGGTCTCTGCTGGTGTAGCTCAGTGATTGAGCATCTACCTATGAACCAGGAGATCATGGTTCAATTCCTGGTCAGGGCACATGCCTGGGTTGCTGGCTCCATCCCTAGTAGGGAGCATGCAGAGGCAAGCAAATAATGACTCTATCTTATCACTGATGTTTCTATCTCTCTTTCCCTCTCCCTTCTTCTCTCTGAAATCAATAAAAAATATATTTTAAAAAAATATAGTAGAGTCAGTAAGCAATATTATAATAGTTATATTAGTTTCAGGTGTACAATATAGTAATTTGACATAATTGAGTTCCAAAATTCCCTATCCAGCTAGTCTTTGTGACAAATTAAGGACAGAAGTTGGTGTGCAATTAAGTTTTATGACCATCTATAACTTGTGGTGAGAACTTGTATATGTAAAATATCTAATGGTGATCTAAATGATATTTTAAGTCACAGAAATTTGAATTTCCAGAAACTAGAACATAGGAACTCTGACTTCCAGAAACATCAGCAGCATAAATTAAATGAGATCTGTTAGTCTTTGGATGTCATCTCCAGTGATTATATGTGATGTTAGTACTTTCATTTTTGCTTTCCAAATGCTAACATACCTTAAAAACTAGCTTCTTTAGGAAAAAAGTAGCAATATGAATGAGTTCTTCAATTATTAAGTTGACTAATATAGGCTTATGTTTTAAAAGGAAATTCAAGCTTATTTCTAGGTCAGTAAGAATATGTATATCAGTGTTATTTTAGGGTTCATAAAATTAATGAGTAGCCCATATAGTTTAATCAACATTTCACCTATATACTTATTAGAAAGAAATCATTAATTTGTGAGCCATTTTTGTTGAATTGTCAGTGCAATAGATGGCTTTAATGAATTGCTACCAAAGCTGATCCTTCACTTCATTTATTGAAAATAAGCCTTATCTGAACAGAACACATGCCCTGTGTTATTAGCATGGGTTACATTTAAACTTCATTATGATTCTTGAATATTAACTCTAATATGGTTAGGGGAATGTGACCTTAGTAAGAACATCACTGACATTTATACCAGTAGCTAAGTAAGTTTTGTGCATTTCCAAACCCCTGTTCTATTTGATTGTACAAAACTTAAAAGTATAAAGATATACATGCGTTTTTATTCCCTAGAACTCATACCATATATATAATATAACATACACATGTGTGTGTGTATATAAATATGCATATACATATATGTATATCTTTTGTATTTTTAGTTCTCTTACTCTCTCCATATATATATATTACCTCTCAACAAGGACATATTATGAATACAAAGTCCAGTTTTGAGCGGTGTGTGTGTGTGCGTGGGTGGGTGTGGGTGTGGGTGTGTGTGTTTTAGTTCACAGGATAAAACTTCAGAAACTTGACCCAGTTGTACTTGAGTTTAGAATTACACTTGTTAGGTAGTAATACTTTCTGAAAATGTTATATCACTGTGAAACATTAAGCTCTTTCAAAATACTAAATGTGGTGGGAAATATATACAGACAACATGATTAGGCAGTTAACAGCTTACATAAACAGTGAAGTTTCCATATTTGTATATATTTTCATCCTGTATATATTATTCCATCTGGTAGCCTACCCTGAGGCTTATTTTATCACCCTTTTTGTCCCATAAAGTGTCTTGAGATTTTTTATTGAAAGAAACAATGAAAATGCTAATTAGTTATATTTTTCATCATAATCTTTTTTTGATACTAAAAGATCCCTCTCCCTTTTCTGTTCCTGTTCTGTACTCTACTTCCAATGAGTCTCATTGCCCCAAAGCTATCATTTTTGGGCTTCTAATATTGTTTCTGTTCACATGGCTTAATAACTACTTTTTAATGGATTCTGTTTACCTCAGAGGCAGGCATTTTGGAGAATTCAGCTTATATTTGGGCAGGATTAAAAACTTATATGTGGCTTTGGGGGCTTTTTCCTCAGAAAATTAAAGTTGTTTAATCTTTTGACTGAAGGAGGAACTGAAACGATTTCTTTTTAAAATGAGACACTTGAGATTTGAAACGGATCACAAAAGAAGACAATCCTGCATGTATTTTAAATGTGTAGATAGAATATTTAATCGGCATAATTAGTTTATTTCTTTTAATTATTTTTGTACCTGCTTTAAGAAAATGGCTATCTAACCAAGCCCTAGAAATGGAAGTTCTATTGCTCTAATAAGAATAACCATGGAGTTCTAGTTGCATATACCTCTTTTTTTAAAGGAAATGTGAACTAGTTAAGTTTATTTCTTTTTTAAAAATGTATCTTTATTGTTGAAAGTATTACAGATGTTCCCTTTTTTTTTCCCATTGACCCCTTTGAACACTTTTAAACTTAAAAGTATCTCCATTTCTCTCCTCCCTTTAGCCATGAAAAGTCTATCTAAATAATAATTCAAACAATGCTCATTTCAGTACCAAGAAAGAGGCCTTATCATTTATTTATTTGCTCACTTAAACATGCATTGCTCACGTGCCCCTAATACCTATGTAGATTGAGCTGGCCACACAGAGTAATTTCTTCATAATAGAATACTGATAGATCAAGATAGAGGAAAAGGTCTGAAATGGTTTAAATTTAGGTAAATATAGATAAAAGGCTTTAAAAAGAAAGATGCATTTTTGTTTTAGATATGATTCATTTGCATGTGAGTGAATATTTATCTCCTACAGAAAAATTTAAAAGAGAGCAGTCAGTAACTGACAAACAATATTCAGAGAACAACAGTCATCATCTACAACTTCCATAACGCACATAAGGGGCAAACAGAGAAACCACTGTGCCAGAAAGTTGAGATACAAAGAAGAAAAATGTATTACATACATGGCTGGCAAGACAAGATTAATGCAAAGGAGCATTCTCTTTATTTTCTTTCCATCTTCTGAATTCCCTTGCATTTTATCAATATTGGTTTTCTACACTTACCACAACCTACCTTGTTTTAGTTATCACTACATATTCATGTTATATCTCTGATACTAGACTGTGAGCCCCATGAGAGCAACAACTTGAGACTGTTTTATCCAGGTATAATACTATGCAGCATGCCCCACAACAGAGGGCACATAAGAAGAACTTAATGAACAAATAAAACAAATTACAAGGCAAAATAACACATAGTGCCACATACGTGGCATCATTGATCATTTTGTTTTCTAGCCCACCACCTCTCTAACCACTCACTTTGCTTCATTTGCAAAGAAAGCTTTTATTGTTGCCTCTCATCATATAAAATATGAATTTTGTAAGCTCTTTGGGAGAAGGGAATTGGCCTGACTTATCCACTGCTGTGAAAATCTCATTATTTTAGAGCACTACCTTACACAAAGAAATAGTTAAATATTTGTTGAATAAAGAAATAAGGATGTAGGGAACAGTGATGGGTTTAATTTGAGATAAAATGGATTCATGGCACTGATAAGTCATTGAGGTTGAGACACCCAAACACTAGATAAAAAAGAGGCAGGTCCCCTCTGGTCTTGAGTCACCTGACTGATATGTTCACATGGTACCATCAGTTGGTGTATCTGTTGGACTGGCAGTAATGACATGCTGGTAAAATCCCATAGTTCACATCCAAAGACTGAGATTAACTTCATGTTTTGAACAACCTATTCATGTGTAGTACATCTCAGGTTATCAACATAAACAATTTTCCAAAGAAGACATATCAAAGTGACATTTAGATGGTATGCATGGCCCTAAAAAGTTGAAACTCTCTAAGACTATTAATTTCTGAGTAGTGGACTGAAATTAGGAGTTCCAGGGCCTCTGATGCTACTAAATAATTGAGGAGCCTTGGATTTCTATGTCTTAGTTTCCTCCTCCCTGGATGGAGGGGTAGTGGGTGTAGAAGTGGCATACTTGGGTTATAAAATCCCTTCCAGCTGTAAAGCTTTCAGATTCTATTATCATCAGTGAGAAAGAGTTTGAGTCAGAGGAACAGGGAAGATGAGGGGAGGAAGTAAGATCATCATGCTCTAACTAACATTCACTTTGTAGGCACAGTTCTTCACCTGCCTCATCTGAAGGCATTTCTGTTAGAAATGTTCACAGTGCATCAGTAAAAACATGTTTATACCCACCTCTATAAAATGAAGGAGTAAGCATTTGACTTTAGTATAAAGGTACTAAATTTCTTTCTACTCAATTTTTATCAAACTATCATATGTACATAAATGTGTTTTGGGCTTTATAATTGCTCTCTGTCCTTTGGTCATAACTATTCTCATTTTCATCAATGAATATTAATAGGCCTATTTGTCAGCAGTATCGCTAAAACAAAAAGGTGGAGTATATGAATGCTGGTTTTATATCAGAGATTAAGGATGATTTTTAATACCCTACATGGAAATATTCCTTACTGAATGTCCATATGAAAAGTTTTATTTATCTCATAGTAACATAATTAGGCTAAGTGACTAATACTAACTTTGAGGTAACTAAATGAACCTCAGAAAAAGACATAGTTAAATTTTAAGTAGATAATAATGCAATAGAAAAGATACTGTTTTAAAAAAATGATAAAATCCTTCTAGATGTATTAAATATAAATTAAGTTTACTTATAGTTTATTGTCTCATTTTCACAAATAAATCTTCAACTCTGCTGAACATGTTATAACTTAAGGTAATTCATTTCCTCAATGCAATGGTAAACTCCCTTCATTTTTCTTTTTTAAAGTTAAGGAACACAAACATAATTTCACAAGTTCTTATGCATGTTTTCTAAGTGAAGTTTGTTTTCATCATATCAATTATTTCCCTTAAATATATGTAGAGGATTAAAAGAAAATATTAACAAATATGAGAGTAATAATACATCTGTTGCTTCAGAAAATAAATTATATTATGAGGACATTTAAAATTTTAAAATTAGCAATCTTGTGCTCACTTTGGCAGCACATATATTAAAATTGGATTGATACAGAGGAGATTAGCTTGGACCCTCAACAAGCATGACACACAAATTTATGAAGCTTTCCATATTTTTAAAGGAATTAAATAACATGGATGAAATGGAAGCAACCAAAATACCAGATGCAGAGTTTAAAACAATGGTTATAAGGATGCCCAAGGACCTTAGGGAAAGAATGGATGACCTTAGTAAGTAAACAAAGAGATAGTAAGCACTAAAAAGAGCATGGAAAGCATAAGAAAGAACAAGTCAGCCCAGTTGGGCATGGCTCAGTGGTTGAGCATCGACCTTGGATCCAAGCGATTGGAGTTCAATTCCCAGTCAGGGCACATACCCGGGCTGTGGGCTCAATCCCCAGTCGGGGGTGTGCAGGAGGCAGCCAATCAATGACTCCTATCATTGATGTTTCTATCTCTCTTTCCCTTTCCTCTCCTCTCTCTGAAATCAATAAAGATATACATATATATTTTTAAAAAGTCAGAAAAGGAGAATACAATATTTGAAATGAAAAGTACACTAGGAGGTATCAACAGCAGGTTAGATGAAGCAGAGTATTGCAGCAACAAATTAGAGGATGATATAACAGTAAACACCCAAGCAGAGCACCAAAAAGAAAAGATAATTAACAGAAATGAGGAAGCCCTGGGAAGGGGGCTCAGATGGTTGGGCATGTTTTTGCACCAAAAGGTTACAGGTTCAATTCTGAATCAGGGCACATACCTAGGTTGCAGGTTTGACCCCCAGTCAGGGAGCGTATGGGAGGAAAACAATGTTTATCTCTCTCTCTCTTCCTCGTTTCTCTCTAAAAATCAATACCAACATATCCTTAGGTGAGGATTGAAAAAAATTAAAAATAAAATAAGAGGAAAGTTTAAGAAAACTCTGGGACAACACTAAGCACTAAGCACAACATCTGCATCATAGTGATACCAGAAGGGAAAGCAAGTGAGCAAGGGATAGAGAAACTGTTTGAAGAAATAATGGCTGAAAACTTTCCTAACCTAGAAAAGGAAAAGGTCACACAAGTTCAGGAACTTCGGAGTCCCAATCAAGATGAACCCAAAGAACCACAACAAGACACATCATAATTAAAATGGCAAAGGCTAAATACAGAAAGACTCTTAAAGACAAGAGAGAGACAGTTAGTTACCTACAGGGGAGCTCCCATAAGGCTGTCAGAGAATTTATCAACAGAAATACTTTAGTCCAGAAGGGATTGGCATGAAGTATTCAAAGTGATGAAAGCAAAGATCTGCAACCAAGACTACCCTATCCAGCAAAGCTATCACTTAAAATTGAAGGCAAAATAAAGAGCTTCCCAGAGGGAAAGAAAGAAGAAGAAGAAAGAAGAAGAAGAAGAAGAAGAAGAAGAAGAAGAAGAAGAAGAAGAAGAAGAAGAAGAAGAAGAAGAAGAAGAAGAAGAAGAAGAAGAAGAGGAAGAAGAAGAAGAAGGGGAGGAAGAAGAAGAAGAGGGGGAGGAGGAGGGGGGGAGGAGGGGGGGAGGAGGAGGAGGGGGAGGAGGAGGAAGAAATAGAGGAACAATAGGTATAAAGAAAAAATGGCAATAAATAAGTACTTATCAATAATAACCTTAAATGTAAATGGCTTAAATGCTCTTATCAAAAGATGTAGGGTAGCTGAATGGACAAGAAAACATGACTCATATATATGCTGTCTACATATATCAGGAATCAGATAGGAATCAGGAGGAATCAGAAAACCTGAATAGACAGATTACAATGAATTAAATTGAAGTGGTAATCAAAAAACTACCAGCAAACAATAGTCCTGAATTGGATGTCTTCACAGGCAAGTTTTACCAAACACTCAAAGAAAAACTAACTCCTTTCCTCCTCAAAATATTCCAAAAAACCTAAGAGGAAGGAAGACTTCCAAACTCTTTTTATGAGACTAGCATTATCTTAACTCCAAAACCAGATAAAGAAACTACAAAGAAAGAAAATTATAAACCAACATCCCTGATGAACATAGATGCTAAAATCCTCAACAAAGTATTCAGCAATATATTAAAAAGATTACACAGCATGATCAAGTGGGATTGATTTAGGAGATACAAGATTGGTACAGTATTCACAAATCAATAAGCATGATACACCACATAAACAAAATGAAAAATAAAAATCACATGATCATATTAATAGATGCAGAGAAAGCATTCAGTAAAATCCAGGACCAAGTTTTGTTAAAACTTTCAACAAAATGGGAATTAAGGGAACACACCTCAACATAATAAAGGCTATATGTGAAAAACCTACAGCCAACATCATACTCAATGGGCAAAAATTAAAAGTATTTCTCTTAAGATCAGGAACATGACAGGGGTGTCCACTTTAACCACTCTTATTCAACATGGTACTGGAAGCCCAAGCCACAGAGATCAGACAAGAAGAAAAAATAAAAGGCATCCAAATTGTAAAAGAGGAAGTAAAACTGTCATTATTTACAGGTGACATAATATTATGCATAGAAAAGACCAAAGACTCCACCAAAAAACTATTAGATTTAATAAATGAATTTAGATAAGTAGCAGGATACAAAATTACATAATCATAAATTGGTGGCATTCTTAAACACAAAAAATGAACTATCAGAAAGAGAAACTAAGAAAACAATCCTATTTACAATTGCAACAACCACCACAACAAAATAATGTACCTAGGAATAAATTTAAACACAGAGGAAAAGGCCATGTACTCAGAAAACTATAGGGTATTGAAGAAAGAAATTAAGGAAGATACAAATAAGTATAAGCATATACCGTGTTCATGGATTGGAAGAAGTAACATCATTAAAATGTCCATTCTACCCAAAACAATCTATAGATTCAACACAATCCTTATTAAAATACCAATGGCATATTTCACAGATCTAGAACACATATTCCAAAAATGTATATGGAACCATAAAAGACCCCAAATAGCCTCAGCAATCTTAAGACAGGAGAACAAAGTTGGAAGAATGCTATACTATAAAGCCATTGTAATCAAAACAGCCTGGTACTGGCATAAGAACAGCCATATAGATCAATGGAACAGAACAGAGATCCCAGAAATCAACCCACGTCTTTATGGTCAATTAATATTTGACAAAGGAGACAGAGCATACAATGGAGTAAACACAGTCTCTTCAATAAGAGGTGTTATGAAAATTGGACAGGTACATGCTTAAAAACTATACCACCAACTTACACCATATACAAGATGGTAAATTCAAAAGGGATAAAAGATTTAAATGTAAGTCATTAAACCATAAAAATCCTGGAGGAAAACAGGCAGTAAAATCTCAGACATCTCTTTTAGCCACATTTTTGCCTCTATATCTCCTCGGGTAAGGGAAACAAAGGAAAAAATAAACAAATGGGACTACATCAAAATAAAAGGCTTCTGCACAGCAAAAGAAACCATGAGAAGGAAATGCACTGTATGGGAGAACATATTTACCAATGATACATTTGATAAGGGGTTAATTTCCAAAATATATTTTAAAAAAAACTATACAACTCAACACCAGGAAGACAAGCAACCCAATTAAAAAATGGGCAAAGGACCTAAATAGACACTTCTCCAAAGTGGACATAAAAATGGCCATTAGAAAGTCACTAATCATCAGGGAGATGCAAATTAAAAACACAGTGAGATATCACTTCACACCTGCCAGAATGGCTACTATCAATAAATCAACAAATGACAAGTGCTGGTGAGGATGTGGAAGGAAACCCTAGTGCACTGTTGGTGAGAATTCAGACTGGTGCAGCATGGTGGAAAACAGTATGGAGCTTCCTCAAAAAATTTAAAATGGAACTGCCATTTGACCCAGCAACCGCACCTCTGGGAATATATCCTAAGAATCCTGAAACACCTATCAGAAAAAAATATATGCTCCCTTATTTTCATAGCAGTGTTATTTACAATAGACAAGGTCTGGAAACAGCCCAAGTGCCCATCAGTAGATGAATGGATACATTTACAGAATGGAATACTATGCAGCTGTAAAAAAGAAGGATCTCTTACCCGGTGGGACAGCATAGATGACTTGGAGAGTATTATGCTGAGTGAAATAAGCCAGTCAGAGAAAGACAAATACCATGTGATCTCACTTATAAATGGAAGCTAATGAACAAAATAAACTGACAAAACAAAATAGAACCAGAGGCATGGATACATGGAAGAGAATGAAAGCTGTCAGAGTGGTGAGGAGAGGGGGGATTGGGTGAAAGAAGGTGAAGGGATTAGTGAAAGAACCCAGAGACACAGATGGCAGTGTGGTGATGGCCAAAGGGAAGGAGGGCAGGGGGGTGGGTGGAGATGGACAAATGGTGTGAGGGAATGGGGCCATCTGTAATAGTGTCAACAATAAAAATAAAGTTTAGAAAATTAGCAATCTTTCATATAAAGATATTTTTAAAAAAGTGTTTGACAGTACTCAAAAAATAAAAATAAAATCTAGGACTGTGAGTTGAAATAGAATGTAAAATAGGTTAAGATTCCTATGGTGTGCTGTTCTTTTTATTAGATACCAATATATACAAAAAAGCACAAAGACTCCTTAGAACCAGTCAAAAAATTACCCCAGCTCTCCACCAAAAGTATAAAAACTAGTCCTGCTGATCAACCAGTTCAATGATTAATGAAAGACACAGCAGTCTTTCAATGTTATACAGCTAAGAAAAGAAGCAATGACTTAGATTATTTGTTTGGGAAATGTGGTTGTAACATATATCATTTTAGATTTGTTAGCTATATGTAACACAATGCCCAATTTAAAGTACTTGAATAAATATTAATTTATTGTCTCTCTTAACAAGAACTCTGGATTTAGGCAGTCCCGCTGTTAATTTAGTAGCTTATAATGTTTGTTCCACTCCTCTGCTCCTCCATCATTTGGTATGTTGGTGATATTCCTGATTAAGGTTTTAAGATGATTATAGCAGCTGTAAGTACCATGTCTTCATAGAACAACTTTCAAATCAATAAAGAATTCAGTGTTCTCATGTGTCAGAGATTTTCAGCAGACTCCCCAGCTATCTTGTTGGCCAAAATTGCTTCATTATCCAATTCACAAATCAACTGTTAGCAAAGACAAATGGGATTGCCATGACTGACTTAAAGAACATAATGCTTTAGCCCAGACAGTGTGGCTTAATTGGTGAGCATCATCCCTTGCACCAGGAGGTCCCCAGTGCAATTCCTGGTCAGGGCACATGCCCAGGTAGCAGGCTCAATTTCCCAGTCAGAAAACATCTATGTTTCCTTCTCATCAATGTTTCTAACTCTCTCTCCCTCTCCCTTCCTCTCTCTGAAATCAATAAAACATATCTAAAAAAGAACATAATGATTTCTCTCTTGAAACACTGGTTCGGTGGCCCTTTTTCAGAGAAAAATACTACCCCATACCTGGGAAAAACTGGCCTTCTTTAAGAAAGAAGAAAGGGATATGACAATGGAAAAAGAAAACACTAATATATGCCACAAAAGTAAATATGAGTGCAATTTTTCACCTGAAAAATCTGATAAAATTATGACTTTTAACCAATTCTGAAAGCAGAGAGGCTGAGGAAATTACTCCCTCCTCCTAGCAATTTGAGGCAAGTTTCACATCAAGCACCAAGCATAGTGCCTGTCTCTCAGTGTCTGTTTGATGAATAAATGAAAAAGGTCTGCAATTGTTGATTTGCTTTCTCTTATAATGACACTGCAAATGGAGATGACTAGTTGGCATTTCTTAAACAAGTCAGCATCTGGACAAACTAGTAATGATAAATGTCCTAGAGACTCTGCAGGGTACAGTGCTGAAAGATGTCAGGGGAACTACGAAGTCCTTCATCCTCTATGAAAAGGAATAACACCATGACAACTAATTGGAAAGATGCTAGTAGTATTTTTATAGCCAGTGCAAGAAGCAAACACTCAAACGTGAAAATTTCTGTTTTATAAGATACTTAGCAAAAGGAATAATTATTTAAAGTATAAAAATAATATTACAACTGGCATATATTATATGTACAATTTGAATGTGTATAACACAATTAGGAGATTCTATGCTCAGAGAGAAAAGATGATTAAGAAGCATGAAAAGTTTGAGGATAGCACTGTAAATCAATGACCAGATCAGATATGCCTACTTATGACAAAAGCAAGTTCTAGTACAGAAACTTAAATAAAGTAGAGGATGAGAACTCTGACTAATCAAAATAATATTCCCCTTTGGTGTTTTTTGGAAAAGAAAAGTAAATTAGAAGTGGAAATAACATTTCAGATATTCAACAGACTTGAGTTTTGAGAGCTTAAATGTAGGTGGAGTAATGGTAGGAAGAGTGGCGTAAACCCAGATGATTCTACTGCAGCCTGTATAAAATAACCATGTTCTTTTTATTTTTATTTTATTATATTTCTCTGGCTTCTTACTTGAGCCATTGGGATAATAGGGGCCATTCCCAAGTAGAGCAATAGAGCCTTTATTTAGTAAAAATAGTTGTAATAAGAAAATGGAGTACTTCATCATCACCTAAAAGCAAATGGGGAAACTGCTGATTAACTAGAAAACTTCTGTCAAGATAAGGCCCAATTTTGTCCAAAAGACTGAACTTTTGTGTGCATGTTACCATGGAGTAGCTTTACACCTGGGACCCTCAAATATAGCAAGTTCATCTTTGCAAAAATATATTTTTAATAAGTTCAAGTTAGCACACTTGTTTTAGTGTGCCAAGCCTCATGGCTTAAGCAACCACATGTAAGTAGAAGTTATTTTCAAGGAGACAAAGATTAATTAAAAAACAATTACAAGGTGCTCTGGAATAAGAGTGTATGTGAATTTCCTTATTAGATAATGGGAACTATAACAGATTGATTAATATATGCCATCCTATTTTCATTTTAAGAAGTCAGAGGTTTTGCAATACAAGCCAGCTTTCAACTACACAGGAAGTTACATATTCTGAGTAGACAGCAAGTGTCTCTTGGTAGTTACTGTAGGTAAACACTGGTAAGCCTGAAAGCTCAGAAGCAGTTTACAGGAAGGCCCAGGGATAGCACAAATAAGTGCATATGTCTAAAGCAAGACTAGGAGAAAGATGAACTCCTTCCCTCCACTACAGGGAAGATCACCCTCACAAATTTGGTTGTTAAAAATTGGGCAGTCACCTAAACACTAAGATCATGTAAGCTCTTCTTCAACATCATTAGAACTGTCATGGTCCAATATATATATACTCACGCAGGAGTCTGTCAAGGTTCTCACAAATACTTCTTTTCAGATTACATGTATAAGAACAATCATTTGACATTCTGTGTATAATACTTGGAAGTTGATTTGATGATATCAGATTCAGTGTCAGCCAACAGAATTTGGAAGTATGAAATAAATGTATGATCATACAGATGAAGACAGAAATACCCAATTTAAAGTGTAGCCAACTCCTGCTCTACGAATATTTGACACTATAGAATCTGGTTTCATCTAGCCCTGCAGTGTCAACTCCATATCTCCTGTTATTAAGTTAAATTTCTACTCCACAGCTTTATTTGAATCCTGATAAAATATGTTTTGTTCTACATATGGGAGAAAGTTTTTTGAAAAAGCAATTTCTAAGGAACATTCTGAATGAATATTTTTTTTCCTTAATTGAGTTTATTGGGATGACGTTGGTTAGTAAAATTATACAGGTTTCAGGTATACAATTCTGTAATACATAATCTGGTTATTGCACTGTATGTTTACCACCCCAAGCCAAGTCTCTTCCATCATCATTTATCCCCCCTTATTCTCTTTTACCTCCCCCACCCCTTCCCTCTGGTAATCACTATACTGTGGTCTGCCCAGGAGTCTTTATTTTTTTTCTTTGCTTAGAAATCTCTACTAAGAAAAAATAAAAAGTGATACCGTTCCAATGGGAAGATAACCTCTTTCTTCCTCTTTTCTTTCATGGTCAAGAGTTGTCCTATCAAAATATCTTTCTGCCTTTCCTCTGAGTCCTTTATAAGGAAAAGAAGCAAGAATTCCTAGACCCTAAAGGGCATATTCAAGACCCTGAAAAGACTTAGCATTGCCTTCCTCCCAGCAGTCACTCATGTACAGTAAAGAGAAAGCAGTTAGAAAACTTTCTCTCTAACACAGGTAAGGAGGCTAGTCCCTGAGGAGATAGATGGAGGATCTTGACATCAAACATGTTTAAAGTTCTGGAGCTCCACATAAGACTATATGGATACTAAATTAAGATTAAGTTGTTGCCCGGCCAGTGTGGCTCAGTGGTTGAGGGTCAACCCATGAACTAGGAGGTCAAGGTTCAATTCCCAGCCAGGGCACATGCCCGGGTTTCAGGCTCAATCCCCACCAGGGGGAGTGCAGCAGGCAGCTGATCAATGACGCTTTCCTATCATTAATGTTTCTCTCTCTCTCTCTCTCCCTTTCTCTCTAAAATCAATAAAAATATTTTTTTAAAATAAAGATTAAATTGTAAATCATAATAAGCAATATACTAATCATAAGATTAAGGGCACAACCCTGGCTGGAATGGCTCAGCTGGTTTCGCTTTGTCCTGTGCACTGAAAGGTTGCCAGTTGGATTCCCAGTCAGGGCACATGCCTGGGTTTCAGGCTTAATCCTCAGTAGGCTGTGTGCAGGAGGCAGCCCATCAACGTTCCGATCTCACATCGATGTTTCTCTCTCTCCCCCTTCCTCTCTTTCTAAAAATCAATTTAAAAAAACCACCATATCATCATATGAGGATTAAATAAAAAGACTAAGGGCACATAAATACATAATCTTTACAGTCAGTGAAATTGGGATTGAAGTTTGCCTTTTCATACACTTCACCTTTTTAAAACACTTTCTTTCAAAAGTATCTCTTTGTTATTGAAGTTCAGCTCTGTATTTATACTATCATTTACTATGCTAATTATTAATTATAATATTAAGTATATTTTTTATAGTAAAGTAAGAGTAGACAAATAACTGTTTCAGTATGGAAGTATAGAAAGCATCGTGTTTCGACCATAAGGAAAAATCCTTACTGGAACCTGGAGGATGTGTTCCTGAATCTCAGGTTCAGTCTAGTACAAGGGTGAATATAGCTTTCTTAACAGCTAGGGCTGCAAAAACTAAAGGTATACTAAGTAACAGACATATTAATGAATTTATAATTAATGTAAAAAATTGCAAATTACTTACCAGTCAATGTTAGGGAAAAGTTATATAAATTATACCAGGAGTCCACAAACATTTTTTTATAAAGCACCAGATAGTGAATATTTTCAGCTTTGCAGGCCATAAGACTTCTGTCAAAACTACTCAGCTCTGTTGTCGAAGCGTGAAAGCAATAATAGAAAATAGACAAATAAACACATAGAATGTCCATACAACTTTATAGGCACTGATATTTGGATTTCATATCATTTTCAGTTGTCATGAATTCTTCTTTTGAATTTTTTCAGTCATTTAACAATTTAAGAACCATCCTTAGCTTGGAGGCCATATAAGAACATTGGGACGACCAAATTCATACACAGACATACCTTGCTCTATAGGTGGAGGTTTTTGCAGGCCCTGAAGATCTTACATATAACAATGAGTAATGCATTGTTATCATCTCTGAGTTCCTGAAAATCGTGTCTGTCATCCTCAGTATTTGTTTTAAGGCTCCATCTTGATTCCACAGCATAACCCTCAAATAAAAGAAATTAAAGAATAAGACTCAAGCCTGTTAATGGTTTTAAAAATAGAGCTACCTGTGCTATTCTGCAAATAGTTTTGTCTATATTTCTTGTTGTTAATATTCTCAAAAAAGAGCCTATAAGAATGAGTACAAGGAAGGAAAATCTAAGCTCCTGTATGCCAACAACCAGATCTCAAATATGGGGGAAAAGAGAGTTTTTGCAGATGGGATAACTCAGTGATGGATCCAGACTTCACATAGTAAGTCCTCTCTTCCCACTGGTAACCTATCTGCTTTCCCATTCTTCCAGATGCTTTGGAGAATTGTAGCACTGTTATAATACACACAGTGTCACTATATTGCAGTCTTGTCTTATGGAAAATAAGACTATGAGCTGAAAAAATGCACAGTAGTGGGCCTAACTCAGATATTCACTTGCAAATCACTTTGCATTTTTGTATCTGGACAAAAATGCAACACAGAACACAAAATAAAAACATTCATTGAGCACAATACGGAATACCAGGAAATGTTGGTATTGTTTTCTTTTTGCTTGTTACTAATTTCATCTCAGTGAATAATAGTGCAATAAAATTTTGATTCTTTTTAAAAAATATTATGCCTTAGATACATTCATTGAAATAATTATTTAATTTTGTCTTTGAACTAAAATGTTTTCAGCTCAATAATCTGATTTCATTTGCTAAATTTTTGTTTATAAGGAGTGTGAGTCTGAAGTCACATCTGTATAATTTGGACCTAATATTTACTTGAAATTTATAATAAATTCCAAATCAGAAAATTTATGATTCAGGTTGTCCCTCATTTTGTTTGGGGATCAATATTCTGGTTTAGTAATTATTATTTATATGAAAAGTTGGTCATAAATCATTGCTATCTTTCTTTCTATAATAAAGTGGATAATGTTCTTGAAGATTCCAATAATGTGCTTCTTTGTAGCATGGAATTTGTGTAATTCAGCTTTATTTTGAAGCCTTGTTTTTTTCTCCTTAGAGGCAAATAAGTAAAATGAAGGTAGGAGACTAAGCAACATTTTATCTTGGGAATATTCTCCCTTAAGTAATTCCCCAGGGCATCTTTCAGCTAAGCGACAGGATTCTTGGTCCTCTGTACCAGTGCTGTGGAGAGGAAGAGCTTAGTTAGAGGTTTTACTAGTGCCCATCTCTTAAACCTTTTATAGCATCTGCTGACAGGAGTGTAGAAGTTCTGGTCAAATCAGTGACACTGCTGGATACTTTCTGATTTTTCTCCTTGGCACCTTGTAAATCCCAGCACAAATCTTTCTGCATGATTCTGGCATTAGAAAAAAATTTTTTTCAACAATTTTTTTAATCAAAAAATAGAAATATTACTTAATTTCAGTGACAGGAATTCAATAAACAAGTATGTGCCCTGGTCCTTGCCTTTGAAGAGTTAATGTACTTATTATGCAAGTGTAAGGCATGCAAAAAAATACCTTCTTTTGAATAACTTTTAAATTTGTCTTATTCTTTTTTAAATAAAAACATTAATACACACAAAGAAAGTTATATTACCTTATAATATAATACATTCTTTTAAAAGAATGAAGCCCACAAATAACTCTCAGAGAGGTCCTGACACCCAGCATTTAGTTACTTCCAAGTGTCACTGAATAGGTGGCCTCAGTGCAGTGGGGGGAAATCACGTGCTTACACAGACAAGCAGAGGCACCAGAGCGCCAACCCTATCTCAGATGATTCTGTTGGCATCACCAACACCTTTGCCTACCACCCACCCCACGAAGGCAGGAAACTGGAACAGCACACAAGAAGCTAAAGTAGAAACATATCAATCAGAGGAGGGATGCATTTTAAAGTCACAAATAACAAATTCTATATTTTACAATCATATTTGTCCAATTGAGAAATATTTATTGACCACCTGTGTGTGCCAACCACTGTACTAAGCCATGGGAATACAACTGTGAATAAAAGAGACAAAGACCTTTGCCTTCATGGAGCTTGCATTTAGGTGGAGGGAAGGTGTGGGAAACAGAAAGAGGCAAAATAAATAAGTAAAATACATATGTTAGAAGGTGATTGATGCAAGTACAGAGAAAAAGAAAACAGGGATATGTTGGGAAAAGGTATAGATGTTGGGGTTTTAAATAGTGTAGTCCGGAAAATACACACTGAGATGACATTTAAGAACTAATGGCCAGGGAAAGAGAATTCCAGGAAAGTGCAAAAGCCCTGAGGCTGGAGCATGTCTGGGTCTCTGAGGAACAGCAAGGAGGCCAGTGAGTGGCACTAGCACAGAATGAGTTCAGGGAGTTGCTAAACTGGGGGTCAGATAGTGTATGGCCTGGAAGATCATTCCAATTATTTTGGCTATATCCAGAGTGAGACTGGAAGCTAATGCAAAGTTTTAAGCAAAGAAGTAGCAATTCTGATATTTCTAATATCTGCTTTAACTAGATCTCTGGGTCCTAGACTAAATTTGACTGTGAGGGACAAGGCAGAATAACAATAATCTGAGAGAGAGAGAGAGAGGATGGTCATTTGAATCAGTGTTGGTAGAGAAAAAGCAGAGAAGGGATTAGACACTAAGTATATTTCAAATGTTCAGCTGATGGATTGGACAGTGAGTATAAGAGAAAGAAGGTTGGGAAGGCTCTAAGGTTTTTGGCCTGAGCAACTTGGGCCCATGATGCTACCTTTAACTAAACTGGGGGAGACAGGAGGCAACAGAACTAGAGGGGAGATTTGGAAGTGGAGCTTTGGGTATGCTGATGTTGAGATGTTTGCTAGACATCAAGTGGACATGACACAGAGGCAACTGGGTATGCAAGTCTGAAATCCAAGGAAGCGATATTGCCTGGAGATACACGTTTGGATATAATTCCAGTATAAATATTAGAAAGCTGGTCACTGGATACGATCCCCAAGGGAATGAAGACTATGAATATAAAAAAAAGTGGTGCTGGTGCCGGGAGCTTGGTCACGCCAGTGTGAAGGGGTTGATGCAATGCGGAGACTGAGTAGCAGAGGGCAGTTAGGTGGGAGGAAGACAAGGAGAATGCAGGGTGCTAAAGCCAAGCAAAGAAAATGTATCGAGGAGGAGCTTGTGGTCAGTTGTGTCTAATTCTGTGAATAAACCAAGCCAGATCAACACTTTGATCTTAGAACAAATAATTGACCTTTGGATTTAGCAATTTAGAATACCTTCAAAGGAGCATTTTTGGTGAAATCAAAGTGGAGGGGAAGGAAGACTATTGGAGAGACGTAGAGAGAGAATGAAAGAAGATGAACTAGGGATGGCAATACTCTCAAGGAAAGTTGCTAAAAGGGAAGGAGAAAAATAAGGATGTAGCCAGAGAAGGAAGTGCAATTGGGTGATGGGTGGTGGGAGGAGAAATAGCGTGTATGGAAAGGGGAGGTGTATTACATAAAGCCAATTCTAGTGCAACAAAGGTCATCATAGCTGAATGATCTGCACTGAGGCTGACTTTTGAAATGGTAATTCTTGACTGTGGTGCTTTTTGAATCAGTTAACTCCTAATTCTCTATTACAGATTTTTGGTAGCCATCTTTTATTTTTGTCTTCAAGTTTCATCCCCAAAAGAGTCATTTACTATATGAAAGGAAATGTTATACTAGATTATGTTTATGTGACATAAACACACTTACAGGACCCAAATTCCCCAGCCTTGGCAGGCAGGGCAAGTGAGGAAAAGAGATTTCTCAGGAATAGTCCTTTAATAAAAAGTTATTTTTATCCCAGACTCTAAGGCCCTCTGCAAAGGACCCTTTCTTTCTAGGAGTAACAAGGATAGAATTATTTTCCAAGAGGAGAGTGTCTTGCTGTTTGGGATTGCTGACTTATGTTGATGGGTACTTTGAGTTCTCTCTTCTGTCCAAGCTACAGAGCCTGGGAGAAGCTTCAGTCCCTAAGGGGCATTCCGTACTATGAAGCTGCCTCAGCTCCTTTCATTACAGTGAAGTTCCTGTGAGGGAAGAAGCCTTATATTCTATTGAGTGTTTGTAATGTGATTGAATATAGAGTTTCTGGGCAACCCGCTGTATTGAACTCCAAAGTACATTATTCCCTCAGAGGAACAAAGGAATTTTTATTCATTTGATCAAAGGAAGAGTAAACTGGTGAAATCTACTAAAATAACTACAATCTAAAAAACATTAACAAAATAAGCATAAAAGACAAACATAAAATATAAATATGTTAGGTTGTAATGTCTGTTATTAATCTTCCTGATTACAGAATTTCAAAATACAGAAGTACCAACCTTCAAATATTTTCCAGATCAACCCACCAGTATATAAACGTTTACATTTTCTAGTCATTTTCTGGGGGCTAGTCTAGCATAATTTTTTCTTCTGTTTATACTTACAGAAAGGGAAAACAGAAAAGATATTAATAATCCTGTTATTCACTCTCATAGCACCATGTAATTCTGCTTTAAATGAAACGGTTGTAATTTTACATTTATTTATACCCTACCCTGGTTAATGTTTGGCACTTTCATTAGATGGTAATCTCATAATGGCAGGGACATATTCCCCATCAAGGCACCAATTTTTCCTCAGTGCCAAGCACAGTACTCAGCAAATTAGAAGTGTTTAAAACATATTTTTCAATAGATAATGAATAAAGAATGAGAGGAAGAAGGCAAAGAATGGAGAGATAGGGAGGAGAGGTAAAATGAGGGGAAGGGGAGGGAAGAAAGAAGTAGGGGTGTAAAATAGCTTCCAGGGTGTGGTGGTTGTATTTCCAGCTCTGTATTGGCTGTTTTATATGTGATCCTTCAACCAATTCTCACAAAAGAGTAAATATTGTCATTCCTATTTTACAGAAGAAAAAACTGAGACTCAACATGGTTAGGGTCACACAACTGGGAAATGGCAGCTGGAACATTGTCCTTTCTCACTCTCTAAGGCATCTGTTTCTTTCCTTTCTACTATACTGGGGCAACAGGGGCATCAATATGGCAAAAAAAAAAAAAAGGCCAGAAAGGAGATGAAAAAATGTAAACATTTAAAAATAGGCAAAAATGATCTGCCCTGTCAACTTTCTAGGAATTAGGCTCCGAACCAACTCTTGGCAATCCCTTTTGATGCCTTCTTTCTTAAGCCCACTTGTACATCTTCAACTTGATGCAATTATTGTTCACATTTTCTCAAACTTTAAAACTTTGTTTCCTATCTCTACATATTGGTGGGGTGGGGCCCATCCCAGCTTGATATTTTAGAGAACAACTCTTCATAGGGGACACCTATACCTAAGTATGGTCCTTACATGTGGTCTTTACAAAATATTGTCATGTGTATATGGACTGTACAATTTGGGTCTTGGGTTTAAGTTAGGTCAATTTATAAACAAATAATTATTACTTTGAAATTCTTTTATTAGAAAGAGAAAGATATAGACCCAAGTTGGAAGAAAACTCTCTTCCTATGTTAGCTAGGCTGTAGATAATGACAAGTCCAAACTCTGCTGCCCTCTGTTAAAGTGGAATTATACTTTTCCATAATAATGTTGTATACAACTCCCAATTATGAAAATTACTAAATCTAAAAAGAGTTAAAAGGACCATTGCAATTCTATGTTATGCTGATGTTACTACCTACCTTGATGCCTACAATGCTCTGAGATGTTTTCCCTTGCCCTGTGCTAGGTAATTGAGGACTGTGAAGTTAATCTTAAGCTTTGGGCATGCTCAAAGTCACATGATTTACAGTTCCAAGGAAGATAATCTCTGTAAAATACAGTTTTAATATACGGCCTAAACTACCACTGCTCCTCAAACTACCTGCCTGTGCAATTATACAAACCTGCTCATCTTCTACTGTTTCTCCACCATTGCTCAAGACTTTCCTTCAGGCTGAAATAGCATTTAGTAGCCCTGTCATCTCACTCAAACCATACCTAACCTTTAACGTCTAGTTTAAATCTATTCTCCTTTCACTGAATTTTTATAGCACTTTTGGTCTCCCCATCACATTTTACTACCTGTAAAACTGTGTTGCTTTCTAATATTTGCAAATAAATTCTTCAGGGATTTGGTTCTTAACCTATTAGTGAGTATCATCGTGTTTTATAACAATCAAAACATTTAAAAAAGAAATCAGTTCAAACCATATATGTCCCAGAAGTTTTCTACTTTATTGGTTTCCTTTCATTTTAAGAAACAACTGTATACAGAAAAAGTGTGCTTCACTTTGATTATAGAGACAGGAATATTTGGAAATGGAAAGCATGTGAAGTTTAAAGTTTTATATTTTTGTCTGTTTATGAGATTTCTCACTTTACATCAGATATATATTGTGATAGGGTGCCAGTTAATTGTCATAGAAGCTGGTATTCTACCACACTATGTGCTGCTATTTAAGAAGGAAAGGAGCCCTGGCTGTTATGGCTCAGTTGGTTGGAGCATTGCCTCAAAAGGCGGAGGGTTTGATTCCTGGTCAGGGCACATAGCCAGGTTGCAGGTTCGATCCCTGGTTGGGGTGCATGTGGGAGGCAACCGATTGATGTTTCCTCTCTCAAATCATTTTTTTATTTTTAAAGATAGATGTTTCTCTCTCCTTTTCTCTCTCTCAACTCAATTTTTTAAAAAAGGAAATGAATTAGGCTAGATTTAAATTAACGTGCTTTTAATGTTCTAAACTGTATATATATGCCTTCAAGTGAGACTATAATGGAGAAAAGGAAGAAAACGGCAAGTGCATATGTGAACTTAATCAATACAGTTATTGATGATGATGATGATGATAATAGTGGAAATAGAAATTTCATTTTCTTCTGCTTATCTACAGAGCCCTTCACTTTCTTTCCTCTGTATTTAATGCCCTCGATTCATTTATTTTTTAACAAAGTTTAGGATGATATAACACTAATCAGGATATGTATAAAATACCTCAAAGTATTCTGAATAGTTTGCAGATGGAAGTTGATTGACTACACTGCTATGAGTTGATTTCAAAAAGAGGTGTAAAATGAAATGCCAAAATTAATCAAAGAGTCAACTAATCCTCATACAAAGGTCACCACTGACTCAAGTTCCATATCACATCAATCCTTTTATTTAATAGTCTCAAAGGAAACCAATTCTGGGAGCATCAAATAAGGCAACAAGCCAGAAACGTCATTATCCCAAGCAACATTTCTGTTGCATAAAGCTACCTAACTCAAACTATAATTTTTTTTTTTTATTTGGCTATATCTTTTCTACACAACTAAAATATGATGTTATTTTCCATATAGTTGCCAGACATTATTTGTTGGTATTGAATAGGTAAAAGAAAATAATTTTATTACATATTTTTTTCCTTAACAGAAAAAAATTTTGGGCTGAGCTGAAGGCTAAATTAGAATTTTGCTGAGTGCCAGGATCAAGTTTAACTTAGCCATTCCCATTGCTAATAGGAGTGACCTGCAAAGACCCCACCCAACATGTATTCCTTTGATAGAAGCATAGTGTGACCTGTTGGGTCATTATTCCATATGAAAGTTGGCCATGTTACAAAACTGTGTGGACTGAACCTAAACCCTAAATTGTCTTACTTGATGAGGAAATAAAATTCTTGTGGATTATTGAGCAAATGTAAGTACTTAAATATTTGAAAAACCTAGAGTTATATATATTTGCAAATAATGACATTATCCTTTTTTTAATCTTGAGAATATTCTAGTTTATGCAGCTTTTGAACTGCTGAATCAGTACAAGTGCTCTCATTGTTCACCTAGGTAGAGAAAGCATTGAGGGGATCAGTCTTCCCTAAGCACTGATATCAATGAGTGACTTTGTCTTCTAATTAAAAATATGGCCTAAGGTGTTTTCTCCTTTTCAATGAAATTACTACAGGGTAAAGTAATCAGAGGACAACTTTTTATACAACAACTGATAACTTTTGCATTACTTAGCTAAGCATCTTTCCAGTATTAATTTTTAGAATACCAACCTCTAAAAGTTAATATTATTTCTGCCTAGATGGGTAAAATAAATCCTTTTAGATTTATCTAGATGTGAGAAGACTAGTTTATTATAATTATTTGTTTTAGAAGCTAAAGAAGAGCTCAAGAATATTTTAAAAGAACACCAAGTTACCTCATAACAAAGAGTTCCTGGGAGTCTGATGTGCTACCAGTTTTTAAAAGCATTTGCAGAGTGTGAATTTTTGCTGTGTACTCTAATATGTAAGTCATGCATGTGGTGATATACAGATTATACTTTAGCGAGGTTTCAAAAAACATGAGAGCATGTAAAATGCAAAAGAGTAAGGAAGCAGCAGATTTACCCCAGTGGACGAACTGCAAGAGAATGAAAAGTAGAAGCTGAGAGAATAATGACAGAAAAATTGTAGGAATAACAATCAACAAAGCTGTGAAATATAGCTAAGGTGGAAGTAGCCTGTTATTAAACAATAAAATATAGCCAGCATGGTCTGAAATTGAAGAAATACTGTTAACATAATATATCAACTGTTCTCAGATAAAATTACTAAACATTTTAGAAATTAATAAAGACCTTTTATTTATTGTTCACCCAATTATGGTTGTGAATTTTTAAATATCACTATATTTATACCTTGAAAAAATATCAAGGAATAATCATTTAGATTTCCCATAGCCTTCATATTTTAGGTAAAAATATTTGGTTGTATAATTTACTTTAAAAATATATTTGGAGCCACTTGTCTATCTCAGAGCAGTAATTATAGATTATTTAAGAGCAAGCAGGCCAGACCCAGATTACTGGGCTTAAAGTTTCAGTTCTATTGTTTGTTAGTGGTGATATATATATTTTTTAACTTCATTGGTGAGAGTACTACAGATTTCCTCCCTATTTCCCCTCCATTGCTCCCCTCCACCTGGATTCTGCCCCACCCAATGTCTTTACCACACTATTGTCTATATCTGTGGGTAATGCATATATGCATATAAATTCTTTTGTTAATTTCTTCCCTCCACCCACCCCCCCCAGCCTCTGAGATTTGTCAGTTTGTTCCACATTTCTGTGTCTCAGGTCCTATTTTATTCATCAGTTTATTTTGTTCATTAAACTCCTTGTTCATTTATTTTGATCTTTAGATTCAGTTGTTGATAGATATGTATTTATTGCCATTTTATTGTTCATATACTTTTTATAATTTTCTTCTTCTTTTTCTTCTTAAAAATGACCCTTCAACATTTTATGTAGTACTGGTTCATTGGTGATGAATTCCTTTAGCTTTTTCTTGTCTGTGAAGATCTTTATCTGACCTTTAATTCTAAATGATAGCTTTGGTGGGTAGAGTAATCTTGGTTGTAAGTTCTTGCTTTTCATCATTTTGACTATTTCTTGCCACTCCCTTCTGGCCTGCAGAGTTTCTGTTGAGAAATCAGCTGACAGTCATATGGGTGCTCCCTTGTAGGTAACTAATTGCTTTTCTCTTGCTGTCTTTAAGAGCCTCTCTTTGTCTTTAACCTTTGGCATTTTAATTACGATGTGTCTTGATGTGGGCCTCTTTGGGTTCATCTTGTTTGGGACTTTCTGTGCTTTCTGGACTTGTGAGTCTATTTCTTTCTCCAGGTAGGGGAAGTTTTCTGTAATTATTTTTTCAAATAGGTTTTCAATTTCTTGCTTCCTCTCTTCTCCTCAGGTACCCCCATAATGCTATGTTGATACACTTGAAGTTGTCCCAGAAGGTCTTTACATTTTCTTCATATTTTTGGATTCTTTTTTATTCTGTGCTAATCAGATTGGGTGTTTTTTGCTTCCTCATATTCCAAACTGCTGATTTTATTCTTGGCATCCTCTACTCCACTGTTGATTCCATGTAAATTATTCTTCCTTTCAGTTCGTGTAGCCTTCATTTCTGAGTGGTCCTTTTTTATGTCATTGATGTTCTCACTAAGAGCCTCGAAGTTCTCAATAAGTTTCTTGAAGTTCTCATTAAGTTCCTTGAGCATCCTTATAACCATTGTTTTGAACTCTGCATCTGATAGTTTGCTTTCATCTAGTTCTTTTTCTGGAGATTTCTTCTGTTCTTTCATTTGTGACATGTTTCTATGTCTCCACATTTTGGCAGCTTCTCTGTGTTTGTTTCTATGTATTAGGTAGAAAGGTTCTATGTTTCCTGGAATTGGTAGAGCAGGCTTGTGTAGTAGGTGTCCTGTAGGGTCCAGTGGCTCAGCCTCCCTAGTCACCTGAGCTGGGCACCTTAGGTGCACTCCTATGGGTTGTCTGCACTGTCATGTTGTAGTTGAGCCTTGACTGCTGTTGGCATCACTGGGAGAGATTGACCCTCAGGCCAATCAGTTATGAAGACCAGCTGCAAGTACAGCAGAGGTACTCTGCAGGAGATGCCACTCTGGAACAGAACTTGCATCAGTGGGGCTTTGGTGCTCACTGAGTCTGCCCCTTGAGTGTGTCACTTGTGGATGTGGCAGGGATATAACCTGGCATGGTCTGAAGGTGACCACCGGGTGCACTGGCTCTGGGGCCTCCTGAGAGGAGCAAAGTCAGCTACTGCCTGTGCTCTGACCAAGGCCACCTGGTATGAGCTACAGAGAGATCTGTAGATGGCTGCTACTTGTGTTGGGCTTGAAGGTGCGCTCAGGAGAGGCCAAGCTGTGAAACTTGGCAGGTTGTTACTAGTGTCAGGCCTGGGGCCACTAACTGAGAGGCATGGGACACGCTGAGGCCTGCTGCTTCTTGTCTGAGAGATTTTAGGAAAGTCTGAAGCTGAAGCCTGAGTTTGGACAAGGCATTCATATGGCAAAGCCACTGCAAACAACTTGAGTGTTGCTGCACATTGGGCAGGGCAGGATCTCTAGGAATCATCAGGGTAGGGTGAACAGTGTGGGCCAAGTTGATGGAAACTCAGATATGGTGCTGCCAGCACTTCTGTCTGTTAGAAAGCTGCCCCCCAGTTCTTGCCCTGATGCCAAACAATTTAGTTCCTTCCCATATGTCCTTGGATCCTTTAAAGCTGCTGCCCCAGCAATGGAGCTCAGAGGGGCGAGTCTGAGTAAGTCTATGTGCAGGCCGTTTAAGAGGATCTGCCTAGGAATCTTAAGAGCCCTCCATCTTCTTCAGCCTAGATCCCTGCTGGATTTTACAGCCCAAAGTTATGGGGACTTCTCTTGCCAGCTCTGGAACCCTGGGCTGAGAGGTCTGGTTTGGGGCTGGGACCCCTTGCTCCTCACCTAGGACCTCTACAGCCAAGATATCCCTCCTGCTTTGCCAGGCATGGCTTAACAGTTGAGCACTGACCTAGGATCCAGGAGATTGTGGTTCGATTCCCAGTCAGAGCACATGCCTGGGTTGTGAGCTAGATCCCCAGTAGGGGGTGTGCAGGAAGCAACGGATCAATGACGTCTCTCTCATCATTGATCTTTCTATCCTTCTCTCCCCCTTCCTTTCTCTCTCTGAAATCAATAAAGATATATTAAAAAAAAAAAAAAAAAAGATATCCCTCCTGATTGAAAACACATTACACGTGGGTATCAGACAGCTTGTTCCTGGCCTTCTTTCTTCCTACCAGTCTCAATGTAGCTTCTTCTTTAATTCTTTAGTTGTGGGATTTCCATTCAGCCAGACTTCAGGTGGTTCTGAGTGTTGGTTGTTCTGTAGTTTAGTTGTAATTTTGATGTGGTTGTGGGAGATAGTGAGTACCGCGTCTACCTAAGCTGCCATCTTTACCCTTCTCCCCTACTAGTGAACTTACTAAACTTCTCTGTGGCTCATTTTTCCAATTTGTTAAATGATGATGATGATGATAATTATTATTATTAATCTACCTTTAAATGTTGTTATGAGGATTAAATGAGATAGTATACATGAAACAGTAAGAAACAGTGCTGTCACTGTTTTATGCTCTCAGTAAATGTCAGCTATTAATGATTACCATGAGTTATGAGCTAATTCACATATATCTCAACTTAAAATAATGGATGAAGTTATACTTGCATAAAATCATTCAACATACAGTTACTGCATCCCTACTGATACCAGGCTACAGATTAATTGCCTAGACCTTAGAGTAAATCCTAATGTTGGACCCAGTAAGAAGGCTAGGTTTTTTATCACAACTACCTTATAAAAGGAATTTTGTATTAGAATCTGACATGTATTTCTCTCTCACCACCAAAATAACATTGTGTTCTTTGGGTTCAAAACTGGGAAAACAAGGAAAAAACTACAGCCCTGGCTGGGTAGTTCAGTTAGTTAGAGTGTCATCCCAATACACCAAGGTTGTGGATTAAATCCCCAGCCAGGGCACATACAAGAATCAACCAATGAATGCATAATTAAGAGGAACAACAAATCAATGTTTCTTTGTCTCTTCCTCTCTCTGTCTCTCTAAAATAAATCTATAATTTCTTTTAAAAAGAAAAAAACTACAATGATTCTTTTATAATTCTTTTCTATATACTTAGTTATTTCTTTTATGTAAAAATGTGAAGTGAAATAAGTCAGACAGAGAAGGACAATTCCCATATGATTTCACTTACACATAGAATCTAAATCAAAAGAAACAAAGTAGAAAGAAACAAAGAGAGCAGACTGATGGTTTACAGATGGGAAATGAATTGGGGGGCTAGGTGGAAGAGGTGAAAGTATTAAGAAGTACAAATTGGCCCTGGCCTGGTAGCTCAATTGATTGAAGTGTCATCTTGTATACCAAAAGGTTGTGGGTTTGACTCTCTTTCAGGGCACATACCTAGGTTGTGGATTCAATCCCCTGTCAAGGCCTGTACAGGAGGCAACCAATCGATATTTCTCTCACATCGATGTTTCTCTCACATCCTCTCTCCCTTCCTCTCTCTAAAAAAATCAATAAAAACATATCCTAGGGTGAGGATTAAAAAAAAAGAAGTACAAATTGGTAGTCTCAGGGATCTGAAGTACAGCACAGGGAATATAGTCTATAACATAGTAATAGCTATGTATGGTGTCAGGTGAGTACTAGACTTAATTAGGGGATCACTTCATAAGTAACATAAATCTCTAACCACTATGCTGTGGCCCTGAAACTAATATAATAGTGAATAACTGTAATTGATTTAAAAAAAAAACACAAAAAAACGAAAACGTTAAATAAACAAAATTTGGTATATACACACAAAGAAATGTTTTTCAACCTTAAAAGGGAATGAAATTCTTGCCCGGCCGGGCGTGGCTTAGCGGTTGAGTGTCGACCTAGGTTCCAAGCAATCAGGGTTCGATTCCCAGTCAAGGCACATGCCTGGGTTGTGGCTCAATCAATGATTCTCTCATTATTGATGTTTCTATCTCTCTCTCTCTCCCTCTCTTTTCCTCTCTCTGAAATCAATAAAGATATATTAAAAAAAAAAAAAGGAATAAAATTCTGATACATGCTACAACATCGATGAACCTTGAGATATTATGCTAGGTGAAATAAGCCAAACACACACTGACAGACATTGTATGATTCCACTTAGATGAGTTATTTAGAATAGACAAATTCATAGACAGAAAATATAATAGAGACCATCAGGAGCTAGATGGAGGAGAGAATGAAGTGTTAATGTTTAATAAGTACAGAGTTCCTATTTGAGATGAGAAAAATGTTTTAGAAATTAATAATGGTGATGGTTGCACAACACTGTGAATGTACTTAATGCCACTGAATGTACACTTATAATAGTTAAAATTGTAAATTTCATGTTGTGTATATTTACCACAATGAAAAGGAATATCATCCCCTTAACATTTTATTAAAACTAAAAAGTTTCTAAAATAAATAAGAATTTAACTTATGCAAAAAGAAAACTAGTTGAGATGGTGGGTGATTAAAGTTCTAGCAAATGAAAATATTAGATGAAACAATGAATGATATATCTAAACTATGGTTCTTTTTTCAAAACTAGAGGAAATGTTTGTCCATTTATTCAAAAGTATTTCTTGAACTCCTAGTTTGTATGAATCACTGTGTTCAATTCAAAAGTCACAGAGATAAATAACCTGAAGCCAAGCTCAAAAGAAACTAATAGTAAGTGAGGATGATTTAAAGTAAATTAATAATGACAACCTAGGGTAAACACATTAAACAGAAATAAGACTATGTTGTTATGTTGTTATGGGGTCAAGGAGCTGGAGCACAGAAGAGGAAAAAACACCATTAAGCTCAGGAACATTTCCAAGCAGAGATGAAAATTTAAATTAATCTTAAAAGATGCATGAGCTTTCCAAGTCAAAGAGAGATAGACAAGGAAAACAATAATTCTGTCACCCAAAAGAGAGAATACTGTTGGAGAAGGTGGAAGCAACAGCTTGGCATTTGAGGCAGGTGAGTTTAGTCATATTTGTGGGAGGTTTTAAAGCAATTACAGAAATACAACTCTACGTTTCAGGAAATAGAATGTACATTTATGAGTCTTCAGAAAATAGGTGGTATGTGAAATGAGAGGGGAAGAAATTCAATATAGAATCATAAGAAAAACTGTATTTCAGTAAAGTTTGGAGAACCAGGACAAAAACTCTCATGGAAGCTAAGAGTTAAGACAGCTTCAGGGACAATGGAAAGTGCTAAAGATTGGTAAAGAAAAATTAGATCAGAAAGGCCTCGTGAAAACAGGATATAGAGTGAGTTTAGATTAATCCTTGAAGTTTTCTCTAAAGAAAAAGCAATAAAAAGAACAGTAGTATAGATGTACATTGAGTAGTGAGAATAATTTCTTAATGGAAATATTTTGATCATGTGTATTTACTGCAACTAATGAGGCAGTAGAAAGAAATGCTTCATATGGCTAATTTATATAAATTGTGTTGATCATATGAATAAGGTTAATTACTCTTTTAGAAAAGAATACTTGCAGAGTTATCTGTATCCATACTAACTCTTTCCCCATAGATAGCACTGTGTCTTATTGATGCCTTGTGAAATGCTATCACAAACTGAATGATAACCTGTTCAATTTACAAAGCCACATTTTTATTTGTGGCCATCATATGAAATTCTGACATGATAAATTAGCTATGTCTTAGTTTTTCATTGTTTGAAGTGAATATTTCATTTAGATGTTATCTTACAACCATCATAAATCATAATTAACACATTATCATCCCTATCAACATGCAAATTTTTGAGCACTTAAAAAATGCAAAAACTGATTTTTTGACAGTTAAGATGGCAATTTGGCAAGGTTGTTAATGAAGCAAACAAATGTTGAAATCAAGTTTTTCAGTTCTACAGATGGAGTACAAACCTGTCCTAAGATGGTTGAGATTCATTTGCTCATTAAATATTTATAAATGCAAAAAATAGATTGGTTTCTACAGAGTCACGGAGGGGAGAGCAATAGCTAATAAATGTAATGTTTTAAAAATTCTATAAGGCCCACTATGATCTGTATCAAGATTAGTTTGAACATATAACTTAAGCAAGATAAACATATTTGACCCTTACATCAAAGAAGAATAGAGGTAGGAAGTAGAAGACTGGTATGAAGACTCCCTAAAGCCTTGACAGACCCAGGTTCTTTCCAGATCACTGCTCCTCCACCCTTAGAATGTTGTACTCATGGCCAATGAAGGCTATTAGGGTTTCATCTACTACATTCATGTTCCAGGTAATAGATGGTAGAAAGGGGGAAAATAAAGACATTCTTTTCCTTTTTAAGGAAAGTTCCCCAAAATTACTTCCAACATTTATACATATATTTCACTGGCCAGAGTTTAGTCACATGGTAATACCTAACTAAAATAATATCTAGTTGAATGTGTAATGCATAGAAAAAAATTAGGATACTAGTTCTATTACTACGGAATATATATATTAGCTATATTGGTTATAATAACAATTTCTGCGACATGCTAGAAATTTCTGCTAGATAGTTCCATTAACAATGAAGATTTAAAGCCTACAAAACTCCCTGCTGGCCCAGTGGGGAATGGGACAAGAAGTAAAGTAGGCACTACACGAATTTAGGATAGAATTTAGGATGCCTAATTGACCATGTTCCAAAGAAGTGCTCATCTTTCTAAACTAGTTGCCTGGGAGGTTGTATTACTTCACTTTGTGATTGTTCACTGTCTTAATTCTGCGTATAGAATTCTAATATATCAATGAAAAAAGTAGAAAACAGCCTCAAATGTGGAATGTGGAATCTAGATGTCCTAATTGGTCCAGTGATTGGGGATGAGGGGCTAAATTGGCATTGTTGAGAAACTCTCGAATGGCTGTGTCAAAGAGAGAGAGTATCTGAGTCAATTTTCACACATCCCAATTTTTACTGGCACATGAGCGGAATACAACCATCACTGCAACCATTAAATTAACAACAAAATCATAGCAGCCCCTGCCCTTCATCAGCAACGTCCTCCAGGAATTATCCAAGGTTAGTGCTCTTCCATTTTTACTCCTGCATGACAGGAGTCAGCATTTAGACATCACCTTCCAGATGGTAATGTTCGGGATGTTGGCACACTGCCTTTCAAATGCTGTGAACTCTAGTGGGGAATAATTACCTGATATTGAACTGATTTTTTCATCTTTTATAGTTAAAATAACTGGGAACATTGTGGCTATGTTGACAGAGTGTTTGGTTGCCAATCTGTTCTTTTATATAACTACAAGTGGAAAATGACATGAGCCCACTCATCTGCTATAGCATTCAGAAGAACAGTGATCACATAGCACTAGAACCTAAATTAGTGCCCTAAGTTCAAGAAGAATAGAAAAGAAAGTGCATCCCCAGAGTGAGAAACAGTATATTTATTAGAGGTATGTGACACTTGAAGGAGGAAAAGTGCTGATACATTGCAGGTGGCCCTGGCTGCACTGTGGTGTCAGCAACGTCACATCAGCAGGTCAGATCAACTTTCCACGGTAATTGACAAGGGCCCTGACATAGCTGGCACCATGCCAAGGGTGAGGCAAATCCCATCTTTTAGCCACGTAAAGTTGCTTCATTTCACCACTAACCTAGCGCACTGGATGTCTCATGCAACATTTGCAAAAATGCTATGTTCATTTTAGGAAGTCATCCACAGCTCTGATGGTTTCCCCAGGCACCTTTCTATTGCCAATAATACAAATAGTAATAGCTAACACTTATTGAGCTTTTACTGTATGTCAGGCACTGTGTGCTAAATTTATATTCATTTCATCTCACATAATAATGGCTATTGGCCAAATACTATCCAGTTCTGTCTACTTTCCTTCTAATAGAATCCTGATTGAAAACGTCTAGATAAAGAATATTACCCTTTACAACCTCTCTCTGTTTATTCAAGAAGAAAAAAATCAATATCAGTGTAATCAACCATACCATAGCCAAGAAGCAATTTTTAGAAGGAGACATTTCTAAAATATCAGAACTTCATAATAAATTCTGGTTTATTTATGGATGATGCATTATTCAGGATGGTAGAATTCCCAAAGTTTTTTTTCTAAAGGCTTAAGTAAATCTTTAAAATTTTTGAACTTCAGTTTAAAATATAGAAATGGTTCTTAAATCTTAAAGCCCTGGTCAGGTGAGTTGTTTTTTCTTATAATGTATCTATTCCTGCTCAGTGAGAAAATTCACAGCCCTGAGTATTCATGTACCAAGGTTTCTGTTGAAGGAATATTTAACAGCTATTGACCAGATCATTGATTTCAATGATACCATAATCATTTCACAGATAGTAAGAAAAGAAACACAATATAATGAGGGCATAATATAAACCATGTCTAAATGCCCACATCTTATGTACATAAAACTTCAACAAAAATGGTAAAATATTTGTTATTTTTAGCCAACAAAGACCTGGGTTATATCCTGTCTGCCCTTTATTATTTGGATGAGCTTGTGTAAATTAATTTATCTAAGTTTAATTATCCCTATGTATATTATGTATATCGCATATGGTTTAGAAATAATATATGTAAAACACAGCAGATGTTATTGATAGCAAATATTATTGTCATTTTCTAGTTTTTAAACATACTAAATGAGACAGAGTAAATCCTTTATAATGAATGAACATTTGGAATAAATTTTAAACCCATTTTTAAAGAAATTAATATTTCAATTTATTTCATATTGTCTATTAATGTTCTTGTTTGGAATAAAAAAATGTGAATTATTAGATTTGAATTTATCAGAGGCAAATAGTTTTTATTCAAAAGAAACAGGATTAGGTTGTCTGCGACCCTTGTACACTCTGAGAATAGAAAAAAAAATAATGGAAGGAACCCAGAGACCCAAGTTCTTGTCTGTGTTCACACACTTTTTCTGAAACCTTGAGCAGCATCACTTCTAGGACCTCAATGGCCTTAATGTAAAAATGAAGGATTGAATTCAATAATCTGTATGGCTTCCAATATCCAGTATCCATGTGCTCAAAATCATGTATTAAATTCCATCAGCAAAAAGTAATTCCTTTGGCTTTAGATATTGGCAGACAATGTGACATAACAGAAAGAACACACAGTGTGAAGTCAGACAAACTGAGCTCCAATCCACCTTTGCTTCCCCATTACACAACCTTTGCAAGTTACTCACCTTCTCTTAGGCCAACTGTTTTCTCACTTGTAAAATTTTGATGATAGCTACCTGCTTGGGATGCTGTGAAGATTAGAAATGGTATAGGCATTCAATAATTTGTCTGGCATTCAATTAATCTCAGCCATCATTTTCCAGAGTCCTCCAGTAAAATGCAAATTCACTGGGAAGGAAAATTTTTCAGGTCATTTGTAGTTGCCAGGAACAGAGAGCTACTCAAATCCCAATAAATGAAAGAGAGGTGAAGCAATAGTTTTATAAGGTTATAGATAATTCCATGGATCTTAAAACAGAGGATCTGGAACTGGGAATGGAAAAAGAATAAAGATATCTCTCTCTCTATGCATGTGATGTGTCCTATCAGATTATCTGCTCTGTTTCTCTCTCCTCTTTCTTCTCATTCCAGCTCCAATATCCACAGTTCCCGGACCCCCGGCTGTCTCTCTTGTCCTTACAGAAGGTCCCTTACTTACTAACTTCTATTTCACTGACAGCTATGGAACAGAATGTCCAATCAGAGGACGGGGTCATCCAATCCACTGTCCATTTCATCGAGTTAGACTGTAGGAAGATGCTTTGGAATGGGTACCAGCAGAGGCTAGTACTCCAACATAAAACCAGTATGAAGGGTAACATGAAAGGCTTGTTACCAACTTAACATTAATTTACTGATATAGGATGTATAGAGTTGGAGTTGGGATGGATACAGCTTTTGTGGAGCCTGAAGCTTATATGATGTTGAGGCCCTATACATTTTAAGGAAGTTGAATGGTAACATAAATGTAAAAAAATCCAGAAAATATTTCTATGAATGAATTGCTTACCATACATTTAGAATACTTCTTTCCTTTCTTTTTTGGTTGCATACTTGTAGCTCACCTCTTTGTATAGTAATAATAGCTGTAATATTTTCTATAGAGAGAATATAAACATAATTCAATCTTTTCTATAGCATAGTCGATCAAAATTTGTTTTTCTCTAATTGATAGCTGAGATGAATAAAACAGACATATTTATTGTTTCTACTATTACAAACTTTAGGTTTGTTTCCTAAAAAGACAAAAATTCTGTCTTTCTGAATGTAAGTACAATTCTACTTTAAAATTTCCATTAGAAGTGTATGATACAGTGTACCCTGAATTACTAATTCTATCCCTGATAGGAGAGGACTTGCCTTTTGACTTTGTGTTAATTAGAACAGAATCTTTTGCTTACCAGTTTACACGTGTGGTGATTGGAAGAATTTTCCTCAGGCTAGTTTCTCCTTAGTCTGGGATAAACTAACCTGTTACCAGTACCAGGTGATGTAGAATAAGTTTATATATTGGTTTTTGCCTTGCACCTTTGGGTCATGTACAGAGAGGTGTCAGAGAGTATGGTAGGTATATTCCTGAAAATAATCCCTACACCAAGACAGCTGTAACAATCACTATTCATGGAAGTAATTGCAAATCACATAAATGTAGCCCATAAACTTCAACTAAATATATGTCCAGCTTACCCTGTTGGCCAGATCCCAAAATGTTCCACATTCTTTGACCACAGGACAAATATGAAGGAGAGAAAACTAAAGTGAAAAGAGACAGCAGCACTAACCTAGTGTGGTTACAATACCTTACTCTGGAGAATTAAACAAATGTATACATGACACTGAACACATTGGTAGAGGCCCTTTCAGATCTCCCAATGTTTATGCTTTGCTAATTGCCTCTTATTGGGGCAAACAGAGGGCTGTAGAGCACTTAGTATGCTGCTGAGGGATCACAAGCCAGGTAGACACAAAGGGACATTATTCCTGAGGGGTCAGTTTGAAGGTTCTGTATCATCAAAGAGTGATTGCTGATAAGATAAGCAAAGTGACAGCCAAGACCAGCTTTGCTTGTTTCAATATTGTGCTCAGGGATAGTTCTGCATTTGCTGCCTCTTCCAGATGTCTCTGCTTTAGCAAGAAACTAGCTAACTTTGTTATCAGAGTATTGCTCTGGTGGAATTTTTCTGCTGCTAGTGGGAGTGGGTGTCTTGGGGCACTGCTGGAATAGGAATTTCCAGAGGCCCCCATGGGAGGATGAGATGTAGTGTAGAAAGCTTTATTTGTGTGGAATTACATCTCTGGGTTTCCAAAGTCCTATTTTTTTTAAACCAGTCCTGGAAAATGTGCAGCTGGAGATTCAGTAGAGCTAAAAACAAAGCCAGTGTTCAAAGTTTCCTTTGCACGGTGGAGTTAAATCTGGCAGAGCATTAGGTTAATCACAGTCCATTGGTTCATTGCGTGGGGAGCCCACATGGCTGTGGGCCATGTGGGCGAGTGCAGAGCATGAGAGCTCTCAAGCCAGGAATCAGGCATAAGCAGCAAGAAGGGGCAAGAGAGCAAGAGAGAACCCTTCTGTTTAAGAGCTTAAATATCATATCTACTCATGCTTGCAGTGGCTATACCTATATGCCTACTCTGGACAATGTCCAGGTGTAACTGACAAACAAGCACCCTCTCTACATCATTTAGACTTTACTGGGTATGTGTGTATTTTTTCTCTGTCCAGTCCCTTCCCTCAGGATCTATGGGGAACAGACCTGGAGAGTGTTAAGCTTCAGCTTTCTGGCACAAATGGCATGCCTACATTACTTGGCCTTCCCTTTGTTCCTTTCCTGCTAATTAATTAATAACTGGGTTAACTACAATGGTATCAACTTGACCTCAGATCTGGGATTTCATCAGGCAAGATGACACGAGAGGCTGTTTTTAGGTAAAAGAGACAATTGGGAGACACCAATTCCATGACTGGCAAAAAGGGAAAGAGAAAAGTGACAACTTGAAGAGACTTTTTTTTTTTTCATTTTCATAACAGTTGTTAAAATCAATGACATATAAAAGACAACTAAAAACAAGAAGGAAAGACTTTCACTAGCTTTAACTGAAATGTTATTGTGCCCAAAGGGAAGTATGTTATCACAATACAATGAAACAAAACAGAAAACAGACTCAGATCATGAACGACAGGCATCTCAGGTAAATTCATTAGAAACTGATAAGTGTGTATAAGAAAGAGCTATACCAAGGAGAGAGAATTAACAGAATAAAATTGTATTGCATACCTAAAGGTCAGCCAAATATCATTAAATGAGCGACTATATCAATGACAAACTTTCTAGAAAAATATTTACACCACATTGACGAATATGAATGCAGAGTGAGGATAAAGCTGAAAACCTCCTTGTGGATTGACTACTGTCAGCCTTCTAATAATGATAAAAGCTACTCATGTATTCCATATTCACTCTTGCCAGGACTCTGCTACTTTTCACAGGTATCCTGTAATCATATAATGTATTATAACTTTGAGATGGGTATTTTCTTTTCTTCCCTTTTCCCAACCTTTTCTCAGTTATCTCTTGCTCATTTTTTCTGTTCTTAATTAAATATTTCACCACCTGAAATAAATTAAGTCTCAACACCCTCCCAAATTTTCTATTTCAAAATACCCTTGTCTTTCTTCACAGCATTTATTTTTTGTTATCAGTTTTACTTCTGTCTTCCGGTCTACCATGTAAGTTCCACAGAGTACAAAAATTTTATTGTTTCTTCACAGTATACCCAGTAGGCTCAATAAATATAAGTTGATTAAATAACAAAATGATAAGAAAACTGAGGCCTAGAAAAGTTAAATGAGGCCATGGCTAAGTGCTGAGCATGATTTAAATTGAGCTCTTGGCTACTTCAGAGCCCTTGAAATCAACCACCATAGTGGTTAGGGTAACATATTACCCTATCAAGGCCAGCTAGGCTACATAATTTTCTGGGCCCATTGGAAAATAAAAATGATAGCCTCTGTTTAAAAAGCAAGGGGGGGGGGGAGTACAATTAAAAGTATTCAAATATTAAGCTTTATCATTTCTTTCACAATATCCCTTCACATGTCATATTTTTTAATTACTGCCTACTGTGGTTCTAAGTAAAGAAAACTTAAAACTTTAAGTTATTATTACCATGAATTTTACTGTTCATATTTTTATTGTGCAATTCCAATAATAAATACATATATCAATATTCATCTTGAATGCAGAATCACCAAAATTATACAATTCATATTTCATAACAAATATGCATATGGATTCTGGTCCAATAAGAACAGTGGAAACACTGCACAAAACTAACTCAACTGTTTTCATGTCATTTCATAATTATGCACACATTATACCAACATTGTTTAACTTCAGCTTGCTGATAAGCAAAAAAGAACTCAAAGAAAAAGCATAAGTGGTCAGCTAATACAGGGAATTAACAGGAGCAACAAATGATGTGGGAGAGATTCTTCAGATGTCCCTGTCTGTTAGAATGCTATTCCTTCTTTCTGTGTTCAAAGCAAATTCTGGTTCAAGAGGAAAGTGTGACTTTTCAGGGCCTTCAGCATCCCCATTTACTCACTTTTATCTTGTACTTGCTTTGAGTCTTGCTGAACTGCTGTGTACAGTGAGTCCACCAGGATTCTGTGCTCAGGAAGGTGTTGAGTCCTACATGCAAATCGAGCAGCAAGGAACATCTTTTGCTCGTGCCACGTGCATCCCCTCTGCTCATACACATGCTCCATTGTCCCACAGGATTTCACTTACAAAACACAAAATCAAAGATGCAATTATTAAGAATTTCAGTAGCAGAGCATTAAACCAAGCAGGGGGCCTTCGTGAGCAAGTGATTCTGTGAGACTGCACAGGTCACACACCCTCAAAGCCAGTCTTTTGTACTGTCTTAATTTTCTGAGTGCTGCTGCTTTGTACCTAATAGCACTATATCCAAACTCCAAGTTCAGAAGAATGAATCATATTATAATAAGCTGAAGATACCTGATTTCAGTACACTGTGAAGACAACAAACTATGACAAATGGTTCCCAAGGGCTTTTCAAACTTCTATCATAACTGGTACAGGAGGCAGATACATATGTTTGCACACCAGGACTAAGGAATCATTTTTATTTGCAGACATTTATAATTGCTTGGCCATTGACTGAGCTATTAAATAGTCAAGTCTGAGCAGAGAGCAGGTAATTTAGTGGAGCAATATTTTCTCCTCCATTTCATTATTAAAATTGAATATAAGTTAAATTATACAGTAATGCAATTGCAAATATTTTAGCCAGGAGGACATTGTCCTCTTTAGCCTCTTTTGAAGGAAGAGACAATCATAAACAAGATGAACCATTTCCACAGTTCTTTGGGCCTGGGTTGATTTTGCATTTTTTTCTTGCAGTTTCTTCTCATGTGAACTCCAGTTCTGAGGGCATATTCTCTAGCAACCATAGAAAAAAACAAGTTTTCTTAAGTTACCATCATAACTTAGAACTGTCTTGACTTAAGGAGCCATTCTAAGATTGTTACTTAGACTATATCAAGAAAACAGGTTTTCTGGTCTTTTTAACAAATGAGAAAACTTAGTCTTATGAAGGCTAATTAACACACAGCTGGTAAATAGCATTAGAATTTGCACCCAGGACTGGCAGTGTATTTCTTACTCAGTTCATTATCAATTAGCTCACTAAAGACAGATATAGTAATGATAATATCTGTACAATTTTACAAAACTAGAGCTATTACATTCCTTTCTCCACTGTCTGATTTTTACATTTACATTAGTCAGTTCTGTTATGTTCTTATGTAGCACGGTATACATTTTTTGTCTTTCTACACTTTCTCACTTTTTTTTTTACTTCTCTGCCACAATTCAGTTCAAAAACTAGCTATAGGCCCCTGAAGTGATCGCTAAGGTTAAATTTCCCAGATTCAGGTTCTATCCCAACTTGCCTTTTGAAAGATTGCCTGGTTCAGATTTCAGCTCTGCCATTAATAATACAAGTATGTTTCTTAAACTACACTACAATTAGAAAATTTTGTACTAAACTTTTTCCTTGGTCATTCATATATATACAATACAAAAATATAAAATATATATTACATATTACATTTTATATGCATTTATGTTTATATATAATTTATAAATTAATAAAAAAAGACAAAGTAAAGTTATAAATTGTCTGAGAGATGTCACATTCTCACACCAAATATACTGATTTTAACATTTGATCAAACATTCAAAGAAACCGATTTCTTCATTATAGTGTCTATGTACATTTAGATATCTAAGTTTATCTTCCACATCCTGTGCAACATTTATTATTTACTCAGTAAAACTGAAGGCTAGTATATGCAAAGCAGTGAATTCAACATTTTATTTGAATAACTTGCATTTGCTTTACCAGGATGCCTAAAATGGTTCAATGTCTGATAGATGTTCTTTTCCAAACTTAAGGAGACCAAAGGCCCACATTGGAAGAAATAGCATTCTCTTAAGAATACAACTAAAATCAGACAGGCTGTGGAGTGGGTCACACAAAGAATTCCCTAAGGTAGGCCACATAAGGAAATAGCCATTCTTGTCACTGAGGATTTGACCTTGAATTCTTCGTATTTCTTTAGGAATAAGTAAAAGACTTTAAATGGGTTTTGTGGTTTATATAAATTCTGTTCCAATTTAGTTCAGAGAACATTCTGGTTGTATTCTTTGAGACTTTGGTTTCTGGGCAAAAGTATTTCATAGCAGATTTATTGGTGTGAGTTTCATTTTTTTATTTTGGTTCACTTTAATATGAGGATCCATCAAAGTCTGTATTTATACTCAAAGTCATAATTTATTTTATTTAAGAACCAGCTTATAATCAGGCAACTCAATAAGTGAACAAGTCAAAATACACAAGAAAATAGACAATAAAAGAGTTAATTGTATAAAAAAGACTCTAAATAATGTTAAGGAGAATTAAAAAGACTAAATATTTATGCTGTGCACAGTAGTTGATGTTCCAGGTGCTTCTTCCCAATTTAAAAGATTAAAAGTTGATATGCTTAATACATTTTGAGTTTATTCTTGTACGAGGTATAAGAAGGTGATCTAGTTTCATCTTCTTTCACATATCTGTCTAATTTTCCCAACACCATTTATTGAATATCTTTAGTCCATTTTATGTTTTTGCTACCTTTGTCAAATATTGATTATAATCCATGGGTTTATTTCTGGGGTCTCTATTCTGTTCCATTGATCTATATGTCTGTTTTTATGCCAGTACCATGCTGTTTTGATTACTATGGCCTTGTAGTATAGTTTGATATCAGCATGAGTCTTCCAACTTTGTTCTTCTTTTTCAAAATTGCTGAGGCTGTTTGGGGTATTTTGTGATTCCATATAAAGTTTTGAAACATTTGTTCTAATTCTTTGAAATATTCCATTGGTATCTTGATAGGAATTGCATGGAATCTGTACATTTCTGTGGGTAATATGGACCTTTTAATGACGTTAATTCTTCCTGTTCATGAACAAGGTATATGCTTCCACTTATTTGCATCTTCCTTAATTTCTTTATTCAGTGTCTTATAATTTTCTAAGTACAGGTCTTTTACATCCTTGGTTAAATTTATTCTTAGGCATTTTATTCAGTTTGAAGCAATTGTGAATGTCATTATTTTTTTAAATTTCCCTTTCTGATAGTTCATTAATGGTGTATAAAAATGTAATTGATTTCTGGATATTTATTTTGTATCCTGCTACTTTACTGAATTCATTTATAAGTTCTAGTGGGTTTTTTGGTGGAATCTTTAGGGTTCTCTATATACAATATCATGTCATCTGCAAATAATGACAGTTTTACTTCCTCCTTTCCAATTTGGATGCCTTTTATTTCTTCTTCTTATATGATTGCTGTGGCTACTACTTCCAGTACTATGTTGAATAAGGGTGGTGAAAGCAGACATCCCTGTCTTGCTCTCGATCATAAGGGAAACACTTGTAGTTTTTGCCCATGAGTATGATGTTAGCTGTGAGTTTGTCATATATGGCCTTTATTAAGTTGAGGTGTGTTCCCACTATTCCCACTTTGCTGAGAGTTTTTACTATAAATGAGTTCTGGATTTTATCAAATGCTTTTTCTGCATCTATTGATATGATCATGTGGTTGTTATCCTTCAATTTGTTTATGTGGTGCATCATGTTTATTGCTTTGCTGATATTGTACCAGCCTTCCATCCCAGGAATAAATCCCATTTGATCATGGCTTATGATCTTTTTAATATATTGCCAGATTAGGTTTGCTAATATTTTGTTGAGGATCTTAGAAGAAAACATAGACAGTAAAATCTCGGACATTTCTCATAGCAATATTTTTTTCTGATGCATCTCCTTTAGGAAGGGAAACAAAAGAAAAAATAAACAAATGGGACTACATAAAACTGAAGAGTTTTTGCACAGCAAAGAAAACCACCAACAAACTTGAAAGACAACCCACTGAATGAAAGAACATAATCACCAATAATACATCTGAAAAGGGTTAATATAAAAAAATTAAAGAACTTATAAAACTCAACACCAAAACAAGCAAAAAATTCAATTTTAAAATGGTTAAAAGACCTGAATAGACACTTTTGCAAAGAGGACATACAGATGGCCAATAGACATATGGAAAGATGCTCAATGTCACTAATCATCATGGAAATGAAAATTAAAACCACAATGAGATATGACCTCATGCGTGTGAGAATTGCTATCATTAATAAATCAACAAACAACAAGTGTTGGTGAGAATGTGGAGAAAAGAGAACCCTCGTGCACTGTTGGTGGGAATGCAGGTTGGTGTAGCCACTGTGGAAAGCAGTATGGAGTTACCTCAAAAAATTAAAAATGGAACTGCCTTTTGACCCAGTGATTCCACTTCAGGGAATTTATCTAAAGAAATATGAAACACTAATAGGAAAGAATATATGTAACTCTATGTTCATTACAGTTTTACATACAATAGCCAAGATCTGGAAGCAGCCCAAGTGCCCATTAGTAGATGAGTGGATAAAAACACTGTGGTACATCTACACAGTGGGATTACTACTCTGTCATAAAAAGGAAGAAAATTTTTATCCTTTGTGACAGCATGGATGGACCTAAAAAACATGCTAAGTGATATAAGCCAGTCAGAGAAAGACAAGTACTTACATTCATATGTGGAATTTGATGAACAAACTGAACTGCCAAGCAAAATAGAGACAGACTCATAGAGAGAGAGCAGGCAGGCAGCTCTAGGAGTGGGATGGGGGAGGCTTAGAGGAATTGAGAAAGAGAAAGAGATAGAACTCATGGATATGGACAACAGTGTGGTGATTGCAGGGTGAGTGCAGGTGGAAGAGGACATAAAGGAGATAAATGGTGATGGAAAAAATAAAATAAAATGAAAAAAACAGTTGAAGTGATCAGGCTCAGCTGATGCTTCTTGCTCTAGTCTTTGTCAACACAGATACTAAAAGGACTGAGATCAGAAAGTTATTTCTGTTTTTCTTTAATCTTCATCCAAGAATTTTTTATTGACTTTAGAGAGAGGGGAGGGAGAGAGAAAGAAACATCAATCGGTTGCCTCCAGAATGAACCTGACTGGGAATCAAACCCACAACCTTTCGGTGTTCAGGACAATGCTCCAACCAACTCAGCCACCAGCCAGGCAAAAACTATTTCTTTTTTGATATGGTCGGTCTAATATATACTTGTATCTGTGGAGCCTATTTAATTTTTTAAACTTTCAGTTTTGTGGTTTTCCTTTGAATTTTGGATTTCTGAAATATGTTTTTGATCTTTATAGTCTAGAAAGAATATAAATGAACAAAAGAATATCAGATAGGGAGGGAAAACAGAAATCTATAATGAAAAGTGTAAAACAGTTCCACCTTCGAAAATGAATTTTATTTTATTTTAAAACAGAAGGAAACTAAAAAAAATAATTATCTTAAATTTGAAGCTCAAAAACCAGCTACAGGTTCCTGAAGTGATGGCTGAACCAAAATTTCCCAAACATATTCAGGAGCTATCTCAATTTGCTTCTCGAAAGACTTTTATTTCATCTGCAAGGTCCAGAATGCCTGTGTTCAGATGGCAGCTCTGCCATTAATGATCATGCACTTTGGTCTGCATAGCATCATTGGTAAATAAGGTCAAACATGTGCTGTCAGGATCACCCACCCCTTCTCACCTTTTCTCTGATTGCCTTTTGGGGCAGTTAGCCCCTCTAAACCTTCTTTCTCTTATCTGTAAAGTAAGACAGTATTAGCACCTACCTCACTGTGGGGTTGTGAACTTATTATTAATGTGTTTTCCATATAAGGTTGTTAGTTTAGCATAGTGCCCAAAAATGTCATTTATTGTTTAGTTAAGGTAGGATAAAACTCTCCAGAATTGTAGGAATTCAATCCTTTATAAGGTAAGCTCCTTGAAAGCTTATTCTTCCTCCATGCACCAAATCATCTCCAAAAGCATCTGGATAAGATAGTTTGAAGTAATAATCTCCAACACAATCTGGGAGATGGAAAGAATGAATATGTTCATCCCACATTTTAAAGATGAGGAAACAGTCCCATAGAGGTTACTTACTGGATGTCACAGGGCTGGTAAGAGACAGAGCTGAACTTGACCACACGTGTTCTGACTACGTGTCTTGCCATGATTAAAATGAAGTATTTCACAATTGTGATGTTTCCAATAAAATGCCATCAACTGAGAAACAGTAACACTGAGTAACAGTAACTGAGAAACACTAATGTTTGATAATCTAAGTTCTTTTCTTTTTTAGCAAAATCCATTCAAGTCACAAATGTGGGCAAATGTGCCATCCGACAGGGACATAGATAGTGACAAATTCCTCCAAGTAAAACTTTCATTCATTCAAATGATCCTCTTACTAGTAAGAGATTCATTCATCTCTTACTAGTATGAATTTAGTTGCATTATATTTTTCCTGAAACAAACTAAAGTTCCAACTGGGCTTGCAGCCCTTGTTGTCATTGGGAGGTTTTGCTATAATGTTATTTGTTATGTGAACTACAGACTTAAGTGTGAGGGTAAAGACTTCAGAAGTTCTGGATTGCTGTGACATACTGTTCTTGCTTTGGTTTGGCTTAATTTTCTGGACTATCAGAAGCAAATTCAGACATAACAAATATTTAAAAGCCCTGTCATAATATTGGCTTGATAGCAAGCATTTTCTTCTGTGCAATAGCTTATCCCAAGACAACTATAAAATTTTTAAAAATGGTTTTTGCTCATATCTGGAGTGTAGTACATCTTTTACAGTGCTTTCTTGAGCACATCGATTGTTACTTAATCTCTAATGCTAATAGGCATACAAATAATATAAGAAAATCAAACATTTGATATATAAGTCTCAGTCCTTCAGCTTCTCAAAAAAAGTTAATTTTTCTTCCTTAAAAAACGTCATTTCCTTCCTACATGCTTTCATTGACAATGGTACTAACATGTTCAATCATTTAGAATTTTAATTTACCATCTCAAGTTGATCAGCTAAAACTTCCTTTACATAATAAGGAAGTTAGGACAAAGAAAATAAATTACTGTTTTTATCTGATTATGTAAGTAAAAACATGTGTTGGTTACAGGACATAATGCAATTAACAAATGAAAGTGTTCAGCTCTAATTCATAGATCTGTTTGTATCACAACACAGGCTAAGCCAACATTGTGCTTGCAAGTAACTAGCCATAGAAACAACTAATCACATGGATGTAGTTTACCAGTTGCTCTATTTTTAAACTCTTGCTCCCATAATTGTATATTAATTTTTAATCATAAGAACTTGACAATATTCAGATACATTTTACCTGTTCTTTCTGTATCATACTGTTTGCTCACATTTAATACTTGGGCATTTACATTCCCCTGGGATGGGGGACATTATGGCATAACAAAATAAAACATAAAAATGGAAAATCTCATTTCAGTAGTCATTCCTAACCTTTAGGAATCGAGATGCCTTTCTTGTCTTGTTTTGATTTTATAACATGGACTCATTTTTTTATAAGAGATCAGAATGCCATATATACTTTTCAACAGAATTAAGTGCAAATTAAATCACACAAAAAACTTTCCGGAAATATTAAATAGCTCTTGCTATAAAGACATACCAGTACACCAGTACACCAGAAATCAATGATTATGAGTCAAGCATTTAGAGCTTGAAGATAGTGCAGACCAAATATACCAAATATACCCCTCACTCATCTCTCTGCCTTCCATGGCATTCACATTCTGGGACATTAGAGGTAGAGAGCACTGCCATTACTGATCAAACTTTACTGATTAAGGAGGCTGTTGGTTGGTATAGGCAGTTATTGTGACGACTCACATCTCTGCTTGCACACAGCAGGGATTTGCCAGGGTGTATATAAGGTTGTCTCTGTTTCCTCAAAATGTTTTGTTGTTGTTTTAGAGATGTTAAGATTAGTGTTGGGGGGGGGGGGGGGAAGCTGTGGAACCAGGTAAGGTGAGAAATTGTTCAAAATCCCTTCTGCTCCTCTAAAACTACTTGAACTTTACATTTACAATTTATGAAAGATTAGAAAACCCTTTAACTGCTGTCAGCTCTTCTTACCTGAATCCAGTACTCCCTGATAGTGAGATGCTCCTGCTCTCAGAAGAAGCTATTACCACGTGAAGGATGGATGATTCGTATACAAAGATGCAAAGACAGCTAAAACAAACTCATTAAAATTATTGTCAAAGTCACTTATATGAGGACTTTAGAATTACAATTACTGCTGGATTACTTTTTTGAGTAGGAAAATTGAGAGTAGGTTAAAACAACACATCACACATATCATGAGAAAGATCATAGAGTTTAATATTAACATACACCAACACAGTCCCACACCCTCTTCCTTTAAATGGTGACATATTTCAGTGTGTGTATAGTGACAACTCATAGTAACCAAAATATTCTCTGACTTTATATTAAATCCACATGTAACTTTCAATGCCAGTTGTAGTTTTCTACTTGCAATCTTTCATAAAAATCAGTTGTAGACTCATTTGACTTTGGTCATTACTTAATTATTAGGGAGTTAAACTTGTATCCATACTTAATCAGTCTAGTTTTTAAAAACTACTACTTTTTTAAGGTGAAATTTGAGTTCACTCACAAATAATTTGCTAAGAAAACTTCCTTACTTTTCCATTCACTTAGTAAGCTTAGGCAAAGTTCCACTCAAAATTATCATATTTCTAGGTTAGCAAGAGCTCATAATTACATAAATCTGCTCTTATTTCAAATCTTCTATAAAATTTTGGGATGTTTCAACAAGAAAGCCTCCCTAAGAAAAAAAAACCCAAAACGTTTTCACATTTTATTTCATCTAAAATATAAAATTAACATTACATTATATATATAAAGTTAGGAAATTACATAAAAAATTGCTTTTTTCTGATTTTATTTGAGTTTAAAAAAACAAAACATGCTAGCCACATTTCCCTCTTGACTTCTCTACATTAATTTGTTTATTGGGTTCTCTGCTCTCTTTTCTGCACAGAGGGGAGGTTGCATAAATGCATATTGACATGTTCACTGCAGGCTTATGCTGAAGGAGAATTAATCCTCCATTGTGTAGCAGTCAAGTTCTATTTAGTGGTTTGACTGTGAAGATCAATACAGGTTCTCTAAGGCATAATGGCAGGCTCCATTCACTCTTACTAGACAAACAAACACCCCTTTAAAAGTCAGTTCATGAAAAAAAGCTTTTTCTAGGCACAACCAGCCCTGGGTAAAATTTTTCAACAGTCCAAGTTTGAATTTCAGTGCTGCAGGCTTTATTTCTGGGCCCTTTTCCCTTTGAGTGTGACATCTTTCCAACTTTCCCCATTAAAACCTGCCTTCAAGAAACAATCTGATATATAAATTCAATCCCAAAGAAACATACATGAGTTCAAGGGCTTAATGTGTTACTACTCTCAGAAGAGCTGAATTTTAACAAAGACAAGAATTTTTAGGCAGATAAGTCTCTAATTATGGAATCTAATAATTCAAAGAGCAAGAGTGATATGGAGTTGGCAGGAAGTTCTTTCAGCATCATCATCACAGAAGTTACTCCACCTACTCATAAGACCATCCCTGCTGCTAAGAGTTGCCTGGCCGTCTCTCTTAACAACACATTCCTTCTCATTATTGCTCAGCTAACTCCTTTTTATTCTTCTAGATTCAGTTCAAGTCTTGCCTCCTTGTGGATGTATTTCCCAGGTACACTCAACTCTCAAGGAATCCCACAATAATTTCTATTATAGTAGTAATTACACTTAAATGTTATTTCCTATGTTGCCTCTTTCCCTACTGGAAGTCACTAAGAGCAAGGACTGCTGCTTTTAATTTCTACCTTCCCACACGTAGCAGAGTGTTGGGGACATAACACATCCTCACCTGACCTCCTGTACCAAAGTTACATAAATAGTAGACAGCAACCAGGGCAATCAGCTCATTCTCCCTTTCATCTACTGTACACCCAATGACAGTAATGGGCGGTAGTAAAGGTGCAGATAAGGTGGGATACAGAGGCTCTTCTACTCTCTTTTCCAAGAAGTTACAGTTCCTAAAGTCAAGAATTACAAAATGTTTGAAAAATATATTTAGCAGTTTTAGGTAATGTTTTGTTGAATTATTTCAAACTCTTCCACAGGAAAATACTCTTTCCAAAGTGAGTTGATTACACAAAGAAAGTCGCTTTAAATCAGGGATTGGCAAACTACAACCTTCGGATTAAATACAGCCATTCCCTGTTTGTGTAATGCTTGCGATCTTTGAAGAGTATCTACATGTTTAAGTGGTTAGAACACAATCAAAAGAAGGAGAATATTTCTTGACACATCAAATTCTATGAAATTCAAATTTAGTGTCCATAAAAAGTTTATTTATTTATGGACACTGATATTTTTATGGGATTATAATCACCTTCATTCATTAATGGATTATCTAAGGCTATTTTTGCACTACAAGAATAAAGTTGAGTCATTGTAACAGAAGCCATATGTCCTGCAAAGCCTAAAATATTTACCATTTTGCTCTTTACAAAAGAGTACTTTAAGTGGATATATTAGGAACCACATAGGCAACCTAATGACATCATTTACATTTCTTTTTATTTTACTTTTTTACATCTCTTTTTAAAAATAATTCAGAAACAACTGGGATGAAGAAAGGCCTTTCACTTAGGCTTGAGGAGAATAAGCCACTGGGCATCCCTCCTCTGTGTGACAGTAGAGGGGTAAAGGGCATAGTCAACAACTGTTTCCAGGAGAAGTTAGATCAGATAAATCATGAATGCAAATAATAACTTTAGGCATCTTGGAGATAGGAGAAAAAGTATATATATATATAGAAACGAGATAATTAGAGTTCAATTATTTGTTTATTACTCCAACTTCTTTCCTTAACTGTGAGATCTTTTGTGGGGGGACCAAGTATTAAACTTATTATCAGTATCAAAGTTGCCCACTTACTGTAGAAACCAGATGAATTTTTGAGGAAGGGAGAAGGCAAAAAGGGAAAGAGAAAAGAAGAAAAATATATTTAAGAGAAATATTTGCTTTTAGCTTTATTGTTTGCTTTAACTTCTTTTTGTTTGTTTTTTATAAGTGGAAGTTTGCTACATTAAGTGCTTTTATCTAAGCAGACAACTTTATTTGTATTTATAAAACCACTAGCAAATGTTTCAAGGACTATTTTCAAGGAATGTTACTTCTGCTATTTCAAGTTTAGGCCTCATTTTCTCATTATGAAAATCAATCATCCTTGATCACATAGTGACTGCTCTTTAGAGGTTAAAGCACTGTGTTGTGAAGGCTTTATCTTACAATTGTAAATAAACTGTTATCATAAACCTTCATTAGTGGTAGAAATAACAAGTTGTCAAACAAATCTTAAAAATGTAGTCTAGCTATCTATGGCAATGACGTCTATAATGGAACAACTATGTTCATTCTTATTTTTAATTTAAAGCACACATCATATATTTTCATTTTATTGCCCAAACCCTCATCCACAATCTTATTCTCCTTTGTACATACAAATATGTTTTCTTTATTTAAATTTATAACTAACAGCCAGGCTTTGACTGATTTAGCTATAGACTTTCATTACTATAATAACAAACTGGAAGCAAATCAGATGACAAGTCAGCATGGGAAGTGCAGTACTTGGTAGCTAGTAAGATGCTTGACTCTTACCATTGTAATTAGCTAGTTATTATGATAGGAAAGGAGCAAAAGGGAAGCCAGACATTTATAAGCTTCACCAGGAAGCTGCAATTTCACAGTCCCCAGGGAACCACCAGTCCATTCCCTTCACATCATGGGGGAAGGGGAAGATGGATGTGTGCACAGTAAAGTCGGGGTGACATAGGTAAGGTGCCTGTCCTTCAACCCTGGGACAGCCTTGGCTGGTGTTGCTCAGTGGTTAGAGTATTAGCCCATGAGCTGGAGGGTTACAGGTTGGATTCCTGGTCTAGGGCATGTATCTGGGTTGCAGGTTCAATTCTCGGCCCTGTTGGGGCATGTGCAGGAGGCAGCCAATCCACATGTCTCTCTCACATCGATATTTCTCTCTTTCTCTTTCTCTTTTTCTCTTTCTCTCTGTTTCTCTCTCTCCTACTCCCTCCCTCCCTCCCTCCTTCCTTCCCTCCCACTCTCTCTAAAAAAATCAATGGAAAAAACACATTTGGGTGAGGATTAACCTAAATAAATAAATAAATAAAATGGATCTTTGTTTAGAAAAACAAAAACCTGGGACAGAGATCACCAATTAGAGGGAGTGGAGCCAATGCCAGCTTGCAAAAATTTGGGAATGCATAATCCCTAGACAAAGGAATTATCTCTCTGTTGTTCCTCTGTCTCTGTCTCTGCCCCTGCCTGTGTTCCCTCCATAGCCATGTGGCCCTAGAAGCCTCATGGCCCATGATCATGTGGACCCCACATGCAATGGACTGATGGACAAAAGCTAAGTTAGCCTGCTGGACTGGACTGTGTAAGTATGAAACAAAAACTCTGGGCAACAGCTTTAATTCTATCATTATTAAAGACACAGCTGGACTTCTTCCAATGCTGGATGGAGGGAGGGGGCGTTGGAAACTCAGAGGTTTAATTCCACCCAAATAAATGCCACTCATTCTCCTGCGCCTGTATCAGAAATTTTTTTTTTTCTCGTTACATTGCAAGAAGCCCACTTATACCAGCAACAGGTGGGAACATGGAGCACACCTCACTAATAACCAAACTGGAATCCAGGGCTTTTCCCGAAAGCTATGCTCTGCCCACCCCACCCTGGTTCACGGCTAAGGCCCATTCTGGTTCCAAGATGTTATGACCTAGATGCAGAGCTGTTGTTTTGTTGACTGACTCCAAACAAAACAACAACAAACATAACACCAAAAATAACAACAAAACAAAAGCAAAAAACTCCATCAACAGAAAGGCTCATGAGCAACTGAACTAATTGTGGAACTATATTCATTTTTAAAGGTAACTTAGTTTTATATATATTCACCTGCCCTTAAAATATGCTTTAATTTATTACTAATGGCATGCTCAATAATCTGTTGAAGGATACAACTCTGAAATTATTCATTCTAATTAAGAGCTTCTTGCTAGCACTTAGTCACCATAGGGCTTGGAAGCCCCAAGGGTCAGCATTTATTACATATCGTGCCCATTTCATATAAGTAGAACATTTTACAACCATCAGATATAATTAGAATATTGCTTCATGTTTGCATTTTTCCCTCCCTCTGTCAAAACAGATATTTTGGTTCTTTAGCTTATTCTCAATTTACAATGGGTTGAAATGTACATCTTTGACAAAAATTGAAAAACCTGGAGCCCACCCCTAGAAGAAGACCCAATTTTCCCTTCATATGTAAGGTAGGAAGGCGAATATAGCTGAGATGTTTCAAAAATCAGAACAACATGATACATGGCACTGTTAACCAATAAAGTCTTATCTACATAACTACCAGGACTCTAATTCTAGTAAAATGTAATTTTCTGCTTTTGGGGAGAGGGCTGAAGTCAATCAACAAAACAAAGGCTTTACATCCGGGTCATAACATTTTGGAACCACAATGAACTTTAACCATGAGCCATGCTGGGGCAGGCAGAGCATAGCTTTTGGGGAAAGCCCTGGGTTCCAGTTTGGTTATGCCTCTTACTAGCTGTCAAGTGCTGCATTCCCCAGGCTGATTTGCCATCTGATAGGCTTCCATTTTGGCCAGTGGGAGCACTAGCAGGAGACTGGGGGGAATGGGAGAGGAGTCAGGGTATGTGTCCTCTTTCTTTGCATCTTCTAAGACAGAAGATGGCCCTCTTTGGTGGCTTTAGCGCCTTCTGTAAAGGCCTGGTAAGGATCCTTGGACTCAGAAAGCTTTCTCCTTGTTTTCCCCTCCATCTTCACCATGGTTGTGGCTTCTGGCTGCTATTCTTGGGTTATCTCTAGTGTTGTCTTGGGTTTGAGTCTCTACAACTCCATTGCCCAAGCCCTTCATTAAGTTCATTCTGTGCTAAATACTTACAATGATTTCTATTTTCCTGCTTAAATTCTGAATACAAACAATACTATTTTAAAAGTAAGATATTGTGCCTATAATCTAATCTCATTTCTGAAAAAATTCAGTTTAGATAGGAACATACAAAGAGATGTAAGAAATTATGCATTTAATATGCTTGAAATGTGCGATATATATTCTAGATTTTTTAAAATTTTAATTTCTAGTTTCAACTTGTTTTTGCATAATTTGTTTAACCTTTTTTCTTAAAATGAAACTTCAGGAAAATAGTATTTTTATAGAAGATTTTCTAGTTGGTTTATGTTTAAGCAGATGTACTTTTTTTGTTTCATTTTTATTATTGTGTTTTGTGTTGTTATTTTAATAAGGCATCATCAGAATGCACCACAGGAACATTTTCATATATAAATCTGACCAGTTAAAACTATAAAGACATGAATTTATATTTATCCAGGGTATGCCCTAATTTACATAGTTAGTAGAAGAATAATTATTCAATCACTGCCTTAATCTCCTAAGAAGAAGTAAATAAATCTGAACACAAAATGCATGTGTTATTTTCATTTAATTTTAAGAAATAATTCTGTCTCACCTTGATTGGAATAACACTGCTCTCCAAAAGCAACTCTAATGTAAATATAAGCTCTTGGACTTTCATCAAAAACAAAGTTTGTTTAAGATTATAGAAACTTTCTAGGTTAATTGAAGGCTAGAATTTTAGTGAAAATGCCTGGAATTCTTTGGGAAGTTAAAATCACAGCTTCTCTGAATGATCTTCCTTTTGGATTTAAACAACTGCAAATATTTACATGAAGCAGAATTATATTAAATTGTTTATGCTTAAAGAATTTTGGAATTTTTAAGGAGGAAAAATTCCCTATTCAGTGACAGGGCAGAGCGATGCATAAATGAGGAAGGAACAAGGCAGGGTAGAAACTGGCTGTATGGCTTGTGAGAAACTGTTCTGTGGTGTGAGTTCCAAACTGGATCCTCACCTCCACCTCAGAGCAGGAGGAGCGCAGACCCTGCCCAAGGTGGTGAGCCGAGTGAAGGGTTCCAATTCATCAACAGAATTGCCATTAGATCATGCTATACACCAAAATGTTTGTGCCCCCCATCCAAATTCTTGTTAAATCTAATACCACTCAATGTCCCAATGTGATGGTTTTAGGAGGTGAGGGCCTTTGGGACGTGGTTAGGTCATTAAGGTGGAGCCCTCATGAATGGAATTACTGCCCCAGAGAGCTCCCTCTCCTCTATTACCATGTGAGGACACAGTGAGAAGACAGCTATGAACTAGTGTGCACTTACCAAATACCAAACCTAAAAGCACCATGATCTTGGACTTCCCAGCCTCCAGATCTGCTGAAGGGATACAACTTGCAATTGCAACAGCACCATCTCCGTCAGACACTGCTGCTGCCAAAACAGAGCCTAATTCCATGCCTCATTTGAGAGTCATCTTATTTCCAGTACAGTTAGATTTTTGTGCATTCTTTTCTATAAAACTTAAGATGTAGACAATAGGTAGCAAAATTACCAGGACTTCCTGGGCATATTAGAAACAAGAGATATATAAGGTCATTACTGGATAATACATAAATAATTTTAACATCTCCACTTCATGCTTTTATGCTGCCTTACTGAATTCCCCTCTAAGACTGGCTCTGCAGGCTTAACCCTGGGGACCAACTCCTCTTTCTTCAATGGCAAAGGCACCTAGGAGTCTTTGAACGGGTTGCAAACAAAGAAGAATTTTGGTGGTATCAGCAAGTGGAATACATGGCTGGTTATAAGAAAAACGACTAATGAACAGGACCATCAAAATGACATTGGGATTTGGCTCCTTGGGTGACAGCAGCAGTGACTTGGAACCATGAACAGTGGGAAGCTTCCTCCAGCAGAATTACCTTTCAAAGGACAGGAAGAGATGGAAGCAACAGCAGCAGGTCACTGAAGAAAGCTCACAGTGTGAAAGCAGCTGACAATGTTGAAAATGAAACCCTTTGGATGCAAAGCCAAAACACACATCTTATGGAGCTGGTGCCATCAATGCAAAGCCAAACTGACCTGGCATTCACTGGGACCTTGATTTACTTGATGGATTAAGTTTCTTCCAGTGGAAGACAAGGATACCTCCTCCAATGTATTCTGAGGGCATAACCAGAAAGGACCTTGTTAGGAACAATGGAGACCAAACAATGGCATTTCCAGAGAATTGCCGATGCTCACTATCTAAGATTAGCAGATTGCAAGAAGATATGAGAGGTATGGAGAGACCCAAGATAATATGTGAGAGTCAGAAAACCAGGAGCCGTATTCATTCAAATTAATGGCATTTAAGGATTGCAAAATCTGTCGAATTTGGGGAATTTGTATATTTAAATGCTGGCTAGATACATGTTGGTTAAGCATGTGACAATGAAAAATAGATAGAAACTGGAAAAGTGTCATGTCTCTCAGCTTCTCTGTTCATTTAAAATCAAGTAGGTTAAAAATGATCTCTCTGGGTATAAAAAGTAAGATTAATTGACTGTAGAAGTAGGTTATTCTGGGCATATTATCTAAGCATCCGAAGAGGAATTTAGACAAATTGAGGAGATGAGATGGTGCTGGGCTTGGAGAGGAAAAGAGAATCTGGTGAAAAGAAAGAGCGGTGTGTGTATTCCCTTTACTCCCTCCCATATTTATTGTTTACCATCAAAGCTCTCCCTGGAGGATTTATTTAAGCAATAAACATTTATTGAGTTTCAACTATTTGCTCAGCAATGGACAAGGTCTGTGCTAGACTTGGGTTTATAATGATATGATCCTTGACCTCCTGGGCCTCATAGTGTAATGGGAGAAAATAGATCTGTAAAAAACTAATTGTATTCTATTAGTTGCAAGCAGCATTGGAGGCATTGAAGAGGGAGAATATTACTTTTATTGGATGGAGACAAAATAGTCAAGAAGTTCTTCAAATAAGAACTGATGCTTGAACTTTATCAATGTAAATTAGTTCATCCAAAGGACTTATGCAAAGGGGAATATTCTACTAAGAACATTATATACAAAGGCATAGAGGAATGCAAGGATATAGTACATTCCAGTAATAGAAAGTTATTTGTTTCAATTAGAACATAGAGTATGTGTGGGTGAGCTGTGGAGGATGGGATGGCCAAGTCCCGAAAGGCTGTGTGTGTCATGCTAAGGAGCTGGAGTTTTTTCCTGCAGGTGATGGAGAGACAATGAAGGCTTTTATTCAGGAGACTGACATGATCAGACTCTAAGATATGTGAGGGTGAAAGGATAGCTCCAGGCAACAAAAACTAGGAACCAAATGCAAGATAAAATATTTCCGGTGGTCCCACAGCTGGGAAAGGCAGCCCTTAGTGTTTTTGTTTTTGTTTTTTAATGTGTGCCTCACAATAATCAATTGTACATATGTTTTCATAACTCTTTTAAATGAAGAATAAAGTGTTACAAACGTAAGCTCTGAAAAGCATACTTTGAAAACATTTTTAAAAAGAGACTATAAAGACTTTTACTGATAGTATTAATTTAGGTTAAAAAACATTTTTATTAGGATACTACATTATAATCTCATTTCATTTATAATCTTTAAAGCTTTATTTGATCATGTAATAGGCTTTTTAAAAGCAAGAGAAAAAATAAGAAACAGAAAAGAATTTATTTTTGAAAAGGCACAAGCTAGGGAACACAGTAAGCCCTACTGAAATCTAATTTTGAGCTTTAAGTATAAATGTGAGTAGATGTACTAAAAGCTTCTCATTAGCCCTTTCCTTGATTTTCCCCTTTTCTATACCCAAACCAAATATTTTAATTTTCCTTATTTTTCACACTAGGGGTCTTGGATAGAGGACTTTATGTTTAAAATTATGCTTTAGTTATATCTCACATTATAGAAATTTACTTATCCTTCTAAAAGAAATAGAAAATTATTTCAGAATTATTTTGCATCTTTTTGGAAACAGAGTGAAAATAGATAATCAATAAAATGGTGAAGTCTGGTCTTATTCAACTATTCTTAGAGAAATAAAATGCCCAAAATAGATCTTAAATATTGAATGTGTGTAGTCAAAGATAAGGAATCAGTACAAGTAATTTACTGGAAATATTCTCTTAGCTTGTGGAAACCAAGAAGGATCCCGGTTTGTTTTCAAACTTTCATTTAGGTTTTTATGCCCCCTAGTGGATATTTGGTACTTCTGTAGCTGTAAAATAATGCTGACATTTTTACAGCATCTCCTTTGTGTCTTCAAACTGTTTATATAGACAACATATGACATTGATGTACCCCCTAATTATTCAAATCATAATGGTTTAACATTATTTGGGCCCCACAACTTTTGATAATTTAATAAAAGCTCTCAAAACTTTCAAGAAAATGCCTATGAAATCATAACTGTTATAGAGTTCCCTGACTCATCTGAATTTTATCCATGAATTCATTAAGAGCCCATGGACTCTGGCTAGGACTACTAATTAAGGTGTGGGATCCTATAGCTGCCCTTTCATTTAGTAGATGCTAAGATTACTAACGTTCTGAGCAAATCGAAAAGGAAAAATATAATTTTAAATAGTAGCTCAGAATTTGGCTTAGAGTTAAGGAAACAAGAGAGATCACAGAATACTTCAAATAACTATATATACAATATAGTCCAAAAAATTTATCAAACCTTCAACACAGGTAAGATAAGATAGTGATTGATCCTACAGACAAGGGAGTTGGAGACAAAATCAAGAGAGCTTTTTAGGCAAACATTACTTTTAAAATGTCAAATAGAAATCTATCATTGAAGTAAGACCAGGGCCCCTTTGGCAAACAAGTTCTGTACCACAAGCAGGGTGTTATATAGCAACACTCTAAAAACAGTCACTTGCTATTTGCAAACATTGCAGCCACTATAAAAATTATCCATCAAACTATGATCTTTCTAGAATACCAAGTTGATGGCAGAAAATCCATAAATAACATAGCTAGTGAGACCCTAAGGGGTAGAAATATTAATTGATAAGTGATCCAGCTTACAGGTCAGAATAAATTATTTCTCAGACCTTTGTGACTACCAGTCAGGTCCAGGAGAAAAATTCAGAGCCAGCATCAGTAATTACAGTACACACACACAATCAGCTAATAGCTTTCACCATGACATTTTGTACATATCACTTTCATTTCACTTTTTAAGGATAGTGTCTTAGTCTGTTTGGGCTGCTATAACAAAATACCAGAGACTTGGTAGTTTATAAACAGCAGAAATGTATTTCTCACAGTTCTGGAGGCAAGAGCCCACTTCCTAGTTCATACACTGCCTTTTTCACTGTGTCATGAGGTGGTGGAAGGGGCTAGGGAATTCTGTAGGGTGTCTTTTTTTTATAAGAGCACTAATCCCATTTATGAGAGATTTGTCCTCACTACCTAATCATCACCCAAAAGCCCCAGCTCCTCATATCATCACATTGAGCATTAGGATTTCAACAGATAAATTTGTGGTTGACACATGCAGACATATCACAGTATATATCTATTTTTCAAATGTACTCCCAAATAATGGTTCATATCCTATATGAAGTTGCTGAGTTGCTGTTTTTTAAAATTAATGTAGTACTTGAAATATATACAATATTTGTTGAACCAGCTCCTGCCCTATACAATGTATAAGGTACTCCTGGACTTCTGTGTAGCTGTGCAGGATCTATTCACTCTGTTTCTTACACTTAGAGTTTTAAGACTTTGTCATGGTAAAAAAAAGAATCAGAAGAGTGAGAGACTGAGTTACAGTAAGCACTGAGGTTTATTTTCAAATCAGCATTTCTTCCCTGTTATTTGAAGTTCTTTTCTACTTTCATGATTGTTTATGAAACACATGCTTTTTGTTTTCTCTATCAGTACCTATGGGAAATAGTTTCACAGATAGAAATCCATGACTTAACTGGGAAGGTTTGCCTTATATAACATTTCTACTTTATCAAATGAGCCTATATTTATACTCTTCAAATAAGAAGAGAAGAAAAAATAGAAACTATATGAATAGGACCAGGAAGCTAGCAGGATTGTGTTTGAACTCTGTGTAAGAAGAAGCAGAGGAAAGTAGAAGAAATATGGGGAAACTTTCCTTCAGTAAGCAAAGTTCAAGCCTGCTCATTTCATTTTTGGTATGTACAACTTCTTGGTAGTTATTCTTTTATATTATGCTATGCTTTCTCCTGTTTTCTTCTATCTTTTAAGACTTCAATATTTATCTTATTTGACCTTAGAGGACCCTATCATCTTTGAATCAGTTTTATTTAAATATTTTTAAATGTTTCTATGAAAACAAACCACATTTATATAATGTTTTAGTGTAACTCTTTGGGAAATGGATTTTTGAAGACTGGAGACATAATATTAAAGTCTGATAAAAATAAAACAGAAAGAACAGAATATATAATATTGCTGGGCTTAGCATAAATTTAAGAATAAGAAGCCGGGGGAAATTCAGTGTGTTTTCATATGGAACATACAGAATAAAATACCAACCAGTACACAAGTTACCTAGGATAGAAATAATCATTGAAAGATGACAGTATTATAGGCAATATTTTATTAAATGATCATTTAGCCAAAGTAAGTGTCACTTCTCATTATAAATCTTTCTATTCTAAGTCTTTCCTCCACGGAATTTCAGAGAAATGACACCTGAGGTATACAATGTTATTTTGCTTCTTACTCAGAGTTTGAATACTAGTTATACAAAAGAAAACAGCTGGTTTTGCCAGAGATAAATATTCCTCGTTCCAAGCAGATTCTGTGTCGAATTACATCTTTATGGATAAAAATTATCTACTTTCATTTCTCAAAGTCATTCCTAAAGAAGATGAGAGACAGTGTAAGAACAGATGCAAATCATACCATGTATTTCTCATGGTTCTCCAACATATTCAAACAAGTAAAATATACCTAAAATATTGCCAGTATCAGCAGCAGTCCAATCCTAAAAAGGGGAAGAGAGCAGGCAGAAAAACCAAAAAGGTGATGTATACAGAACCACGGGATGTATGGAAAGAGGCAGCAGGTGCTCCTTGGGAATCAGCCTTGGCTCAGGTTGTCATTAGAAATAATCACAGGACAGCCTGGATGACCTTCAAACACCCTGCCCATTCCCCTCCCTTGTGCCCCCTCACCATAGCCCTCTGCCTTAGTCTCACAACAGCAGAGTCTTAGAGACCATCTTAATTTGTTATAATGTGAGAAAGCTCTGGCTTTCCACTCTAGAGTAAAAAGATAAGAGAAGATGATCTAATCAATGAGCAATTTTTTCTCCCCTCTTCTTCCCACTGTGATCATCGTGGTGCTGACCAGGCATCTCCAGTACTCCTCTTCACTTTTTTGATTGTGAAGGAATTTTGGATTACAAAACAAATATGGCAGAGATAAATAATAACTATAACTGCATTTGATACAGATTAGCATAGTTTATGACATCAAACCACCGTTAAGTATCCGTTATCTCTTTTCCCTTAAGGATCCTTCTAGTCTATGAATTTGCTGCCTTCCTGCAAGCTGATTCATATCCTTACTTTTTATCATTCTATCACAAAGCAAACAAGATTATTTCATCATACTTATTTTTCCTCCTCTGAATAACAAGTTCACTTTCTGTTTTATTGATTTATATTATAATCTGTTTACATTCAAAAAAGATATGAAGTGATTTGTTTTTTCTCTAGTGGAATCCCAGGCACCTCATCAAAAATTGCTTTCCCAGGGAAACGGGCTTTATCAGTTGTCCCAGAATCCCTTTGACTAAGTCCCTCAGAATTGATTTTCTCCCTTCTGTTAGCTGCAGCCCTTCTGAGTGCATGAATCTCCCCTCCCTATTCCCTCCACCATTTGCTACCTGAATTTACCAGTCTCCTGTCTGCTTAAAGTCTTACTAAGATTTGGGTCCATACCATACACTTAGGATCTTAATTTTAAAGATTACAAATATGCAGGCATGGCTTACTCTATGACATAGTGAGCTTAGAATACAAAAAAAAAAAAGTAGTGAATAAATGCTAATTTTTAAAAGTTTCTTAAAGAGAGGTGGGAAAGACTATATATGATAGATTCATTTAGTTATTTTATTTTATGTATTTGTATTTTAAAAGGCTTATTTTAATTACATGGACTCAATGCTTGTCTTCTTTAGCCATTACAAATAGCTGAACTTTATTTACTTTCCCTTGTAAGAAATACTTTCTAGGTCCTAATTGGTAGACATTAAAATGAAGAAGAAAAGCTTTTGAAAAGTGACTCATCTGTGTGCGCATACTGGGATATGTGGGCTCTCATTTCCCCAGGGCCTACTGCATAATCAGTGCAAAGGGAAAGATTTTATAAATAAGGCTGGACACTTAGTGTGAATTGTGGCAAACATGGAAACTGGCTCATGTGCACAAGGCATTATATAAAAAATTGACCTTCCAATTCTACTGACACATCACTATAGTAAGAAAGTTTTCAAGCCTTTTTGTCTCACCTTGTAAATTCCTTTTGTTTCCACCGTTTCCTCACTAACATAATGAAATTAGGATTTAGCTCTACCAGTGAACTACAAAAAATAACCAAGCTTAATATGGACACAGTATTCCAGTTCTCGGCTTATTATTATTTTTTACTATAAATTAATATTGTCACTTGGATGCCAAAACCTTGCAGGTATTTTAGTTACAGTGAATCAGCTCAACTGCTGGTCACTCACAAACACTGACAAGAATGAGTAACTGGCCTTCGATGCAGAGAACCAGAGGCTGGGATGGGGTCACTAAAGGCAGTACTAATCAGCAGAGGCTGCCATCATCTCACGAGCCTTTCCTGGGCCAATTCCTCAACAACTTTCATCTCCAGATTGACGCACAAACGTGTTCCCACACAAACAACAGTGACTGCCTAGATCACCCTTCAAGATACAGTCTCCTCAAATACTCCTAAAGACTCCTTGAGTCTGGATTCCAATACCTGAGCTCCTCTGAGCCCTGTTCCTAAAGACTAAACTCTCAAAGACCCCCGAGCTCCATAGTGAGCAGGAGGTAGTTGGAGCTATAGTGCTGCAGCTGGATAATTTCTGCAATAATAAGAGCAAAAGACCTCCTTCTTGCCCCTACTCCAAGGAATGAACTCCTAGAACTTTGTATAAGTAAGGTAGGGACAATGTATTCATTCAGCTAATATTTACTAAGAGCCTGCTTTGTGCTAGTGAGACACAAAGTAGGCCAACTCACCCTGGCCATTGTGGCTCAATTGGTTGGAGTGTCATCCTGTGCACCAAAAGTTCACCAGTTCTTTTCCCAGTCAGGGCACATGCCTGGTTTGTGGGTTTGGTCCTCAGTTGGGGTGTGTAGGGAGGCAACCAATCTATGTTTATCTTTCACATCAATGTTTCTTTCTCTCTTCCTCTCTCTCTCAAATCAATTAAAAAAATATTTTTTTAAAAAGTCAGGGAGTCACACTCATTTACAGTTAAAAAAATATATATATATAACAACTCCTGATTATATTCTAATGCTGGCAGGGCAAGTGGGGAGCCAGAAAATAAATACATTAAAAATTAGAAAATATTACTTTTTAAGTACTGTGTAGGTAATCAAATGAGAAAATGACAGGGAAGGAATAAGACCACTATGGATAAGACTGCCAGAAAATCACTTCTCAAAGGGATACCTTTAAGTTATGATGATCTGGGACTGCACATGTGACAGAAAGCCAGATATGGTGGGAGAGCAGTGAGCTTGGTGGAGGGTGGTGTGAAATGCAAGCAGTAACAAAATTATATAGGGCCTCAGAGAAAAAAGGGAGGAGTTTGCATTTATTTTTGTTTCAAATCTATTAGAAGGTGAAGCAAGGTAGCAACAGTCCAATCTCCATTTTTAAAACCATTAACTCTGGCTGCTACATTGCCATGAATTGTAAAGTGGTAAATGTGGAAAAGAGAATTCAGATAAGAAGCTATCTCCATGGTTCTGGCAATAGACGAAGGCTTAGATTATTGTGGGAAAATGGAGGCTGAGGAAAGAGAATCAAGTAGGACATAATTTGGTTGGGTGAGACACAACAAGACTAGCTGAGAAATGAGATGAGGGGACTGAGTACTGGGTGGCTGTTTCAATTCTGATATAGGTAATTGGATGGTTTGCAGTTCTATTTAATTAGAGGTGATAGGCTATGTGGGAGGAACAGATTTGAGGGGAACAGAAGAAGCTAGGGAAATGAAAGTTCCTTTTTGGCTGACTTAAGTCTTACTGGCTCTTAAACATCCAGAGGTAAGAATTTTCTGACCAGATCATTGAAAACATGTGTCTGATTTTCAAGATAGACATCAAGGCTGTCAATATAAATTAGAATATCATCAGCATATAGATAGAAGTTTTAAGCCAGGAGATTGGAATATCACATAGGTTTATATGAAGAAGTTAAGAGGATTTGAGTTTTTGAGACCTAAATTAGCCCAAGATTTAGAAATCAGTTAAGGGAAAAGGAGCCAGAAAGAAGATAAACAGCCAATGTGGTAAAAGCACCACTAAGGAAATTTTCTGATACTGAAGCCAACAAAACATGTTTCAAGGAGAGAGAAGTCAACTGACCAAATACAACTGAGAGACTGAGTAAGATTATCATGTAGAAATGGTCATTGAATTTCACAAGTGAAGGTTAATGGGACCTTGGAAAATTTATTTTTAAGTGATTATACCTGATGAAAGGATTGTGATGTATCACTTTTTCTACTTAAGTTTTATAACAAATCCAATGTTGAAAAAATTAAGTGGAAAAGTATGTTATCCAGACCATAAAATTTAGCATATAAATATTTATGATTAAATAAATGTGAAGAAATATGCCATATTATAGGAAGGGCAAATTGAAGGGCTATTATTAAATCATCTGGCTTAAAATATTTTCCAAGCAAAGAGGTTTCTAAATGTCTAGAATTAATTTCTGCAACATTAAAAGATAATTTTTTATATTCATGCATTTTGAATTTCTGGTTTATTAAAGTCTTAAGCCATGTGTATTGTAGTCATGAACTAGAGATAGACTGCTCCAAAAGAATCTTTTGGCTTAAAGCAAAAAGATATTTTTAGCAGGTAGGAATAACTTTCTGTGACTTAAAACTATATATATATATTTTTTCCTTTCTAAACCAGGTATGGTGACATGGTACCAAAAACCATAGCAGGGAAGATTTTTGGATCCATCTGCTCATTGAGTGGGGTCTTGGTTATTGCTCTACCTGTTCCAGTGATTGTGTCCAACTTCAGTCGGATCTACCACCAAAATCAACGTGCAGACAAAAGGAGAGCACAAAAGGTGCGTATTCAGCTCTGCGTAACCATGATTTAGCATCTCCCACTTTTCACAGTGAGCTTTAAAACCCCTTACTGGCTATTCAGTGTTCCAGATTTGGTCGATAGTTGCATCAGTCAGCACAAGCTAGATTATACTACAGCAAAGAACCTTAATATCTCAGTGACTTAACACAACAAGGAATATTTCTCAATCATGCTACAAGTCAATTACTGCTCCAGTGATGGAAACTCCATCTTGACAATGTATTTCTGCAATCATTTAAGCAGAAGTAAAAGGACATGATGAATCACACACTGATTCCTAAAACCTCCTACTGGAAGTGGGCCAAGCCACTTCCATCTCTATTGCATTAGCCAAAGCAATTCACATAGCCATGTGTAACTTCAAAGTAGGCAGGGAAATACAATAGTACTGTGCAACCAGGGGCAGAAACAAAGAAATATGTAGTGAGCAACACTAATGACAGTAGTAAAATCAAATATAGATTCTTGGCAAATTTTATTAGAATCAGATTTCTAGATCTGATTCATTTAGTCTCTGTCCACCAGGGTTCAAGCTGATCCCAGTACACAAGGTGTCCTGTTAAAGGGCACCAAAATGTGTCTTGGTTATTTTACAAAATTGACACAGGAGGCAGGAGAAATCTGATCACTTGTAGCTAAGTTCTATTCCTGGCCCAACAGTTTACTGTTTCTCTGAACTTCACACCAGTTAATTAATCCCTCTAAAAGTAAGCAGGGTACATACTCCTCTGCAAAATGGGGAAAACAATACCTACCTCACATTAAGACTGAGATTATATGCAAGTGTATATAAATCTATATAAGCTTTCCATAACATTAACACTTTAAATATTTACTAATGGCTTACTGTGTGCCAGGTGCTGGTTTAATGTTTTTCAAAAAATAATTGTTAAAACCTTTCAAGTGTAGGAGTTAATTACCAAAATTATTCCTAGTTTGTGAGAATCCTAATGTACTCAGAAATTGAGAAATTTTAAGGTCATATACCTAATAAATTGGAAAACCATCATTTAGTTCAATCCAAGCCAATGTGGCTCCCATGTTCATTAAACACAATGGTAGACTGCCTCTAAAAAGAACTGACTAAATGTTAGTACACTTCCCTTCACCATTCTTTTGTCAAAATAATCACCTTGAGAGTCAGGACCCTTGTTGCTTAGAATTAATTTTGGAAATTTTTCTTTGTAATTTCCTCAGATCTATGGTGCTAGATTTTCAGTATTCTTCACAGACACAATATCTTTATCTTTTAAGGTTGGATTCACTTTTTTTTTAATATCCAAGAAACATGTATAACCATGACCAAGGTAGATGCACAACCTGGGTAATGTGGAATAACCATAAAATATCATGAGAGATTTTCTTGCACCAGTTCATAATTGAATGTGTAGGTAACTCCAGAACAGGATTTTAAATATGCATTTGAACTATGTTAATCTCTTTAGTAAAGTATAAAATGTCATAAAGTAACTCTTTAGAAAGTTCAAGTTAATAAGTACAGTCACATAGCGTATTGTTCAGAGAACTTGTTCATGTCCATTGTCAGAGGTCCTCTTCCTCTACAAAAGAATCATTCTTTAAGCTTTATAGTTTCTTGATTTACAGAATCTCTCTCTCCTTTTTTAAAAGTATCTAAACTTTAACTAATTATTGTAGAGCATAATAATAAATAGTAGTTCAGTTACCATGAATATGTAGACTTGATAATCCAGTATACAGTGAGGGTTGAAAAAAAGAAGGCACCCTCTAGACAGTTATAGTCTCATTCAGGGCACAGTTTTGGCCAGAAGAGATGGAGGAATTTCTACCAGAGACTTTCCTACACCTCAACCATGACTCTGGCCACACTTTAAAAACTCTCTATTGAGCACACAAGTATATTGTTTACAATAACAAAAATATTACAAAAATCTTAGCTCCCCAGTACCCATCAATCTTCATTCTCAAAATTCCTTCTTTAATATAAGAACTAACTATAAATATTTTTTTCATTGCCATAAAAAGCTATCTCTATGAAAACTGTAGGAACTACAAATCTGATTTTCAAATAAACCAATCTCCAAAATATACAAACTTTTTTCAAACTTTGCCATTTGTAACAAGCAAATCAACAAAGGAAATCCTATATTTTACAAGCTTTTTTGCCTACAGAAATTTAAAATGGAAAAAATTTTAAATGTGATGTAAGTAAGTACACCAAATTGAAAAGCATGTTTTATGAAGGTTTTCCGGTGTTTTTAAAATATCTCCTATTTCTCAGTGCTGCCATAAAGCAATGAATTTTACATTTCATGACTACTAAAAATATTGGCTATATAAAGCCAAATATAATAACCTGGTATAAATAGTCTGTGACCAATAAACTGAGAATAGTTATCTAAGAAAGAGCAGTGAATATGGAACTAAATAGGTTACCAAGGCATACTTCCTATATTCCTTCCCAGGAGATGAAAACAAAAACAGAATCAATATTCATTAGGCCAAGATAGTTTAGATTTATCTGGAACTGGGTGATTTGACAAATACCAAAGGTATGCAAAAATAACCGTCTAATTCAGCCAAGCAAGGAGTCCAGTCCATTTAGTAAAACATCAGTCAAGCAGAATAATAAGTAATATTGCAAAATGTTTTTTTAGATAGGGTTTTGAGGTGTTTGGTCCCATTGCAAACTCCAAGCTCAAGAAAAAACATTAGATATACACAATATGCATTTGAGAATGTTCCCATCTTCACTAAGGGATACTTTCCCTCTTCTAGATTTTTTCCACTAGCAAGTATTCTTCTTGTTTTCACTACCTGTTCCTACCCTTTAAAGGGAATGCATCATTTACCCCATTTCTATCACTCCTTGATAAACTCTTAACAAAACACTGACATGTGAGTGAATGCAGGTTAAACCTGTAACATCTTTCCCCTACCCTTATAGTTAATTGTATTTTAATAGACTTATTTATTCACTCAGTTATTCAATAAACATTTATTAAATAGAATATATTAGCCAAAGTGAAGCTAAGCTGATACAGTGACAGGTGGCAGGGTTGATATTTTGAAGCAAAGAGCCTACCCTGTATTAAAATTCAAATCACACCTCTTAATCATCTGCATACTTACAAAGCTAACTGGTGAGTAATTATCATGCATAATAGTAATAATAATTATAATTTAATAATGATAATAGCAACAACAACCACCCTCTCTAGAGTTTCTAGTATGTCCCAGGTGTTTTATATCTGTTATTTATAATTTCACAATTAACTTGCAAAGGAAGTGTTATTATTTCTATTTTACAGATTACTTGCTTGCATTCACATACCTATTAATTAAAATCTAAAACAAGAAAATTCTGGCATTATTAGAACTATGAATCTTTAGGGATTTTCCTATAGATAATTCTAAATACAGTGAGAAGCTTGAAATCAATGAGCCAATTGATGTACAGACAATGTATTATGTAAATGAATTATTTTACTTTTCACATGAAGATGTTGACTTTGACACAAAAAAATATATTATCAATATTCAATCTACTATTTATCATACTCTGCTATGGTGGTTCTCAAACTTTAGATTCATTGGGATCATTGGAAGAGCTTCTTCAAATACAAATTGCTGGACTCTACCCCCAAAGCATCTGATTTAGTAGTTTTGGAGGACAGCCTGGAAATTTGCATTTCCAACAAGTTCCCAAATGATGCTGACACTGCTGATCAGGAGACCACACTTTGAGAACCATTGCCTATACATTCAGCAAAGTAAAAACAGTGAAAGAAGGAACAGTGAGGTCTTATTCACCTTTACATGCCCTCCATTCTTAGAGTAGAGTGGGCAATACTAGGACCAACTGAAAATAGTATTGGGAAGCATGATTTTGTCCCTGATGCCTGCTTACATCCTGTTTCAGTTCTCCCCTCTTTCTACATCCAGTCCTCTTGCTGCTCTCTCATTCCACTGACCTTTCCTCTGAGCCTTCCAGTGTCCCTTCCACTGACCTAAATCCCAGCACCACTTCTGTCCAGCCCTGCCATCTCCAAGATGAACAAACTTTAGAGCTGGAAATCTTACACTTTCTCCCACTGACTTCCTTCCTCTCTTTCTTTTATTATTATTTGGCACAAACTTGTCTCATTTCTAGGGTTTTCCTTAACAAATGGTAAGATTCCAATAAAATCCTTAAACTAAATTTTTAAAAGCTGACAAAGCTTAATATGCTACTTCCACATGAGACATTTTATTAAACTTTAAATGAAAGTTACAAATATAAATACAATTTCCTGAATAAAATATACAGAAAGTATGTGGTCTGATATTTGAGAAGTAAAGAATTGCCCCAGATTACAAGGGAGAAAGCCTTCTCTATCTCACAAGGCTGCCTAAGATACCTTTATTTTTCAAAAGTATTGAAAACATTTTGTGATTTGATAAGAAGATAGTGTAATATAATGTCTTTCAATCTACATCATACCTTACTTAGAAGATGAAACCCATTTAAAGAAGTTGCTGTCTCAATGGTTTAAGACTTATGCATCTTTTTCTGATTGGCATCCCGGCCTCTGTTCCAGAGAATACATTGTAGAGTCTATATAATGTTATTTGGTGCAATTGAAAAAACAATCAACTTGCTAAAAAGTACTGCACACTAGCCTTTGGATGCTCCACAATAAAAGGACTTCATGCCAAATTAGTCTGAGAACAATTGCATACTATATCCCCCTTTCATCTTCACAATGAAGATCCACAATGTGATCTGTTGGGAGAAATCCAAATTCAAGGAAACCTGCTTAACCTCTCAGCATTTCCCAAACTTTCTTGATCACAGAACCAGTTAACTTCATTTAGTTTTTACCTATAACAGTTATGAGTTTTATGGAATTAACTTTGAGAAACCCCCAAGTTTAGAGAATTAAGAAAAATAAATAAATTTATGAAGAATTGGGATGCATAGTGAAAATGAGCTTATAAGACAAACAATTTTTTCCCAACACCATCAATATTTCTAAAGGCAGATAAGGAATTTAAAAATAACTGCAAAGCTATTTTTTATACTGACAATATAAGCCTTATTTTTAATTAAATTTTGGCAGCCTCCTATTTTTCATATAGGCTTAATATTTACTGAAACCTTCCTCTAATTCCATAATATTTTCTAGTACTTGACCATGCAAAGAAGCTGTATTTCCTACAAGGCTGAGGGTAGCTGGCTGGAAGGAATACAGTTCCTCTTACTAGTGAAAATAGTATTCTTTTAACCTCCCAATTACACAGCCAGAGTTGCCAAGACTGTCATACTGAGTGGATCAGAAGTAAAGTGATTTTCTAAAATAGCTTTGTAAAAGAATTTCTCTCAATTACCTGCTGGAAACAAAGATATAATCACAGGTCATAAAGGCTAGCATTCAACAGATATTTGATGTGGTGCTCCACAAGAACAATTAAACCAATAACCCAAAATGAAAGAAAACTGGTAATTGAAATTGAGATGGGAGGTGTGTTTTTTTTTCTAGCACAGTACATGACTTAGAAAAATGGCTATTCTGTCTCTAACATAACTGCTTCTTTTTCCCTAAGCATTAGAACTACTTCTATGGTAGTGGTTACCACTATATATAGGCTTTCCATGAGAAAGATATTTCATTTTCCTTTTGGTTAATCTATATGCCCCCTTTATGAAAGGCATGATGTGCCTAATACATCTGCTAAATGCAGAGAGAATGACATAGGTAAGATTAGTAACTATGATATAGAAACTAGTAACTATGATGATATATAATTGCAATCAGTAGTTGCAGAAAGAGAGAGACAAAGAGGAGGATGAGGGAAGGAAGGAAGGGAGGAAGGAAGGAAGGAAGGAAGGAAGGAAGGAAGGAAGGAAGGAAGGAAGGAAGGAAGGAAGGAAGGAAGGAAGGAGGCAGGCAGAAGAGAGGGAGGGAGGGATGAAGGGAGGAAGGGAGGAAGGGAAGCAAACAAAGCATTGATTGTTCCAGGAATCCAATGAGACTTAAAGGCTGACATTTCAACAATAACCCTTTTCTGAAAATGAAATGTGTATTTAACTTACTTATTTCTGAATTTCTACTGTCAATTCTAAGTTATTTCCAAATATGCGTCATTTGCTATTGTTTTGTTGAGCCTGGCCTGCAATCCTGGTTAGCAGCATGGCTCTGAAGTTAAGCATTTTCTAACTTCCAACTTCTTTGTGTAGATTGTTTCAGTATTTTAGGTGATGCAAACATTATACTGTCAACAATGAGAAAAAGTTGCCTACTTTTCCCATCACTTATAAATATGATCTTGGTACAAAGCTTTATTTTAACCTGGAATCAGCACACAAGAAGAATAAATTCATGGAGAAAGAGAGGAGTAAAGTTGAAGCCAGATGATATATTAAATGCTATTTTGAGAACTTCAGACATCTCAGTGTTACTTTTAAATGCTGTGGGTGAGAGGTCATCTAGGTACAACAACTTTGGAGTAAGTTTGGTAAAACCTATCAAACAAAACACACACACACACATACACACATCTTGGTCGAGGGATAATTCGGCTTCAAGAAATTTGTTTTGCTGACAAACTGATTATCATATTTAAAACAGGCAGCATTGCTTGTAGTAGCAAATGACACTAAAAATCAGTTGTAGTTGCCTGGCTAAATAAATGATGCTTCATTCATACAGTGGTATATTATACATCTATAAACAAGTGAGGTGGATCTAGATATGTAGATATGGAAGGAGTTGTAAGCTGTATTAAATGTGATGAGGGTGAAAAGAAATGAGTGTAAAAGTGTGAAAAATACTCTCCCAAGTAAAATGTATGTGTATATACATCTACACATACTTGCTTTTATATGCCTAGAAAACTGGCAAGATTCTCTAGAAATATTGTCAGTGGTTGCCTCTGAAGCATAAAAGTAAGGTAGCTCCAAGGGTCCAGAGAGACTGACTTTTTCCATGCATGTTTGTAGTATTAAATTTTTTGTCACATGTATGTATTCATTTTCCATTTTTAAAATCTAGATAATTTTTAAATTGTTATTAAAAGGAATATTCCATGGCTAGAAACTAAAGATGGTATGGGGGGAGAAAGGGAGTTTTTATTAGATAATTTTACAAAAAAGTTTTTATCCAAGATATCCCAGTTGCTTCTTTACACACACATGCTAGATACATGTCATATAAATGGAATGGTCACCAAAACAGTGCTCTCCAGGAAGTGAAAATCAGATTCATTCCATGACAGTCTGGAGCAGACATATGACAGCAGTTCTAGAGCAGAATGAAAACCTGGAAATCTGGCTCAACTGTCAGTTTGCTCAACAATATCACATTGATGATCTTTCTGTCAATGTGAACAATTCACTGACCACCCAAAACCCTCTAAATTGAAGAGCATTCTCTATACATAAATGCTTTAAAAATTAAAAATAATCTTATGAGTCTCTCCAGTGAGGAGCACTATGAGTGAAATTTAAGAGTGAAATAGAAATCAGATGAGCATGTTTTTGTGTGGACCTGTGCCATTAAGAAGTGGAGAAATTTAGGAATTTTTTTAGAAGCCCCTATTGTTCAGCTTGGGTTCTACATTGGCCAATAGAGCAAATTGATTGGAAAAAAAAGTTTATATTTAGGGCATGGATGCAACTAAATACTTTTCTGTATTTTGTTTTTTGCTTTTTTAAGGGATGGAGAGAGGAAGAAAGAAAAAAAGAATGGCAATTGGTTTCTGAAACTTAATTACTAATTTTTAAAAGGACATATAATTTAAATGAAAAGAGTTGGAAGCTGTTTTGCTGGGTCTTTATTTCATTACGTTACTCAGATTGGGATAATTGAAAATATAAGTAAAGTAATACAGCTATTTTTCTCTTAACACAATTGACAGAAGCAATAATGAAATAACTTGATCTTACTGTAAAGACTTAATTACAATCCTTAAATGCATAACCCAGCTCCAAAGTAGTTAATTGATCTTGCTGATCTGGTAACTAAAATAAAGCACTCATATTGTTACCAGACTGATTCTGCTCTCAGGGTTGGTCCTGCTGGGCATAGTCCAGGACCTTTCCCAAGTCAAGCATTACATTCAGGTTCTTGACTCATTCCGGAAAAATTTCAAGACATGAGTGTAGGTGAAAGTGATGGTAAATTTATTAAAGTTTAGGACAGTGAGGCAAAGAAAGGACCCCTGGAGATAGGATTGGGGGTACTTCCAGGACAGGCTGCCACTGCCCATTGCTCCCCTGGGTGCAGGTCTTGTTGGGACCCTTAGATCTTAGAATAGAAGAAACAAAGTACACGCCTGAGGAAAAGGGGGTGTGGATGTGCTCGGAGAAGTACATAGTGGCATCTTTTGTCCTGAGTGTTTTATCTATTTTCTATAGGTGGGAATTTTAGGGGAGGTCCCAGGGGAAGATCTCAAAAGAATATTCATTACATTTCTGGGTGTGTTGTTTAATATGCTGATGTGTTAAAATGAGCATATAATGGAGTCTGGGGTCATTTTCTAGTCATTTTTACCTTTATGTTGGATTAGTCTGGCTTTAATTGGTTTCTGTTATCTACCTCCCTGACTATGGTGATTTATACCATCTGCTTTTAGACATCTTCAGTTAGGGAGATAGGGTCTCATGATTTATTGCTGAGCTGTTCTGACAGTTTGTTTAGCCATTTGTGTGTTTGTTCAGTCGTTTGTCTCAGTTTCCTCATTCCACTTGCCAGGGAATTTTCCGACTTTCTTACTAACCTGCCTCAATATGATGAAAATTTAATTGTCAATAGTTACAGAAGCTGGCATATTTTTAAACATACGTATGCTGACATTGGAATTATACAAGAGTATACACACTGTTTTAAGAATACAATTCATTAAGTATTAACAGGACATTCATTTTTCTTCTCCTATAGAAAGCCAGACTTGCCAGGATACGGGCAGCCAAAAGCGGGAGTGCAAATGCTTACATGCAAAGTAAACGGAATGGTTTACTCAGTAATCAACTGCAGGTATGGTCAAGCACCTCACTTTTTTAATGCTCAATTTATTGATGTAATATTGATTAATTTCTACTTAACCACATAATTTTATTGTGGGTAGTTATGAAAATGGTTACTAAAACAACGAAAGTGTCATTTTTTAATAACCTCTCCCTACAGTCTTATTGATGGTAGCAGATTAGAAACTGGTCTATTAAATATTGCCAGTGAATCATGATTCTCATTTGTGATTGGGCAAGATTTTTAGACACTCTGATGTAAACGCAGTGTGATGTTGTGATTTCTAATAAGGAATATATGTATATTTGGTTCTTCCTACTTCTAAGTTCCTAGAATTTCCTAACGGAGGAGAGTTTAAAAGGTGCCTTTTGTTATGTTAATGAGGTGACTTCTGGAGCTGATCTAAGGTTGGGAGCTGGTTATCAGTGGAACCAACTAAGTGATTGGAAGGTTAGAACTTTCAATCCCACCCCACAACCTCCTCGGAATGGAGAAGGATCAGAGATTGAGTTCAACACCAATGGCCAATGGTTTATTTAATTTATCATGCCTAGGTAATGAAGCTTCCACAAAAACTCAAAAGAAGGGAGTTTGGAGAGCTTTCTGGTTAGTGAACAGGTAGAGATTTTTGTTGCCAGTGGAAATGGGGTCCTCTCATGGAGTCACAAAAAATGCATTTCCAAGGACCCACATATGGGAGGATGAGATGTAGTGGTAAGATTTATTGGAATAGAAATAGAAGGTTGCCTCAGGTTTCTGGTGTCTCATCTCCATTCATCCCACTGTGGGGTGAAAAAAGTCCAGCCTTGTATTTTCATCAAGCCCAGAAGAAGGTCCAGAGTCCAAAAATTGTGTGCCATTGGCTTAGTCCATGACAAAGTTTACTCTAGCTCAGCTTTTGTCCCTGCCCAGCTAGTGAAGCTTCTATTCCCTGTGGAACTTCAGCTGGTGCTGCATTATTGTATCCAGGCTTGGAGCTGAAGACAACACTTGGAGCCTACACTTGGAGCCTACACTTGGAGCTCCCCGGCTGATGTGCCCCAGGCAGCTGCTAGCCCACGTGGCTGCTATGGAGAGAGAGAGCACATGAACACATGAACCCACAAATGTGTGTTACCCTGAGGAGAGAGTGCTGAGAGAGAAAAAGAGAGAGCACTTGCCTTTGTGAAGCTTGGATTATATTATATCAGGCTTGGGAAGCACCAGGTGCTCTTTCAAAATAACTAAACAATCCTTTGTGGACTTATGCTGGGTCCTCCTCCTTTCCAATCCATTTCCTAGATCTTTCAGGTTCTCTGTCCCTTGTCCAATTAAATTCTTTTCCCAGGCTAGGCTCTGCCCCATCTTAGTTTTTACTGCACATACTTCATAGTGGAAGGACCTCTCCTTGGACCATCTTGGCTTCTACTGAGCATGTGCCCAGCAGAGAAATTTCTCCTTTATTGATTTATTACTCCCCCCTTAGTCTGGGAAAGTGGGCTGGTTGTACCCTGAGTTGATTGGAAAGCTGGTCCTTCCTCCCAACACAAGAAACGGAGGAGTGTTAATCCCTTTGGTGGTAAAACTCTGTGATCCCCAGTGGTGTCTGAAACTGTCACTTCCAGACTTAATCAGGTTTATTTGATTCAGCTCTCTAGTTTATTAGGCATGATGTCTGGTTCAGCTCCCTAGTTGATTAGGCTTCTTAATATCTTATTCCCTTTGCTCCCTTCTTTTATTAATATCTAACTAATTACGTTAACAATTTGAGAAGGTGACATACTCAGAGAGCATGGAAGCCCCTCACCCCTTTCACATACCTTGCCTTATGCATCTCTTCCATTTGACTGTTCCTAAATCATATTATATCCTTTTATAATAAACCATTAATCTAGTAAATAAAATGTTTCTCTGAGTTCTGTGAGCTGCTCCAGCAAACTAATCAAATTCAGGGAGCAGATTGTGGGAATCTCTGATTTATAGCCAGTTGGTAAGAAGCACAGGTAACTATTCCACTTGCAATTGACATCTGAAGTTCAAGGGAAGGGTCACTAGAACCTCTCCAATCTATAGCCAGATGGTCAGAAGCACAGGTGATAATTTATGATTGCAACTGGAATCTCACGGGGGGAGAGGGAGAGCAGTTTTGCAAGACTGAGCCCTCAACCTGTGTAAAGTGATGCTATCTCCAGGTAGATAGTGTCCAAATTGAGTTGACTTGTAGATACCCACTAGTGTTCACAGCATTTCATTGTTTGATGGTGTTGGAGATAACCTTGGCCACTTTGGAGGTGAGTTTAGAACTCTTTTTACATGAGAAAGATAAAAAATGCTCCATGACTTAAATACCCAATTATTTTTTATTTCAAAATTACTTATCTACCTTAAAGTTCATTTGAGTGGGAGTAGGGGATGAGATGAGGTCTCCTTTTATTTTTTTAAAAAAGTTATTTTAATCCTTACTCAAGGATATTTTTTTCCATTGCATTTCAGAGAGAGTGAAAGAGAGAGAGAGAGAAACTTGATGTGAGAGAGACACATGATTGGTCGCCTCCCACTTGTGCCCTGACTGGGGTCACGGATTGAGACTGCAACCAAGGTACATGCCCTTGACCAGAATCGAACCTGATACCCTTGAGTACTCAGGCTGATGCTCTAACCACTGGGCAAAAACAGCTAGAGCTCCTTTTACTTTTTAATAGAGAGGGAACACCATGTAGTGTTATAGAAGTCACACAGTATGAAATACAATTTGAGAAGCCACTTATAACTCAAAACTTTCTTTTTATAGTTAGGATTCCAATCATCTTTACTTACAAAATAGTTTTTATTTAGGTGAGCACGATACCATTTTCAGGATTATTTAAGTAGTAGATTAAATTTTATTATCCAAAAATAACGGCTATCAGGTTTTCAAAGATAGTTGGTAGTTGAATGAGTAGAAAAAATTTAAGTTTTCTGTTCAGGGAGACAAATCTAAAAGGCCAGACTGCTAATTTGAAAAGAAAAAAAAATGCAAATAATGATTATCAAACTTAAAAGCAACTGCTTGGTTGTCCTTTTCTAACTAAAAATAATAATAATAATAAAATGTTGCCACTTAATTTCAGGAAATAGGCCAGATTTCTCTATGGAAATGTGCAGTTGATGTTCTCATTGTTTGCAAATAAAATAGAAAACACTCTGTCCTCTCTGTGTTCACAGTCCTCTGAGGATGAGCAGGCTTTTGTCAGCAAATCCGGCTCCAGCTTTGAAACCCAGCACCACCACCTGCTTCACTGCCTGGAAAAAACGACGGTAAGGAACCAGCATAACTGCCTGCCCTAATACTCACAGTAATCCCATTTGCTTCTGTGAATACTCAATCCTTCCAGGCAGGATTTTACTGCCTGCATTACTGGAAAATATAATAAAAGACAAAAACAACCCACAATATTTGAAATTACTCTGAAAGACTATATTGTGACATTTCAGTTTGGAAAGTGTTTTAGAGACTTATTAAAATGTTTTTATCCTTAGTTGTTATCTTCACTCTAGTCTAAAATACTAGTTTAATGCAGATGGAGAGTAGTTTTCTAATAGCCAACTGCAAGTCCTATAAAACATCATTTTACCCTGATTCTAAAACTGCTAATTAAACAGGAAAAAAAAATAATGAAGTTCAAGTCTTCCTGACATCTGGACTAAGGGAATATCAATAGCAATAATAAAAAATAGAGAATGAATAAATATAAGCATTTCTTTCACTCACAGGTATAATGAACACAGATAGATAATAAAACTATCTGTTTTTATAAGAAAAAATATGGTGTTTAATCAGTGTCATGACCCTTTGACTGAGGATTGAGTGTTCATTTCTCCATTGGCTCCCAATTAGACCTCCTCTTTAGCAAACACACCCATTCTCTAGCTAACTTGTCAAAAGACGTCACAGTGTGTGACCACAGAGCAGAACAAAACTTTCACCATATTTGGATCAAGTCGTCTCACTCACTCACCAGAGATGCATATTTGTATTCTCAGTTCCAACATATCGCCCATACATTTATTCATCTACTTTCATTTACCTATATAATAATTCAACAAATATGTACTACGTGCCTACCATGTACCACACAGTGAGACAAGACCGTAGATATGCCAGGAAGTCAGGTGTGGTCTCTGCCCCCATCAAACTCTACGTGTTGGACAAAATACAGATATTACTAGAGAACAGCAATGAGCAGCAAAGCAACAACTGGCCACAGTGATTGGAGCAAAGAGGGTGGAACCATAGGGTAAAGGATCAGGAAAGGCTTCCTGGAGGAACCTGAGTTGAAACCCACTGGATGACTAAGAGCGAGCTAGGTGAAGAAATAAAGGGGCTAAAATGTGATGTAACCTGAGGAAGGCTAGAATTTGATCTAAGAGGACATTGAGGATAGTAAGAAGGAGAGAGTGTAGCATAGCACAAGAGGAGACAGAGAGAAAGGCAGTAACTAGAAATGCTAGGTTTTTGAGGCATGTGAAAAATTTGGATCTTCATCTGAAATGGAAAATTATTTGAGGCTTTAAACAGGGAAATTATAGGACTGTAGCTGCATTTTAAATAAAATTATGGACAGGTCTATAACTTACTAAGATAATTCTTTGAAATTTAAATAATAATAGAAGGTATTTATGACTATCTTTTCATTTATTTTTTTTTACTATTTTACCATTTAGGGCTTTTTCAATCAAAAAATATTTAATACCAATCAGTATAGTTTAAGTTGAGCTACCTACAAAAATATATGGTAACCAGCAGCAGAATGACTTCTTCCAGTCACTGAAAAGATAAATTAAAATCTCACACATTATAAATTTTATTATGTACGTGAAATGTGCATTACAAGAGAAGAAAACAATATGAATCCTTAGTGAACTATATTTTTCTATAAAATTTAATATTTAACATAAAATTCTATCTTATCTGAACACATTTTTCTCTGGACTTTCAATTGTAGCATGTTAAATTTCATTTACTTCAAAATGCTTGTCTCAGCAAAGAAATGACAAAATGAGTAACTAAAACAATCTATTTCCTATTAGCCAGTGAATTGCTTCAATTGTTTTGCTAATGTTTAAGATGAGAGATAGTTAAGTGGAATTCTGCATGTGCAAAGTCTCCCATTATAAAACTATTCCCACCAACACAAAGAAAAAAATGGTAATTGAAATAATTTTTAGTAGCTAGGACCAAAAATGCTTTTCCTTATATTACTGAGGTAAAAGTCTTCCATAAGCATTTTAGGAGATACTTATTTCATTTTTAAAGCAAATTTTACATTGTGTTTCTCTAAGATGTAGTATATGAAATGATGTCCATCACTATTTGCTTCTTGGCTAGAAGGACTCTAAACACAGCTAGAGATTCTGAATATGAAATCCAACACAATGGGTTGGGATGCCTGTCACCTCTTGAGCCAGTTAAGCAGAGACAGGGTTGAATTGTATATGAGCATTTATTCCAGTAATGCTGGCAAAATGGGAGAGCATCAGGATTTGTCCACATAAAATCTGCTTTAACCCACCCCCCCATAAGCCGGTTCCTTATATTGGGTAGCAGGACAAAGATTACATGGGGAAGTGAGCAAAGAGGAATAAGAATGGGTATAATGGTTTATAGGTTACAAAAATTTCAGGTTGGAGGTTGCAAAAGGGTGGGATGTCTCTAGGTCCCTTATGTTTCTAAAACAAGGTTGTTAATCTTTCCATGATCATAGACAATAAAGGAGAATGGATCACATTCTGATTGTCCTGGGGCATACAACTCCCAACCAGGTTAGAATGCACTTCCTTTAGTTAGAACAGAACAATCATAGTTAACAGAACATGATTGATATTTCTTATAACTATAGCTAAAATCATGGTTAACAGAGCATGACTAATATTTCTTCCCCCAAAAGATACACCTACTGCTGTATCACAGAGATAAGAAAGGAGACCTGAAAAGTTCGGTGCTAACCCCCTCTTCAGGGTCAAACATAAAGTGACACATTTTGCAGATAAATATATTGTATTTATTTAACTAATAAGTCATATTTTTTTCTCTACTGAGAATGTTATAGGAACATCTAAAGAAATGTGAAGTGTCCTAGGTACCTTATTTTCTAGTTTAAAAATGTTTTCAATTCCATGTGAAAATAATTGCTTTTATATAACAGGCAATCTAACTTGGATTAAAATAGTCTCTTTCTCATAATTTCAATCTGTTTAAAAATAAATCAATGTGAATTTACACATTTTTGTGGGTGTTATCTATATTCATTTTCAAGGTTTTTTTCTTTAGTTTATAACTTTTAGTTTTGATATTTAATAAATGATATTTCAAGATAAAGTTAGCCTACAAATAGTTACTAAATCAGCCTTCATGTAGCAATCTCAAGGTCTCACTAGAGAGATTTTATTTTCCCACAAATGCCAGTATTAAGTGGCTTTGATATGCTAATCTTTATGAAAATGGTATTAGTTACCCATTGGATAGTCTAAATGTAGGTGGACATTTTTTAGTTTTAAAAATAAAGCTATTCGTTTTCTTTTTTAAAGTTAAAGTATGTTTCTGTCTTTCTTCACATTTTCTTACAACTATGGAACAGAATCACGAGTTTGTGGATGAACAAGCCTTTGAAGAAAGTTGCATGGAGGTTTCGACTGTTAATCGCCCTTCAAGTCACAGTCCCTCTCTCTCTTCACAACAAGGAGTCACCGGCACTTGCTGTTCACGAAGACACAAAAAAACTTTCCGCATCCCAAATGCCAATGTATCAGGAAGCCATCGAGGCAGTGTGCAAGAACTCAGTACAATTCAGATCAGATGTGTGGAGAGAAATCCGCTATCTAACAGGTAGATTAATCTATGTGGACACACACCTGTGGTGGTTCCCAGAGCATATCTCCACCTGCAGTTTTGTTGCTACATTTGTGGCCTCTAAATCCTAGTTCCTAGAGTTTAGAATGAGACAAAGCTTAGACTGTAACAAATAGGAAAATGGATCTACTGTAATATTCATTAAGAGTTATAAGAGTAGTTGTAGCAATATTAAAAAAGTAGAGAGAAGACAAGGCAGTCAGGCAACCACAAATGTATTCCTGCCTCTTCAGTTCTATAGCTGTTTCTTATTTGAACAGACACCTCTATACTCAGGAGCCCCTTAGGTAAACCTAAGTAGCCTGAAATGATAGTCAACACTGGTAAAAGAGACAAATGAAACTGACAGTAATATGATTAAAAAGTATTTAACAGCACCTATAAATAAATCAACAGAGTCTATGTGACAGTGAAAAATGAAAATGTCTACACAAATCTTTTGAATCAATGTACGATTTTGATCAAAAAAGTATTTTGGCCACAATAAACACAAAAATCAATCCAATTCAAAGAAAGATAAGTGAAATGCTAAAATGTTTACCTCTGGTGAGTTTATGGACAATTTAAGTAAAATTTTTCTATTGGTGTTTTTTTTTTTTGCTTAAACATTTAAATTGTTTTCCATGAAAGTAAAATAGTTTGAAGTTCCTATGTATATCCTCCTTTCTCCTTTCCCTCTCCCCCCCTCCCCACTTAGAGTATAAAACTCATGCAAGAATACCAGTTGGAGAAAGCCTTTAAGTATTAATAATGGCTACCTTTTTGGGATTCTTAACATTTGGGTGTCACAAAGTTGAAAGCTTTAAGGGCACCCTATATCCCAAAGAGACAAGATAGTAAAATGATTCTGTGGTCAAAGAATCGAGGCATATTTATAGGATATATCCTCTTTACAATGGTATCTCAAACCTCTCAGAGGTTCTGTCTTAAAGAAAACTATTTTGCACAACCCAGTGTTTCAAAAATTACCTGATCCTCTTTCTTACATTTTTATATAACATTGATGAGTCCAAATTTAGCTGGTTTTTACACATTTATATATGATTATGGACCTGACTGATGTTCACTTTAACATATAGGGTGGGGTAAATGTAGGTTTACAGTTGTGAGTATGTGAAATACAGAGTTTATTCTTATATTATTATTTATTAACTATTGTATTATTTTCCATACGAACAACTGCAAACCTACTTTTGCCAACCCTGTATATTAAAGTTTGGTGCTTCCTTTTTTTAAATTATGATGATTGTTCTTAGACATTTAAAATGTTACTTATAAATGTGACACTATGTATACCTCCGTTGTAGGGAAAAAAAATTTAAGTAAACAACTTACCTTCTTAAATCTATTTTTTTCCTCATCAGCCGATCCAGTTTAAATGCCAAAATGGAAGAGTGTGTTAAACTAAACTGTGAACAACCTTATGTGACTACAGCAATAATAAGCATCCCAACACCTCCAGTAACCACTCCTGAAGGAGATGACAGGCCAGAATCTCCCGAGTACTCAGGAGGAAACATTGTCAGAGTGTCTGCTTTGTAAGACAATTGAAATCAGGTCTAGGAGAATTTGAGCCCTGGCTGTGGAAAGAATACCAATGTAGAAGAAAGAAGAAAAGATAAACGTTTTGCAGATAAAAGCGGCAAAGCAAGAATGTTGCAAGTGAAACAAAAACAAAGCTTCCAAACTAGAGGATGGAAATAAAACCACCAAATGGCATTTCTTTAGAGTTTGACCTGTTGTACAGAGGAATAGTCTGTGGCCCTTTGGCTTTTGTGAATGAGCACAATGAAATGCCGCCTATTGATGCTTCTTATGACCAGAACTCTTTTTTAATAAAATAAAATAAATCTTTGAACCTAATGTTCCGGTTGAATGCAAAACAAACAAAAAAATAGAAAACATTTTGATAAAAATTTTTCCTGTTAAAACCATGAACATTGTGGCTATGACAAAGATTACTGCATATTAAAAAAACTCATGCAACACATTTGTATTGACTGAAGGAAACCATCATAATGCATGCTAGAATTCTTTGGAGTAGTGATCTCAGTTTCCTTATGTTGTCTTCAGAATAGGCATGATACACTATAAATGTAGAAAGGGGGAATTTCTGTGCACTTACAACAAGCTGATTGTTCATGTTCCATGGTGGGCTGTGCAAATAAACTCCTTTAGGAACTGCAGTATTTCTCATGGAGATGCTCTATGGTAAACCTAAAGTGTTCAGATAGTTCAGTATTAGTTATCATTTTACCTTGCACCTAGATACTGTTACAACTGCAATAATTCACTGTACACCTGTTGTATCAGGAATCAGGATTTTTGTTGTAATACTTTCCAAATCTTCATAAATTCTGTAAGAGTAAGAGCCACATTCATAGAAAAACTTTTAGTGTGGCCAGGTTTTAGATAACTTTTTAATCCAAAACTCTTGTGTCATAAATGTTTTTCAGTAATATTCTTTGGTCCACTGTGTTCCCGTGACAGTGCATTTCCTGTTCCTGTGTTTCTATAGCGCCTTTCTATTGGGTTTATTGTCATCAACTGGACTAATGTTTTGTAGTTCAATTGACTTTCCTACTTTTGTATTCCCAGCAAAGCATCTTGTAAGTAGATTATCATCATCAATCCCCTTGTCAAAAATTAGAAGAAAAGAGTTGATATCCATAAATTATCTCTAACTTCTTTGCTGTCATGGAAAAGCCCAAATATTGGATATACCACTGTTTGTTTCATAAAAAGAGTTGGCTGGGACCATTATCTCAGAATCAGTGATCCCAGAATCTCACTTGATGTATTACTTATTTTGCTCTAGATCTCGAATAAATTTTGAGAATAACTAATGTGAATTGAAATGCAGAGATAAACTGAAGTGCTTTATGTAACAATATTTGATGAAAACACGCTTTCTATGCCATCGGAAAGGTGGCACAAATTTATCTCAGAAAGTTTTCTGTATGTTGCAAAGAGTAATTTTCTCCACTAAATCAGGAGGACAGGTGTTTGATGATGCAAAGTTGATTTCTATGGTCATTTAAATAAAAAGTCTAGATATTTTTTCACCTTTAAAATATATCCGCAGACATGTCTGCACGTGACAGTGTAAAAAAGTTTTTATGTCAAATGAAAAGTTTTGTTCATTCCAAGCCACCAGTGTAAGGAATAAAGTTTAGCTTCTACACATGGAAAAAGTTAATAATTATCCTCTACTGTAGAGATTTTTAAATGCTTATCATAATTTATCATACAAAGGAATTAATCCAACTATTTTCAAGTAAAGCCAGAAATTATTGCTTCCCATTTCTAGAATGGCTTCTAGAACAATGCTGTGCACACAGTAGATTTTAATAAGCATTTGCTGAGTGAAAGTAAGATAAACTCTTTTCTCTCTCGGGAAGAACTGGCTTTATTTCTAGTATGTCTTTTAAAAAGTTACTAACCTTCTTGGAGTGTGAATACTAACAATTATATTAACACCTGCCTCATGTCACTTTATGCTTCTAGAGCAAATATATAGTGAAACTTATTTGATGATATTTGTTGAAAAACTTTTTCAAAAGTAGACTAAACAAACCACAATCAGGAATACTTAGGTCTTTTGATTCCCAATGAGAAGTTCTATTTTTACGTTCTGAGTATTACATTTAAAAAATGCAATTCAGTTAGATCATTTCAGTTGATAATTCTGCTTCTTTTTCAACTTATCATTTATCCCAAACTATTACTTTGTTTAGACTTTTGGAAAAGAAAAAAAAAACAACAACTTTTTGATGTTTTAGGTGAGTTAAAAATATACTGTGTTGGTGGTGAATGACTATTGATGACTGTGCTAAGTGCATCTGTATTGTAAGTGAAATGTAATTATTTCTGTGTGCCATATGGAGTAACCAAGGTCATTGTTTTTGACAATTTTGTTTGAAACTCATATATCTTATTTTAAAGGGTAGCATAATATCTGCATTATGCTGGAAAAAATAGACCTGGAGAATACTTAAATAAAACATGTGCATGCTTGAACAGGATAACATGGTGGCTGTTGTCCTTTTTTCTTAGACTTTCTTATTTTCCAAAATCTAGTATGTGCCACACTCCTAATACATATCTAGGAGAACTCTGTAATGTACAGACACAAAGAACCCATCAATTATAACAATTAAATCTAATCTAAGCCAGTGGAGATAGTAGTACTGCCAATAATGAGAAATTTGAGACTTTAAGGGAAATTTTAATATCATTTAAAGATAAAAGAGTGTCACTGCTTCTTTAAATGGTCTTTTTTGAAAATATCTTGGCAACTTCAACTCCATAGCTACTAATTATGATAGTTTAACTCTACTGCAAGATTTTATTGGTCATTAAAAAAGATGTAGTATGGTAAATATCAGGGTTTTTATATATAATACTCTCTCTGCAGGGAGTGGCCCACAGTTTACTAGCCTGCACCCTCCATGCCACTTGTTTCTTGCACAGTGTGGACCAGAGAGAAGCCTGCTGCCTGAACCTTATAAATTTCTTGACCACCACTACTTGAGTTAAGCAAGGAGACGTTCTGAGATAATAACTTGGGTCAGAACTCAGTAGATTCTTAGTCAAACACTCTTTTCTATCTAAGGGAACAGAGTGATTTATTTGTCTAGCTGTGTGTGTGCGTGTGTGTGTGTGTGTGTGTACTCATACATATTCATAGACTTTTATTCATTTTGTAAAAAATATGCACATACCGATGCTTGATAGTTTCTGTTCAGTATGGGACAAAAAGTAAGAAAATGTTAAGAAATTATTAGGAGAAAGAAACAGAGTAAATCATTTAATGCAGAGAGTGATTTTAACTAGTGACCCTCTTGGTGGACAGTTTCTAGTTTTTTCTTATTAATTTTTCGTTACAGGTCTTAATTTACTGAGATATAAATCTTGTATTGAAAAGGTTCAATATATCTCCCTATTCCTTCAACTTAGTTACAGTGTTGGCTTAGAAGTAGCTTCCAGAGAGTTATATCAATGTCTGCCAGCAACATTGCTCAAAAGAATAAAAAATGGTTCTTGATATCAAATAAATAGAGTTTCATAAGAAAGACATCTCGTCTTCCTACGGTGTTTTAGGTGTTTATTTTATGAACTCACAGGTACAAAAAGGGTTATTGCTCTGCACTGCGTAAACTTCACTAGAATTTTCAACACAATTGTGCAGACACACTATTTTTTTGAAAAAAATAAGTTTAAATTTCTATCTACCTGAGCTGGTTGTATTTAGGGTGGTAAACATTTGTAAAGAGAAAGATTTTTTACTTGTAAGAAATAATTACTTTTGAATAGCATATTTGCTTAAGATAATTATATAATATATTTATTGCAAAACATTTTTAGTGTAAACAATATTAGATCCATCTTGTACCTTCTACCCCTTTGCTCTCTACTGCTTGCCTTACTTTTTCCTTTCTTTCTCTAGAGCACTAGCAATTCTTTTATTAGATTATTCTCCCTTTTTCCCTAATCACATTTTCCTCTGGTTTTTCTATGGAAATCTACTAGATGACTTCTCTTTATTATACACATAACTCAAATCCTTGAGTATGAAGGATGTGCCAGACATTGCATTAGGTGCTAGAGAAATAGAGATTAAGATTCCAGACCAAATCCTCCTCAGGCAGTTATATAGGAAAAAACTTCAAGTACTCTCTGCTTCACACACAAGCATTCTCCTTTCTGCCTATTGAGAGTCATTCAGCTACTTCAATCCCCCAAAGACATCTCTTCAACAGAGGCAGCATCAAGGTAGTGTTCTTTAAAATTCTTTCTAAAATCTTCCCCTCACATCATTAAAATTCTCTTTCTATAGGCCATCATCCTCTTTCTATTGGAAGAGGCATTACAGAAAGGGACACCCATATCTCGACCTACCTACTTGGAGAAAGATTAGAAAGCAAGCCAACACAAAACAAAACAGAAAAGGAAGCAGAACTTTACATTTATGATTTGGGCAGGGTAAAAACCAGCGTTTTCTAAGTATCCACTCTGCCCTTCCTACCATAGTTTCAGAGGATCTGAAGAAAGCTACTAAAATGGTTTTGCAGGAGGAGTACCACTCAGTGCTGCTGTGAATCTTAACAACACACCTCAAATTAGTTCACCTGATTAATCCCATTGAAGTATGGAAGGGAATGGGACAACAGAGCAGTAAATCAAGAAAGAACAGTAAGTTTATAATCAGCAGCACTCTCCAGAATGTGGACCTTCGTGGCCTATGTCATTTTCAAAGTCTGGGGCTGGCTGAAGGAGGGTACTGAGGACTGGGTATCAAAGACTAGAGAGAGATATGGTGGAATCCTAGAAGACAAGGTTGGGAAGTTGACTAGGCTACAGGTGAATGAGAGGCATCTTGGGCTTTTATTCTAATTGACAATCCAGCATTTTTTAATTTTATCAAGTTAATTCCTTTGTTAGAGCTAAAAATTATAACACCAAAAGTTACTTATCTTAACTTACTCAGTTTTAATAGTAAAGCACTGACAAATTGCTCTGAGATTTCCCAGGTTCCCTGTACAACAGAGGACAAAACCCTGAAAGAGCAGCATAAGGAACTAATACTGAGAAGTGAGAAAGAGAATTAAAAGAGCCAAAGCATGGACCTTGACCTTGCATAGATGAATCTGTTCAACTTCCTTATCAGAGGCACTGGACATAAAAACTTCAAAATTAAAATATGTCATGCACATCACAACGTTACATAAGACTTAATCTGGATTGTCACTATTATTTTTATTACCAGCCAACCTGGTAAAAATGAACAAACAAACAAAACAACAATGTACAAACCACAGAAATAAAGTCTTAATGCAGCCTTTCAATATACAGCTTCTTTCTTCCACAGATTCACAGTGAACACTAAATAATAGTGAATATAACAACCATGAGAAGATAACATTGTTACTGAGCACACATAGAAGCCAAAACTATGATGCTGACTTTTGAGGAAAGAAAGCTTTTTATTGTTGAGTCTACACACGGGAGACAGAGGCACTGCTAAGTCTTTCTCCCTGAACTGGGGTCTGGACAGGTCTTAAGGGTTAAGGAGAACAGGGTGGCATGTGGTAGAGCTGGCCTAGCAGGTTTTGATTGGAGGGTTTTGGAATTTGACCAATTAAAGTATAGAGTAGAGAGGTAAGAGAAAGCACAAAGGAATTCCAATCTAGGAGGGTTTGCTTGGTCAGTTCTGTATTTATCCATATTTTCTGTGTAAGCACTGGATCTTCCTTATTGAAGGAACTTTCCCTTCATATAGGGCTCTGGTGGCCACAATTCTGTTACTTGAGTTCTGTATACTGAAGATTCTAGGTTCCGGGTCCACTTGAGGACAGGGGTAGCACATGGGTGGTGCTCTCTCTAAAATAAGGATTATATTAACCACCACTCTGCTTTAAAGAAGCAGAACCAGTGTGCTGTTTCAACAACAATAACAATGACTGCTAACTTTTACTGACTCCTAAATATATGCCCAGGAACTGTGCTAATCACTTTACTATATATATCATTCCATTAGCCATGTTTCTTTTGAGACCATTACTTTAACATTGTACAATGAATTTTCCTAATTCAGAAAATATACATTTTTAAGTTAAATCGTGTATTTCTGTGATGGTGTTCTACTTTGTAGAAATATTGATGCTACTTCTTCTTTTAGAGTAAAACAGAAATGAAAGGAAGTAGGGGACAGGAGAAAGCTGGGTAATTTTCATGCCCTGTTGGTTGCAAAGCCATTATCAAGAACAATTGATTTTTCTTCCCATTTTCTTTGGTCTAATTTTTTACTTTGAAAAATGTGCTGCTAATAGCTATTTCTGATTGACTATTAGTGACTTAAAATAAAAATGGAACCTGACTGAAGAGGATATTGCTGTCCTAACTGACAAAGGACAACTTCATGTCAGCACAGCATACACAAGAAGCTAATTTTCCAGTAACAGTTATATGTTAGAGCTTTCAACCTCTCTCACTTGCTCCCACTTTTGAACAAGGCCTGCCAAAATGTACAAGTGTTGTTCAGGGCTGCAGTGATAGCCTGCAACAAAATAGTTGACCCATGGTCAAGTCCTGGAGGCTCATAATAACAGAAGAGAAATATTTTGGAATATTTTTCAAACCGCAATTCCCACCCTTGATTATTTTTGCATCTTCCTCAAATTATTGCAGGCGAACATTCTGAGGCACAACAATGAAGTGCTCATTGGCATTTAATAACACATGAAAATAAGGCACAGGAGGATTCAGATAGGCAACATAACTGCATCATTCAGTATCCCAAATTAATATGATACAGTAAAAAACTTCTTAGATTTTTTTATCCTCACAAAGAATTCCAAAATTTTTCTGTAATTTGTTGATATTTTTTATTTGCTCTTAATAAAATAGAAAACTTCAATAAAGGTATAAACACAGACATTTGATTTACACAGGAATGTAAAAAATTTAATGTACCTTATAAAATGGTATTTGGGATATAACTACTTGTCATAAAACTTATTCTTTGTGTTTCATCATTTGCTTGTTTTATGTTCCATATAGCACTGGCCTATTAATAATATATTTTTACCTTTCACTTCAATCTTTCCTTTCTTACTCTGAAAAGGTAAATGTGTTATTTATCACAAGTATCAATATTGTGTCCAAACCTTATTTAACATGAAAACTTAAGGTGCAGTTATGATTTAAAAGAAAAGTATCAAAAATTTAATATTATTTATGGTTTATCATTGTCAAATCCTATTGACATGATGATAACATAAATATTTGCTTCAATGATATAAAGTTTCTTCAAATTGTCTTATAAAGGATAAAAATTCTCATTTCTGTTTTTTTCCCAAAGTAGGAATATGTAGCAGGTAAACTCTAATATAAATATCACACTATAATTTGCAAAGGAGGCATTTATATAATATCCAACAGTCCCACCAGTATCTAAAACAAAATGCTCAAGGCCACTAATGAGAGACTAAGAGAGAAATGGAACCATGAGTGACTAGAGGAACCTGAAACTATATATCCTTTGAAAGATACAGAGTTTGAAAAACTAAAAAATTCAACATCCTCTCAGTTTCTTTGGCTAGCTTATCTAGAATTCAGTTCATTGACAAAGATTCTGAGAACTTTGTTTGTACACTGTATTTACTATTAGATACAGATTATAAATTATGTAGGATTACTTAAAATTAATTTAAGACATTTCCCTCATTACCTCTAGCTTCAAATTGTAAGTATCTAAACCTAAATTTAGACTAAATGCTAAAATTATTATTATGAGCTCAAGTTAGGAGAATAAGGGTAAGTCCATAAGTCAAAAAATGAGAGTATAAATGCCTCACTTTATGTGTCTGAGTATCTCTGATAAATGCATTTCTATAATAATCCCTGACCATAATCAAAATTTAAATACAAATGAAATTTAGAATGATTATGGATTATTTTTAATTAGTTGTACTTCCCTTCTCCATTTCTTCTTATAACAGGGAAAAATATATTTGATGCCCTTAATGTATTATAAGAGCACAGTCTCAACAAATGGTTTTTCATAAATAAAAGGTTGCTATAAAAATATAAGCTCTTAGGAAATTTCTTGTACATACATTTTCTATTTTAAAATCATAGATTACCATACAATTTATGTAGTGGTTTTCTTATGAAATCCCTTTTATGTCTCAGATAAAAGAAGAGAAAATGTGAGAGGAAGAGATTAAACATATAGCTACACACACACACACACATACACACAAAATGAGACAGGCAGAATGTGGAGTTCCACTTATTTGACTACCTGATATAATTTAATGAAATGTGGAAAGAAACTTTTTCTTGCCAGTAATCATTATATCTTCTGGTGTGTTTTTTTCTTTGTTGATTGTACAAAATTATAATGTAGCTATGGCTAGGCTTTTTAAATGAATCTTCCTGAAAAGAACTATCAGAAGTAACATTCTTAGGATTACCAAACAGCGTTGTCTTTTTTTCTAAAGCTTAAATACCTAGAATGCTGACACCTGCATTAGCTGGAGCATGGAGGAAATAAAATAGCAGTGATTTTGAGCTCACACCTGAAAAAGAAACTCTGCTTATTAACTTGCAAATGTATTGAGAACCTATACCTTTCTAGGTTACTTTTCAGTAAAGCAATCCATAGATTTAAAATATATATATATTCCACTTCTTAGCTAAATTTGTTTTAAACTTTAAGGTAATCATTTCTGATAGTGGGATTGTGAAAAGCAAACTATCCTTCTATTTTATTACCATGAAAGTGAAAAGGACGCCAAGCACTTCAAAATCTTGTTTTTGAAATGTATCTATGAGCTTCTGTGCTATGCTTCTCCCTACTTTTCAAGTGGCTAGGTCATTTTCTTTGCACTTTGTAATTTATAAGGATCACAGATATATGCACACACACCCCTTTCTCCAGTCCATTTTAATCACTGTATATGACACCACGTGGAGAACTGGGAACACACCAAGAAGAAGGAAACAAAGTCTTCTCACTCAAAGGTTATGTTAAATACTTCCAGGATATTAAACAGTGTGAAATGCAACTCAAGATTTCTAATATGGCAGGAATTTTTTAAAGGCAGGGTTCTTGCATTATATGTCAGCTCTGACTAAAACAGTATGCAAAGGGGTATACAGACACTCAGGCTGTAGAGGTAGACATTCTATTCATTCATTTTCTTTGTTTTTTCTTTCTTTAAAAAATATATCTTTATTGATTTCAGAGAGAGGAAAGGAGAGGTAGAGAGAGAGATAGAAACATCAATGATGAGAGAGTCACTGATCGAACCCACAACCCGGGCATGTGCCCTGACAGAGAATCGAACCCCGATTGCCTGGATCCTAGGTTGACGCTCAACCGCTGAGCCATGAGGTCTTGCCCTTGATATCCTAGGAGAGGAAAAATAATTTTCCCTCTATCTTTCTGGGTTCTCAGCTGAAGCCCTCTATAACAAAGCATAAATTAACAAGAGGAAAACAATTAAGGTTGGTAATGTGTATACCTCAAGTATACAGGGAGATACCCAGGGAAACGAACCCTCTGAGGTGGTCTAGAATTCAGGATTAAATAGCATCTTAATAGAGGAAGGAAATGTAGGGGGATGAAGACTGCTTAGAGGAGAGTAAATGATTTTTAGGGAAGATGAATGAGCCCTTAGAAGAAGAGATGGGAATTATGACAGATTGTGGCAAAGTTTGTCTCGATGTGGTGTTGGCTTCTCATCCCCTCTCTTGTGACAAGAGTTGACAAAACTCCTTGGGAGGGGATTTATGACAATTGAGTTCCTTTGGAGGATGTATGTTTAGGCAAATAAAGAGAGTTCAGAGAAAGTCTGTCCTTGCATTTGCTGTTTTTCAAGTACCTATGAACCAAAATAATCAATACCCAAAGAGGCATATTTTGAGATGGCATGTTTTGCTACCCTTCACTATTTATAGTGTACTCGTTGACTTGGACCCAAAACAGGTAGAAATGTAATTAAGGAACCTAACTTTAGAGTGAGATACATTCTGGGAAAAAGTATAGTGTTCAGATCAGCAATGAAATGGTGGCGGGGGTGGAGGGAGGTATTAATATGGTGTTGAAGAAAAGGCCTCCAGATAAAGATACATGAGACCTGCAGAAGGAAGAGCCAGCCATGCAAAGAACATTCCAGGCCTGGGACACAGCCATACATTTTCTCTGGGTACATAAAGGACTAATCTATTTGATTTCAGTAAAATTCATAGATTTTAATTTTTTCCTTCTACTACCTGTAATTTCAGGCCAAATTTTCCTAGGTGTTTTTAAAATAATCAATAGTTTATCATTCTTCTTTTTTTAAATTTATCTTTATTATTGAAAGTATTGCAAATGTCCCCGTTTCCCCCCATTGATGCCCTCCAACTTGTACCCCTCCCCCTAGGCCTTCACCCCACTATTGTCTGTGTCTATGGGTTATGCATATATGCATATAAATTCTTAGGTTAATCTCTCCCAACCCACCCTCACCTTCCCTCTGAGATTTGTCAGTCTGTTCCATGCTTCTGTGTCTCTGGGTCTATTTTGTTCATCTCTTTATTTGTTCATTAGATTCCACATATGAGTAAGATCATGTGACACTTGTCTTTCTTTAACTGGCTTATTTTGCTTAGCATAATGCTATCCAGGTCCCACCATGCTGCTCAAAGGGAAAGGGATCCTTCATTTTTACAGCTGCATAGTTTTCCATAGTGCAAATGTCCAAGAAGATGCTTGATATGATTTCCATCTTCTTGAACTCAGAGACTTGTTTTGTGTCCAAACATGTGGTCTATCTTTGAAAATGTCCCATGTGCACTTGAGGAAATGATTATTCTGCTGATTTGGAGTGGAATGTTCTGTAAATGTCAATTAAATCTGTCTGACCTAGTGTGTCATTTAGAGTCACTGTTTTCTTGTTGATTTTTTGTCTGGAAGATCTATCCAGTAAAGTCAGTGGGGTGTTAAATTCCCCTACTATGACTGTATTGTAAATATCTCCTTGAAAGTCCTCCAGTTCTTTATTTGTTTTTTTCCAGCCTAAATGAGTCTTCTGTTCTGAAGTAGGTCTCTTGTAGACAACATATATTTGGGTCATGTTTTCTTATCCACTCAGCTGCCCTGTGTCTTTTGATTGAGATATTTAATCCATTTATATTTAAGGTTATTAGTAATAGGTACTTATCTATTGCCATTTTAATTCTTTATGCCTATATTTCTCATTCTCTCTATTTCAACTTATTACAGCAGTCCCTTTAACATTTCCTGCAATGCTCATTTGGTGGTGATAAATTCCTTTCACCTTTTTTTGTCTGGAAAGCTCTTTATTTCACCAACAATTTTGAATGATAGTCTTGCTGGATAGAATAGTCTTGGTTTCAGATCCTTGTTTTGCATTACCTTGAACACTTCTTGCCATTCCCTTCTGGCCTATAGAGTGTCTGATGAGAAATCACCTGACAGCATTATGGGAGTTCCTTTGTAGGTAACACTTTGCTTTTCTCTTGCTACCTTTAATATTCTCTCTTTATCTTTAATTTTTGGCATTTTAATTATGATGTGTCTGGGCATGGGCCTCTTTGGGTTTTTCTTGATTAGGACTCTCTGTGCCTCCAGAACCTGTGTGCCTTTTTCCCTGGCCAGGTTATGGAAGTTTTCTGCCATTATTTCTTCAAACAGGTTCTCTAATCCTTTATTACTTTTGACCTTACAGGTACTCCTATGATGCAAATATTGCTATGTTTCATGTTATCCCGCAGCTCCATTAGACTGTCCTCCTGTTTTTTCATTGTTTTTTATTTTTGGTTCTCTAATTGAGTGATTTTTTTATACCCTGTCTTCTAATTTGCTGATCCAATCCTCACCTTTCCCTAATCTGCTATTCATTCCTTCCAATGCTTTTTGTTATTATTTCTACTATGTCATTCTTAATTTCCTTCTTTATTTCTATCTTTTGTCATGCTGTTGAGCATCTTTATGATCAGTATTCTGAACTCTATCTCTGATAGATTGCTTATCTCCATTTCATTTAGCTCTTCTTCTGGAGAATTCTTTTGTTCTTTCATTTGGGGCTTGTTTTTTTGTCTCCCCATTTTGGCTGTCTGTTTGAATTTGTTTCTACGTGTTAGGTAGCTCTGCTAAGACTCCCAGTCTTTTGTACGGTCTCTGGTGCAGGCCAATGTCAGACACCATTTGTGACTGGCCTTGAGTACCCTGTTTAAAGCTTTCTGCACCCCATAGCTTGTGGTTTCCTCTGCTGGGGCTGAATGTATTTGGACAGGACCAAGATGTGCACCAAGGAGGAGCCCAGCAACCCCTCTCATGCCTCTGTACTTTCTTCCAGTCTCTATGTGGTTTCTACTTTTCATCCTTGTTTATAAGAGCGCTTCAGTTGAAGTTGATTATTCAGGTTGGTTTTTCTATATGTTAATTGGTCTGCTTTGCCAAGCTCTGGGTCCAGAAGCAAATCAGGCAAAGACTCAAAGCACTCAGATGCTGTTATTCAGTCTCTTAAGGAGCCTTAAGCTATAGAAACTCCTTGGGGCAGGGCTAGAGGTTTTCCAGCAGGGTGAGGCAATCACTTTCCCCCCTTACCCCTGGGCAAAAACTGCTTGGAAGGTAAATGTCTGCCTGAAGAAAGATGTCCTCTGCTATATGGGGGAATGACTCAGCACCGGGGTCCAGATGGACACCCTCTGAGATCTTTTTCCCCAGCCAGCTCCTCTGGATTCTCCCCACACAGCTCCAGTTCACTCTGCCTCCACTGGAGCCCAAGGTGTGTGGCTGCACATGAAACTTTGTGCTTGGGCTCTTTAAGAGGGTGCCTGCATTTCCAGCTGTCTCTCCCTGTCAGACAGAAATCCTGCTGCTTTTCACAGCCAGATGTTATGTGGCACCTTTCTCAGTTCTGGTGCTTTGGGCTGGGGAGTTCAGCTTGGGGCTTAAGCCTCAGAGTCCTCATTGGGAACCCCCCGCAGCTGAGATATCCTTCCAGATTTTCAGCTATTGCCTGTGGGAGTCCAGCCAGCCCTCTCATGCCTCCACATTTCCTAGCAGTCTCTATGTGGTCTCTACTTTTCCTCCTTGGTTGTGACGGTACTCCCCTGCTAGTCTTCAGTTGCCGTTGATTATTCAGGATGGTTTTTCTATATTTTAGTTGTAATTCCAGTTTGGTCCTGGGAGAGTGTCAGTGTAGCTCAATCCACCACCATCTTGGATCTCTTAGTTTATCATTCTTTATTCCTGTTTCTTTCCCTTTCATATTTAAGTGCCAAAAATAAAGGTCTTTCTGTGTGAATGTCAGCTAACATTATTCACTAAGCAACAACAGGAGCCATTTACTTCTTTGCAATTTTCTGCTTGTATTAGGATAAACACTTCCCAAGTGAGGGAACTGAAGTGAGGGAAGTTAAGTAACTTGCCCCTGGCCGCACACTGGTAAATGATTAAGATGGAATTCAAACCTAGGTCTGATAGCAAAGCTGAACTCTTTCCCCTCTAACAGAGTCTCTCATTTTCTTAACAATAAAAGTAAATAGTATTAAACTTGCATACAACACATAATTCTGGATTTCATCACTTAAAGACAAGTTTAGGAGCATATTCTGTCTTCTTACATCTGTATTATTGTGTTTTTATCATTAAAATGACTATACTAAGTATTTTTTTATTCCTCACCTGAGGACATGCTTAGAGAAGGGAAGAGGGGAGGGGAGAGAGAGACAGAGAGAGGAGAGAGAGAGAGAGAGAGAGAGACAAAGATGTAGGAGAGAAACATCGATCGTTTGGTTGCCCTCAATACATGCCCCAACTGGGGATCAAACCTGCAAACCACTTATGTGCCCTGACCAAGAATCAAATGAACAACCTTTTAGTGCACAGGACAAAGCTCAACCAACTGAGCCACTCCAGCAGGGCACTACTAATTATTATTTTTGTTTGTTTGTTAATACTCACCAAGGATATTTTTTCCATTGATTTTTTTTTTTTTTTTTTTTAAGAGAGAGTGGAAGGGAGGGGGAGAGACTGAAGCCCAGGACTGAGCCTGTAACTCAGGCACATGGCCTTGACAGGAATTGAACCTGAGACCTTTCAGAGGGCCGGCTGATGTTCTAACCACTGAGCCGAACCAGCTAGAGCTACTAACTATTTTTATAAGCCAGAATTTATTCATTCACTTTAGTAAGTCAACAAATATTGATTAGGCACTGTTCTGCTAGACACTTGAAATAAAACAATAGAAAAGACAAATATGATTTTCCATTATTGTGGCATTTGCATCTTTGAAAAGGCTATCATTAAGAAAATAAACATACAGATAATGTGTAACTGCAAATTATGGTGTCATAATGGAAAATAATGGGTACTACAGAAGAGATAATAGAAGCATTCTCATTAAGATTTAAGGTCCAGAAAAGTTCTCTTTGAGGATTTGGCATTTATTGTGTCCTAAATGAGAAGTGGGAATTATCCAAAAATGCAGAAAAAAAATTTCAGGCAGCAGACACTAGGAACAAAATTATAGTTCACAAGACAGAAAACCTCGTGTAACATTTACAAACCTGTTAGAAGGCCTGTATAGATGAGCCACGATGAGTGAGTGGGGAGTGACTATTAATTGGAAAGTGGGCATGGCAAAGGATATGTATGAATTTATAGACCTTTTCACTTAAGGATTTTGAATTTTGTCCTCAGTCCAATGGGAAACCATGAAGTATTTTAAACTCAGAAGTGACATGATCCAATTTATGTTGTTTAAGGATCACTCTAGTTTCTGTGCTGAAGAATTGTTGGGAGAAGGGACAGGAGAGGAAGCAGGGAAACCAATTAGGAAACCAGTTCAGTTACTCAAGTGAGACAGGAGGTATGGCTGATTTAGAGTGGCACTGAGAATACTAGACAATTTAAGGAACATTGGAGTTAAAGTCAAGGAGACTTGGTAGTAATTGGTGTCAGCATGAGAAAATTCTAGGAAAGCTGTTGATTTCTGATGTGAGTAGCTGAGTGGAAGAAAATGTCATTTGCTAAGATGATCAGTTCTGCTTTGAACATGTCATGAATCACCCGAGAAGAGGGGGCAAATAAAGCAATAATAATAAAAATTGATATTTATTAAATGCTTACTATTAATATTTATTAAATATTTAACTGGGCCAGCCACAGGTTTTAAGGGTTTTAAATGTATTAACTCATTTATCATCATTTACTACTAGCTTTCCTACTATAGTGGTACCTGGGGTTTCAAATGTAATCCGTTCCGGAAGACCTTTTGAGTTCTCAAACATTCGAAAACCGAGGGGTCAACAGCCAACAGCTAGGCCTCAGGATCTTGCCCTCAGTGGAAGCTGTGTGGCATGTTCAACTTCCAAGGTGAGTTTGAAAATCCAAAGCATTTACTTCTGGGTTTGTGGCATTTGTAAACAAAAATGATCATCAGTGGAGACATTTGAAAACCAAGGTACCACTGTGCTAGTTTATAGATAGAGACATTTTATCCATAAGCATAGAAATGTCACATAACTTACCTAGAGTCATATAAAAATAATTTGCAAAAGGAGGATTGAACCCCAGGTTTCTGACTTTGGCTCTAAAGCCTGAAAACTTACCCACCATAAAGATCTCTCTCTGTGGTTGTTAAGTAAACAGTTAGATTCAGGAGTATACAGCACAGAAGAGGATTCAAGAGTTATTCCTTTTGGGAATCAACATCATGTAGTAGGTATTAAATCCAGGGGAATGGAATAAAGTACAGAATAAGCAGAGGATTCCTGGAAGAGCAAAAAGAAATCTGAGAAAGAGTAGCCAGACAAGTGTGAGGAAGCCAAGAGACTGTGGAAGCATTTCAACAAAAGGGAAGGTTTGACTCAAGGAATGCTGCAGAAATGTCTGGTAAGGTACAAACTGAAAGTGTCGGGACCATCTAGCACCAGAGTGGTCATTGTTCAACTGAGCAAAAGCACATGACATGATACAGTGAGCACAAAAGCTAGATTGAATTAGAGATTCAAAGGGTAGAAAACATTCTTGAGCTGTTTGACTCCGAAGGACAGCTTCGAGATGAAATTTCTAAGGGAACATGGGTGAAAGAAGGTGGAGTTTTTATTTTCTTGATTTGATAGGATGTAATATGACATGTTCCAATCTTGGTAAGAAAGATCTGATGGATAGAAAAGGAAAAGTTGAAGTTGCAGGAAAGAGAGGAAGAATATAAAGAGCAAAGGAAGGGAAGGCATGGAATTAGAGTGCAGGAAAAGGAAGAGGCCCTGGGTGGGAAGGGCCAATAGGCCCATCTCTGAAAGGTGTTCTGTGTGGCAATGCGTGACCGAGCAGGGAATATTCACTGAGTGTGCTCACTTGTGCTCACCAAGGGGTTACTGTGTCTACTGGGAACAAATTTTCCCTTTCACTGTTCTGAATAAAAGGAAGAATGACCATAACTCTGGAGCACCTGCTAACCTCTGAAGCACAGAACTGCACCAGGCTAGTGTGGCACTCAGCAAAATTTGGAAACAACTGATTTTTTCATCAGTTTCCTCTGAATTCCTTTCTGTACTCTCTTTTCATTCCCCGGTGTTAGCCAAATCTATGGATGAGAAGGAATCTCTGTGATCCAGGGAAGTAATTCGGAAGATGTCATCTCAGCCATCAAGCCACCCACCACCCAGTGTCCCTAGATTTCCTTTTCTGAGACTCTTTGCATTGGCTCAGATCTCTGATTGTTGTCAGGAAGTGCCTGGAGGAACACAATCTAATTATCATAACTCACAGGAAGATACAGATGAGGGATGCAACTCCCAGGATATTTGCAATTGAAAATAGACCACTTAAACTTAATGAATCTCTAGAGATATATTAATATTGAGAGAGAAGATGTCTGTGTCCCCTGATTATTCTTGAGGGAGCTGTCTATTCTGCCCAATCTGCCTATCTATCAGTATGGCTCTTTATACTCAAAGGCACACCAGATACACACACAGGCACACACACACATCCACATACTCAGACACATACCAATGTATTGAGACAGACATATGTTATACACAACATACACATAAACACAATATGCATGTAAATACACAAAACACAGATACGCAGGTGCACACGGTGTGTGCTAATATACCTAAGCACTGTGGGGTTTTTTTTACATTGAGCACATGTTTTTTAATAACACATATTGCAATCTTTATTTATCTGTTCATCATCTACTAAATTTATGAGTCCATCCATTATTCACTAAATCAGAGCTTCCTACTGGTGTGCCCAGCTTATTGATTCCAATTCTAGTTATGTATTGTTTTTCTCACATAGCATGCACAAGTAGATAATCTCCCTCACTTTTATGGGATACTCCTGACTTCAGTCAGGTATTCTGTTCAATTGTTTCTCATAATCACTGCTCAAACTGTGTATTCTTTTTTTTTTCCCCAAATCAATACTTAGCTTGTATTGCATCTTCAAAATATCACAAATCAGTCTGAGAAATCCTCAGGCATCTTGCTGTTTCTGTAGCCAGACAACTTAGATATTATTCATCAGCCTGCTAAACTGTTCTTTTTTCAGAAACATAGATACAATCCAAAGTTTTTCTGATATCCTTGCTGAATAAAAGCAGCTGAATTTAATAAGTTCAATGTCGTTTCATTCAAGAACTAACTCATCTTTCTTGAAATATGGAATAAGCAATACCCTACAGATGTATTTTTCACCCCAAAAATTTCTGATTTCAATAAGAGAACCATTCTGAATAATGACATTGATGAGGAAGTGAGCGTACACAGACCTCATGTTGTAACAGAAGCTCAGTGTAACTCACTTGATCATGTTCTGTGCATGACTGCAAGTAGTATGAACAGTGGCCAGTTCCTTTCTCTTTTCCCACCATTTGCTAACTGGGAGCCTCTTTTTTTTCTTTCCTAGGGGACTTAGTTCTACATTGATGTGATTCAAGTTCCTCTGCAGGGTACCTGTGGGGCCCTTCTCAATAACTGTGCTTCCCTTCAGAATGACGTGGACATTTTCTGATTGCTGAGAATGATCTTCTTCTCTGTAGATGGGGCAAAGAGCTACATATTCTAATTTTTTAATGACAATTGAAGTAAGATTTAAATTACAATTTAGATTTTTTTATCAAATCATATTGCATGTGTGTGTGTGTGTGTGTGTGTGTGTGTGTGTGAAAGAGAAAGGAGTGAGTCAGTATCTCTGGCTAATGGGCAAGAACAAAAATATGTAAAACATCCTAAGTTAGAGCAAAAACTTTGAGTGTATTATTCTAAGTGAATTCGAAAGCCATAAAGAGCTTTTACAAGGAGTGAAAAGAACTGATTTCATTTACAAATACTGCCATGGCTGTGCAATGGAGAATACTTATGATGGCCAGAGAAGGAGGTAGAAAACCTATTAGGAAGCAACTGCTATGTTCCAGATGAGAAGAGAGGTAGCTTGAACTAGGGTGGTAACAGTGGAGAGGGAGAAAGCTTGGAAGATCCAGGAAAGATATTGTAGGAAGTGCTGACGGTCTTGCTGTGGGAATAGACAGGAGATAAAGAGGAGCTTAAACAACTGGGTGGATTTATTAAAAAGAGAAGGCATGGAGAGAACATGGGGAATCCAGAGTTCTGTTAGTCACGGTACATTTTAAATTCACATAATCCGTGTGAAGATGTCAAAGAGCAGCTGGATATATGTATAAAACTGGGATTGCAGGAGGAGGTCAGGGCTGAAGATGGAAATATAAGAATTGTGAGAATAGAGATGGTGGATAAAGGATGGCCCTAGAGGATGTTAGTAAGGTGAGCATGCACATAAATAAGAATCCCTGAGCAGCTGGGGACTCTCCAATCTTTTAAGGCAAACAAAGGAGGGGCAGTGAAGAAAATAGTAGAAACTATCAGTGAAAGATGAGATACAGCAACAGAAAGGTTTTTCTTTAACATTTTTTATCAGTTTTACTAGTACGTGAAACAGCTGAAAAGGAACAAATTTATTTTATGTGCTTTCTCCTGCAAAAGCTAAGAATTTGGGCAAGGTATCATGGTGGTTTTAATGGTATATCCACAAATTCTTTACTATTCTTCCCTCCAAGGAGTGGAGCTGAATCCCCTCTCTCTCATCTCCTACCACCACCCCTGTAGGCCTCCTTAATGAATCACTTTGGGTTAATTGAATCTACAGTAGTGATAGGCTAACACTTCAAGATTAGATTATAAAAAGGCTTCAGATTTTATCTTGGGTGCTCCTTCCCACTGTCTAGAATCACTTGCTCTGAGGCAAGCTGACTGCTATGTAATAAGGTGACCCATAAGGAGAGATAGCAAGAGCCCCAATCAACAGCTAGTATCAACTTGCCAGCCATGTGAGTGAACCAACTCAGAAGTGGATCCTTCATTTTCAGTCAAAACCCCAGGTAACTGTAGCTTCATCCAATATCTTCATTACAGACCCTGAACCAGAATCACCAGCCAAGTGGTTTCTCTCAGAAACTGTGAAACAATGTGTTTTTTTAAACCACTAAATTTGGGGGTAATGTTAGGAAGCAAGAGGTAACTAATTCTGAACGGGGACAGAAAATGATATGTAACTAGGTGTGATAATCTTCCCCCCAATGTTGGTATTGCTTTGCTCCTAAGGAAAAAAAATCAAATCTACTAAATGTATTTGGGGAGACCAGAAGTGATATCACTTTTTCCCCACACAGGAATGCAATTTTTTGGCATGGATCCATGTGTTTAACATCTTTTGGTCAAAGCACTGCCTACCTCAATTAGTGTTTCTGGTAATGAAACACATCCCTAGAGGTAAGTGTCAATACATGGTGGATTTCGTAAAGAATTTTCAAAAGGAATTACTTTAAACCCTCCCCAATCTCACTTAAATTAGTTCAAGATCAAGAGAGCACATAGAAGGTAAGGAGAATGAAAAGTCAGTGAGATATAAAGGAAAGGCACAGACAAGTTCTATCACCTCCCAGCTGTGACACCTGGAAGTTTATCCAACCTGTTGAGCCTCAATGCCTGCATCTCTAAAATGAAGTTCTGCCTAGCTCACACATGGATGGGAGGGTTAAATAAAATAAAGCATGTAAAACACAATTGTAAATGACAAGGTTTAAGATGATCACACAAGTTATCCCTGTGTACTCCGTCTGCTGTTAATATGTTGATGGGAAAAGCAGGATAGAGGTCAATGGTTTGTTGGACGATAGAACACATTTATTCAGGTGACCCTGAGCGTTCGTCTTTCAAATCGTTCATATCCTGTATGAGCTCAGCACATTTCACTCCAAAGCACAGCCCCATACACTTGATTCAGCTATTCTTCTATTTTACTTTTAATAAGGGATTATTAGGAACTTGTTCTTTCTCCTCTTGGGCAATTCTTGGTATGAACTGTTTTATCTGAATTAGAGACAGAAAATCTTAGGGAATAATTGCAGAATCCAAGTCACGTTAGCTAACATTTTCAGCTTCAGTTTCTACTCTCATTTCTCTCTGTTGAAATCATTAAAAAGATCATACTAATCAGAGCAGTCACTTGTAAACAGATGATCATTTAAAAAATCACTTACTGGACTTACAAAATGGCTGCAGAATAGGTGAAAGCAACACATACCTCCTCCCAGCACCTAATTGGATTTACAGCTAAAACTTAGAGCAATCAACCTGAGTAAATAATTGATGGGCACCCGAACAGAAGTATTTTACTCAAGGATTGTAAAAAGAGGCTGCACAGAAATTGGTAAGAAGGGTGGAGATATGGAGAGGGCTGGTCCCTGCACCCAGGTGCCACACCTGAGAAGCCAGAGGGATATTGTGACTGCAAAAGTTCCTCTTGAGGAAAGTGGGGTTTGAACTCCACACTTGGACCCCTAAACCAGAGCACCAGGATCAGTAAGAAAAGCCTACATAACATCAGGCAGCAAAAATAAGCAGTGATTTTACCTGCTGGAAACTGGGGAGTCTGCTAGAATCCCAAGTGCTCTCCTTAAGGGTCAACACACAGCCTTGGGCCCTCACCCAGGGCTCTGGTAAAGGAAAGGAGACTCAAGGCATATGAAGCCATAAGTAAAAGATCTAGGTGTCATAGCTCTGGAGATCTGGAAAGTTGACTACTGAGGTACAGGTCTTGAGACAACATCCCACACCACCCTTAGGCACCATCTTCCAGGGTTGAGCACTTCTATTCTTACCACACCAGCTGGAGAAAGTGCACTAACCCCATCCTCCAAATACTGATGACACCACCCTCCCAAGATTGAATCCAGCAGAAAGGACTGTTAGCTGCACCCAACAGGGATCTGAGGTGCATTCTTTTCCTGGAGAAACTATAGACAATAGTTTCTCAGATGATCATTGAACTGAGTGGCTTTGGAACAAGGGCCAATTTTTTCCTCCCACCCATGGGTTAGACAGGCACCATCCCCAATGGAAGACTCCCTTGTCAAGGTCTCAGGCAGTGGGCAGCTGCAAAGCTAGGGGTAGGCTGCATTAACACCCATCCTGGGGCCCTGCACCACTCCCAGTGGAGGGCTGCCTTGATTTGCATTCCCAAATTCTACTGGAACCATCTTGCCAAGCACAGTTCCACTGGGATATTTGATGCAACTCCCTCAGTGTCCTCCATCAGGGTCTCTGCCAATGCTCTGCCAAACTAGGAGAAGGTGAGCAGCTTGTTCCCCTCTGGAGGATCAGAGGCTAGTGCTACCCCAAACAAGGGGCAGCTTGATTTACCTTCCCAAATCCTTCAAGCCCCATCCTGCTAAGCTCAGATCCATGGTGGGAATGGGGTGTAATTCAGAACTGAGACATCTGACATAATCCCCTTGGAGCCTTCTGTCAGGGTCTCTGGCAGCACACTGTGGAGCTAGGGAGAGGTAAAGAGCTGTTTCCTCTCCCAAGGTCCAGTGTCACCTTCAGCAGAGGACTGCCTTGATCTATCCTTCAAGCCCTGCCAGCACCATCCCACTGGTACAACCTCTCAGGGGAAAGGTGATAACTCAGAACTGGGACATCTGGTGTGATCCTCTAGGAGCCTTCCATCAGCCTCTCTGGTGGTGTGCTGCCAAGCTAAGGGAAGGCCAGTAGCTCGCTCCCTTCCTGAGGGCCAGCACCACACCCAGTGGAGGGCTGCTTTGATCTGTTCTTCTAAGCCATGCAGAGGGGAAGGGAGCTGGTAATACAGCTCAGAGCCTGGAGCTTTGGAATGTAGCTCCATAGAGGTCTCTGAAGGAGTAGCTGCAGATCTAGGAGGAGGAGGCATGCAGCTTTCTCCCCTCAAGCAGGACAGCAACACCATCAAGCAAAGACTGCCTTGATCTGTTTTCATAAACCCCCTGGCCTCATGTTGCTAAGCTCAGATTTTGAGGGGAAATGAGGCTCTGCTCAGAGCTGGGACATTCAGAGTGCATCTACCTCAGAGGCTTCAGTCCAGAGTTGGAGCAGGCCTGGATACAGAGCCAAAAAGAGTGCAACTTGCCCTTCTTCCACAGCACAGTTGGTTCTACCCCCAAAAGTAGGCTTTCTCAATCTGTTTGCCCAAGTCCCAGTGACCCTCTCTTGTCCTGCCAAACTTTCTCCTGCAGGGAGGAGAGCTGGCTACACCCAACTTTAACCTGCAGTGCACTCCTGCAGAAGCTAGAGTTGGAGACTGACACACACTGAATGGTAGGGTTCTGGAGTAGGGGCATTTTTTTCTCCACTGAGTGCCTGATCATGCTGCCCCAAACTAGGGTACCCACTAGCCGTGTCCACCTGACCCTCAGGAAGGGTCAGTGGAGTGTGCCAGCTTGGGCCCACTCTACAACCTTTCTGCATAAGACTCTGGAGGAAGTCCAGGAAACATTGAGGAGGAGTGGAGTAGCCAACAAGTGGATGCTGACCTCAGGGAGCCTTGGTCTTTTATTGATCTTACCCCAGGTCAGAGCTTCACCATCAAGCAAAGACTGCCTTGATCTGTTTTCATAAACCCCCTGGCCTCATGTTGCTAAGCTCAGATTTTGAGGGGAAATGAGGCTCTGCTCAGAGCTGAGACATTCAGAGTGCATCTACCTCAGAGGCTCAGTAGACCCATCTACACATAATGGCCTCTCTCCCCTGCACACCCAGGTCCAGTAAACACAGACACAAACAGTGAACAGCATGGTAGCTCCAGACAGGTAACTCAAAACTGGTTACAAGCAAGTCTTACAATAACCTGTACCTGAACCCCACCCAAGTGGACCCAGAACCAACACAACCAATGGTGGGCTTCAGACCACACCAGAGCTCAACCAAACCAGTCATACAAGTGACACACCCAAAGGAAGATTCCAACAGGCACCAGACTCTTCTGGGAACAACTCCACCCTGCACAGTGTCTCATACACGGTGATTGAGGTTTACTCTTATAGCCACCCAGCCTGAAGATTTAACTCCACTCAAGAAAGGGCCAACAGTATTCATCAAGATGCAACTAGAACAGGGGGTGAACAAAACCCCCAAGAAACATTCCTGGAGAATGGAGTACAGGTGATCTGGAAAATTGTGTCAATGAGCCCAACAAAACACCTCAAGACTGCACCTGCATAACAGCTTACACACTGTGGTAGGGGTTGAGCAGCAGTCAGCCAACCTAAGGGTCAATTGCACTGCACCCATGAAATCAAGACCCAATTACAACAGGAGGGCTAAATAACCAACACAAAAGACATTCTTAGAACACCCAACTCAGGAGATCAAGGACACTGCACCACTGAGTCCCACAGTAAACCTACTACAGAAGGGCACCACACCAAGTCTGGGAGTCATAGCAGTTCTAATACATAGAAACAAACACAAAGATACAGCCAAAATTGGGGGAAAAGAAACAGGCCCCAAATAAAATAACAAGAGGAATATTCAGAAAAAGAGATAAAGAAATGAAGGCAAGCAATTTATCAGAAACAGAGCTCAAAGTAATGGTTATAAGGATGCTCAACAGCATGAAAAAGGACATAGAAACCATGAAAAATAATCAGACAGAAATGAATAATACCATAGCTGATATAAAGAATACACTGAAAGGAATAAAAAGGAGTTTCAATGAAGCAGAGGATCAAATCAGCAATTTGTAAGACAAGACAGAAAAACATCACCCAATCAGAGCAGCAAGAAAAAAGAATTAAAAAGCAGGGAAATAGTTTAAGAGAACTGTTGGACAACATGAAACAAAACAACATCTGTATCATAAGGGTACCAGAAGGAGAATAAAGTGAACGAGGGATAGACAACCTTTTTGAAGAAATAATAACAGGAAACTTCCCTAACCTGGTAAAAGAAAAAGTCACACAAGTTCAGGAAGCACAGATAGTCCCAAATAAGATTAACGCAAAGAGACCCACACCAAGACACATCATAATTAAAATGGCAAACATTAAAGACAAAGAGCAAATATTAAAAGCAGCAAGAGAGAGACAGTTAGTTACCTACAAGGGACTTCCCTTCCCATTAGGATGTTAGCAGATTTCTCAACAGAAACACTTCAGGCCAGGAGGGATTGGCAGGAAGTATTCAAAGTAATGAAAACCAAGAACCTACAACCAAGATTACTCTCTCCAGCAAGGTTATCATTTAAAATTGGAGGCAAAATAAAGAACATCCCAGACAAAAGACGGCTAAAGGAGCTCAGTAGCACCAAAGTAGCATTACAAGAAATGTTAACAGGACTGCTCTAAATGGAAGAAGAAATAGAGACAGGGAGAGGAACATAGGCATAAAGAATAAAATGACAATAAGTAAGTACCTATCAGTAATAAACTTAAATGTAAATGGATTAAATACTCCAATAAAAAGACATAGATTAGTTGAATGGATAAGAAAACATGACCCATATATACACAGTCTACAAGAGTCTCACCTCAGAACAAAGATTCACACAGGCTGAAAGTGAAGGAATGGGAAAAAAAAAAATTCCATGCAAACAGAAACAAAAATAGCTGGGGTAGCAATACCTAATCCTGACAAAATAGACTTCAAAACAAAGGCCATAAAAGAGACAAAGAAGGTCACTATATAATACTAAAGGATCAATCCAACAAGAGAATATAACCCTTACAAACATATATGCACCTAATATGGGAGCAACTAACTATATTAAAAAACTTTGGTGGACTTTAAGGGAGAAATCCACAGCAATACAGTCATAGTAAGGGACTTTTAACCCCCACTGTCATCACTGGATAGGTCTTACAGACAAAAAAATCAACCAGAAAATAGTGACACACTAGATCAGATGGATTTAATTGGTATTTAAAGAACATTTCATCTCAAAGCTGAAGATACAAATAAGTGGAACCACATACCATGTTCATGGGTTGGAAGAATAAACACCATTAAAATGTTTATATTACCTAAAGCAACCTATGGAATCATCACAGTTATTCTCCAGTGCACATGGAACATTCTCAAAGATAGACCACATGTGAGGGCGCAAAACAAGTCTCTACAAGTTCATGAAGATTAAAATCATACCAATCATCTCAGACACAATGGCATGAAACTAGAAATCAACTACAATAAAAGAACTCAAAAATATTTAAACACATGTAGGCTAAATATGCTATTAAACAATTAATGGGTTGACCAGCTAGATCAAGGAAGAAATTAAAAATTACCTGGAAACAAATGAAAAGGAACACACAACAACCCAAAATCTATGAGACACAGCAAAAGCAGTCCTGAGAGGCCTGTCTCAAGAAGTAAGAATTATCTCAAATACGCCATCTAACCCTACAACTAAGAAAATTAGATAAAGCACAACAGAAAAAGCCCAGAGGAAGTAGGAGGAAAGAAATAATAAAGATCAGAACAGAAATAAATGACATAGAAACTAAAAAAAGAATACAAAAGATCAATGAAACCAAGAGCTGTTTCCTTGAAAAGATAAACAAGATTGATGAACCTTTAACAAGACTCATCAAGAAATAAGGTGAAAGGAGCCAAATAAGTAAAATCAGGAAAAAAAGAGTAGAAGTAACAAATGACATCACAGAAATAGAACTGTAAGAAAATATTATGAACAACTATATGGCAACAAATTGTACAACCTGGGCAAAATGGACAAATTCCTAGAAACAGACAATCTTCCAAAAATGAATCAAGAAGAATAAGAAAACTTGAACAGACCAATAACAACTATTGAACTCAAAGCAGTAATAAAAAAACTCCCAGTGAACAAATGCTTGGGACCAAATGGCTTCACAGGTGCGTTTTAGCAAATATTCAGTGAAGAACTAACACCTATTCTCCTTTAACTATTCTAAAAAATTCAAGAGGAGGATAGACTTCCAAGCTCTTTTTACCAACCCGACATTATCCTAATTCCAAAACCAGATTAAAATACTACAAAGAAAGGAAATTATAGGCCAATATCTCTGATGAACATAATGCTAAAACCTCAAAAAACTATTAGCAAATCAGACAGCAATACATTAAAAACATCATACACCCTCACCAAGTGGGATTGAATTCTGGGGATGGAAGGTTGGTACAATATTTGGAAATCAGTAAATGTGATAGATCACATTAAAATAATGAAAAATGAAAATCACATGATCATATCAACAGATGCAGAAAATGCATTCAATAAAATCCAGCACCATTTATGATAAAAACTCATGGCTAAGTGGGAATAGAGGGCTCATACCTAAACATAATAAAGGCCATATATGAAAAACCTACAGCCAACATCATATTCAGCAGGCAAAAACTAAAAATGTTTCCCTTAAGATCAGAAACAAGACAAAAACCTTTTTTACCACTCTCATTCAACATAGTACTGGAAGTTCTAGCAACAGAGATCAGAAAAGAAGAAATAAAAGGCATCCAAATTGGAAAGGGGGAAATACAACTCTTTATTTTCAGATGACATGATATTGCATACAGAAAACCCTAAACACTCCACCAAAAACTACTAGATCTAATAAATGAATTCAGCAAAGTATCAGGCTACAAAATCAACACCCAGAAATTGATGGCATTTTTATACACCAATAATAAACTATCAGAAAGAGAAACTAAGAAAAAAATCTTATTTACTATTGCAACAACAATAAAAAAATTAATGTACCTAGGAATAAATTTAATGAAGGAGGTAAAGCACCTGTACTCAGAAAACTATAGGACATTGAAAAAAAAATCTGAGGAAGATACAAATAAGTGGAACCATATGCCATGTTTGTGGATTAAAATGTTCATTTTAATGTTCACCATTAAAATGCTCATATTACCTAAAGCAATCTATAGAATCATTGCAATCCTTATTATAATAACAGTGGCATATTTCACAGACCTAGAAAAAATATTCCATAAATTTATATGGAACCCCAAAAGACCCCATATAGCCTTAGCAATCTTGAGAAAGAAGAAAAAAGTTCAACAGATTACAATACTGGATATCAAACTGTACTATAAGGCCATTGTAATCAAACATACTGGAACTGGCATAAGAACAGGCATATAGATCAGTGGAACAGAGCAGAGAGCCCAGAAATCAACCCACACCTCTATTAATATTTGACAAAGGAGGCAAGAGTGTACAGTGAAGTAAAGACAATCTCTTCAATAAATGGTGTTGGGAAAATTGGACAGGTACATGCAAAAAAATGAAACAAGACCACCAACTTACACCATACACAAAGAGAAACTCAAAATGGGTAAAAGACTAAAATGCAAGTTGTGAAACCAGAACATCCTAGAAGAAGACATAGGCAGTAAAATCTCAGACATCTCTCCTAGCAATATTTTTGCTGAAATGTTTCCTATGGCGAGGAAAACAAAGAAAAAATAAACAAATGGCATTACATCAAAATAAAAAGCTTCTGCACAGCAAAAGAAACCATCAACAAAATGAAAAGGAAACCCACTGTATGGAAGAACATAATTGCCAATGATACATCTGATAAGGGGTTAATTTCCAAAATATATAAATAACTTTTACAACACCAGGAAGACAAACAATCCAATTTAAAAATAGACAAAGGAACTAAAGAGATACTTCTCTAAAAAGGACATACTGATGGCCAATAGACATATGAAAAAATACTCAGTCACTAATCATCAGGGAGATGCAAATTAAAACCACAATGGTATATCACCTCACACCTGCCAGAATGGCTACCATCAATAAATCAACTAGAAATAAGTGCTGGCAAGGATGTAGAGGAAAGGGAACCCTAGTGCATTGTTCTTGGGAATGCAGAATGGTGCTGCCACTGTGGAGAACAGTATGCAGCTTCCTCAAAAAATTAAAAATGGAACTGCCAACTGACCCAGAAATCCCATTTCTGCGAATATATCCTAAGAATCCCAAAACACCAATCAGAAAGAATATATGCATCCTTATGTTCATAAAAGCATTGTTTACAATAGCCAAGACCTGTAAACAGCCCCAGTGCCCATCAGTAGATGAGTAGATCAAAAAGCTGTGGTACATTTACACAGTGGAATATTACACAGCTGTGGGAAAAAAAAAACAAGGAACTCTTACCTTTTGAGACAGCATGGATGGACCTGGAGATTATTATGCTAAGCAACATAAGCCAGTCTGAGAAAGATAAATACCATATGATCTCACTTATGTGTAGAATCTAATTAAAAAAATAAACTGACAGCCAGGCCAGGCGTGGCTCAGAGGTTGAGCGTTGACCTAGGATCCAGGCGATAGGGGTTTGATTCCTGGTCAGGGCACATGCCCGGGTTGAGGGCTTGATCCCCATTAGGGGGCTTGAGGGAGGCAGCTGATCAATGACTCTCTCATCATTGATGTTTCTCTCTCTCTCCTTCTCTTTTCCTCTTTCTGAAATCAATAAAGATATATTTAAAAAATAAATAAACAAACTGAAGAACAAAATAGAATCAGAGACATGGATACATGGTACAGTCTGATAGATGTCAGAGGGGAAGTAGGTGGGGTGCACAGGATGGAAGAAAGTAAAGGGATTAGCCAAAGAACATATGTGCAAAGTCCATGTACACAGACAATAATGTGGTGAGGGCCAGAAGGAGGGGAGGGTGGGTCTGGGTGGAAGAGGGGAAAAGCAGGGGGGGGAAGAATAGGGAACATCTGTAATAATGTCAACAATAAAAATAAAATGTAATTATAAATAAAGAAAAATAAAAGTCACTTACTAATAAAGCCCACACTTTGAGAAATGCCTTACAGATAAAATGTGTATAAACAAAATATATGTGTTCATGGATAGTTATTGAGATAACTGTCGCTTCAGACTTATTTTTTTCATTTTCTTTTTGGCTTCCTCTTCTCCTAACCTTTTATATAGAAGAACAACATTCATAAGGGAAGCTGATGGTCTTTAGGAATAAATGCATAAAAGCATCATAATGCCAAGATTGATCCTCATAACTAGTCAAAGAAACAGGCAGAATTAGGATCTCATCACAAAAAATTTAAATTGGAACAAATATTTCATCTATTTCTGTCTTCATCTTCTTTGAAGTTAATTTTTATGTAATCAATTTCTTTTAAGGATCCTTATTTCCAAACTTCAGCAAATGTTTTCAAATGTGATCTGTACTGTAAACATAGGTACTTGTAATTCTTGGGTTCATCTCAATTATTTGAGATTTTTAAATATTTTTAATATGAAATATTGTGAAAATACTGAAAAGTAGGAAGAATAAAGAAACATTCATGTTCTCACCACTAAGATCCAACAAATGTTAATATTGTGTCTGTTTGTTTCAGATATTCCAGAGGTTATTTACTGGCTCAGAGCTAACACTAACCCAGGGAGATCCTATAAGTCAGTGTGCTCTAGTAGTCAGAGTAGGAAGTTATGGAAGTCAATTGCCTACATTAAGTGGGGTTTAGGAATCAGAAATTCTTTATTATAATGCAGGAAGAGAAATGCAAAAATCAGAGTTCATCTCACAGTGGATTGAGTCTGTGATCTCATGCGTGCTTAACTATGCAGTTTCTAAATGCAAATCATACATTATTCCACAGGAAATATACCCACTTTATTTTATTTATTTATTTATTTATTTATTTATTTATTTATTTATTTATTTAAATATCTTTATTGATTTCAGGAAATATACCCACTTTAGCTCTTTGATCTACAGAGCAGAAAGGATCAAACAAAAGGAGCTAGAATACCTCTTCCTTGAAAAATAGAAAATCACCAATAATAATTCAGAGATTAGTGCCACTATCAAATTTAAAAGATAAAGGGTGGAGATTTCTATCAATTCCCCCTTATAATTCACTTATGAAGTCTGTGCTAAAGAAAGATGGATTTTATAGAATTATGTGAATATAATTAGGTAGTATTAACACCTACACAGTTGTTCAAGATGTGGTTAACAGTATGCCACTATTAAATCTGGCAAATGCTTTTTCTCTAGATTAATTAGTAAAGATTAGAGAAGCAATTCACTCTTATGTAGCAGGGACAGTATTATAGATTACTGTATTAACTCAGGACTTTGAAGTCTCTTGGCTCTCTATGATAACCAAGGTCCAAGAACCTTGATTACCTTACCATCCCACCAGGCATTATGTTGGTCCACTATTTTGGTAACATCATTCTAATTGACCCTGGAAGTACATTTGTGGGAATATTGTTACACTGAAATGGAATTCCTGCAAGTCTTCCTTTACCTTGACAAATATTAGAACTTATTCTCAGCATGCAACTCCTTTTCTTCCTTTTGTCACTGTACCTGATAAACATTTTATACCCTCACAATTTTCCCTTAAATGACTTCTCTTAAGTGATGTGTTCATTTTAAAATATATATATTTTTATTGGTTTCAGAGAGAGGACGGGAGAGGGAGAGAGAGATAGAATCATCAATGATGAGAGAGAATCATCGATTGGCTGCCTCTTATACACCCCTTACTGGGGATTTAGCCCACAACCCCGGCATGTGCCCTGACCAGGAATCTAACCATGCCCTGGTACATAGGTCGACACTCAACCACTGAGCCACACTGGCCAGCCTATAATGTGTTCATTTTTTAAAAATCTTCCAACCATTTCTTCTCTGTGTCTTTCATTTGTTCTATTTGTTCTCCAACACACACAAAATAATATAGCTCATTCTAGGTCATTGCTCATCACCATCACAGAATGTGTTTTTGTCTCAGGATTCAAGAGAAAATAAGACTCCAGTCTAGAAATTTTTCATAGAAAAGAGTTTAATACAGGGAATTAGTGAGACACAACTTTAGGGCTAGAGGATGCAAAAGTCAGTCCAGCCTTGGCCAAGTGGCTCAGTTGGTTGGAGCATCATCCCATGGACCAAAATGTTGCTGGTTCAATTCCCAGTCAGGTCACATACCCAGTTTATGGGTTCAATCTCTGGTTAGGGTGCATACGGGAGGCAACCAACTGATGTTTCACTCTCACATCAATGTTTCTCTCTTTCTTTTTTTGTTCCTCTCTCTCTAAAGTCAAAAAAACAAACAGACAAAAAACATATCCCGGGCCAAGGATTAAGAAAAAAGCTCAGGAGGTGGCCAGAAATCTAGAAGTGACTGTTTACAAGCATGAGGCCACCAGTGTGAGAAGTCAGTCTACAGCTGCCATAGGAAGAAGAGAGGACTAAGTCTTCTGAACATCAGGAAAGTGGCTCTCATTGGAATAATCTACCCTAAAGCTGTATAAGAAGGATATTTTGAGGAATGAGTTCTTCAGCAATGTGAACTCAAGTTTTTACTCTGTACACTCCCAGGTCAACAAATGTAGATTTAAAAGTTAAAGGATTTAGAGTTAGGCATAAAACCATTTTATAAATCTAAGACACTATTATATTATTAGGCCACAAGTACAATTTAATAGCTCACTCAGACAATTATAAGACTGTACTGAGCTTTAAACACATTCTGCAGATCCAATCTACATCCATTTACAGCTAAATGAGTACTTAGCCCATGATAAACCAATGTCCCCTATCTTAGTCAAGAACAGATGACCTCCTTTAGTGCAGTTTCTCCTTACTGAAATTACTTTGGACAATGGCTTTTTTTAAATCCTCACCTGGGGATACATTTATTGATTTGAGAGAGAGAGAGAGAAAAGAAGAGGGAGAGAGAGAGAGACAGAGAGAGAAAAAGAAACATCCAAGTAAGAGAGAGACATCAATTGGTTGCTTCCTTTCTGTACCTCAACCAGGGATCGAATCTGCAAGGTATGTGACCTGAGCAGGAATCAAACCTACAACCTTTGGTGTATGGGAAGACGTTCCAAACAACCAACTGAGCCATCCAGCCAGAGCTGGACAATGGCTTTTGATTCATTAAACTAACTCATAATTCATACATTTATTAATTCGTACACATAGTGAATAAATATGCAACTGATAGATAAAAAACACTACCTAGCCTTATGCAAAATGTTGAGTGGGATACAAAACAACATAATATTTGTTCTCAAGAGAGACCAGAAATACAAAGAGAAAATAAAAATAATATGAATAAAAATATTATGAAATAAAAAATACAAGGATGAAACTATATAATACTATAAAATAGAAAATACAAGAACCAAACTAGCAACAAATAAATGCTGAGCCCAGAGTAGGAAGGAGTGCTGTGGGGTAGAGTAGTCAGGGAAAGCTTCATGTAAGAAGTGGCTGCTGAACTGGGACTTGAAGGCTGAGTGCAAGGTGAACCTGTGAAGATGAAGGTATATCAGAGAAGCACCACGATGTGACAAAAACCAAAGACACACAGGATATGTGGAATTTTAAAGCAATGAATAGACAGGCTATGGTTGGCTCATTGGGTTGATGTATAGTGATATGTAAAGGTAACTATGAGGATTTGGGTTTTAAAAAATAAGTTCAAGTAGATTTTATTCCGCAAGTATTGAAAAATGTGGCAGAGATTGCTAGTTAACACAAATACATTTCCCCCTTGTTTTGTGGTCACAGAACTTACTGGTTAACTGTATACATGGGTGTCAGAACAAAAAGTCTTTTCTCTGCTCCCCTACCCCCAGTCCTCATAGCCATGAGATGTGAATGGAAGTGATGTGTGCTTCTGGGGAAGGATATCCTTAAAGGGAAGCAGCATGCTTCCTCCCCTTCCACTTTTCCTTCTCCAGTCTGCTGCCTGAAATATGGAAGTAGAGGGTGCCATTTGGAACCAGATGAACAAGGAAAATTGATACTTAAAATAGGTGATATATATTTCCTCAATAAAATTGATTAAAGAAATTGACTGTGTGTATATGCTAGATAGAACATTGGGAGGAGACAAGAGGTGGGGGGAGAAGAGCAATTTATGGCTTCAATCAAAGCTTTAGATAATTAGGACTTGTTCTGGAAAAATAGGAAGAATGAAATCAGATAGACAAAAGAGGCATCTTGAGGGAAGAAGTAAGAGACTTTGGAGACAAATCAAACCTAGAGAAGCTGATTCACAAGTAGAAGGATCTGGTTTTTCTTTTTTTTTTCTTTTTTAATATATCTTTATTGATTTCAGAGAGAGGAAAGGAGAGAGAGAGAGAGAGAGAGAGAGAGAGAAACATCAATGATGAGAGAGTCATTGATCGAACCTACAACCCGGGCATGTGCCCTGATTGGGAATCAAACCCTGATCACCTGGATCTTAGGTTGACGCTCAACCGCTGAGCGGTACGCCTGGCCGGGCAATCTGGCTTTTCTATGTAAAAAAATATATCCTTGGGTGAGGGTTAACAAAAAAAAACAACACAAAAAAGCTGGGGGAGGGGTGTTCCTTTTTCCACAAAAGTTTCAGTGGTGTATATATATATATTTTTTAACCTCCATTGACTCATCCACAGGAGTGGGAGTTCAGACAAAAGGAAGTTCTTACAACATCCTGCTTAAGATTCTCCTCATAGAAGATTTGGTTCTCAGCCCATTTTCTGTCAGGCTTCCTGAGCTCGGAAAGCAATGTACAAAAATTCCCAGGCTTGACAGTGAGCTCTCTTGAGCTTCAGACTGGAAGGTCTGGCTGCCTGCAGACATCTCCATCTGCATGTCCTGCAGGCATGTCCAACTCAGTGTGTCCAAACCAAATTAATCACACTGCCATTCCCACTCCAGTCTTCTATCTAGGTTACTGCCATTGCCAATTTACCAAGTACAAAATCTAGAAATTTTAGTTCTTTCACTTCTCATCTGACACTCCCCAAGACTAATCTGCTGCCTGTTTTTGGAGATTTACCCTGTTGTAACCTGTTTAATGCACTACATTTTGACTCCGGGTGTACTGGTGAGGGTTCTTGTCTCTCTCTAGGACCACAGCAACAGCAATCTAGCCAGCCAAGCCCTGGAGCCTCCAGTGTCTACAACCCCACAGAGAGCTGTACATGTACCTAGACTAGCTAAAGAACAGCCCACCCTGGGGAGTGGTACAACAGGTACCACTGTCTCCCTGCCTTCAGTTTCTCACTTGACTAATCTGGTTAAATTTCCGAAACACACATAAACTTCTCTTTCTGAAAACACTTAAGTGACTCTCCATTGAACTTATAGAATTAAGTCCAAACACCCAAATTTCACCCATTTCCTTTCCTATGATATCTTTTCAAGCATTCTATGCTCTAACCACATTGAAAGATGGGTCCTGCCCCCAAAATAACATATGCTTCTTAACTTCAAGGTAGTGGCTTATGGCATGTTCTCTGTGAGTCGGCTAAGCTCCACTCTTCTTTCCTGACTCAGCTTGAAGGCCATTTCCTTCATGTAGCTGCCTTAATTCTATTCTCTTCAGTCTCACGTTGCTAAGCATGACCCCACTGACTGCATAGTCCTGTGCATATTAATTTTATATTTTTTGGTGCTAGAAGATAAACACCATCTCTTACTGTCATCTCTGAATCTCCAGGGCACTTTGAATTGACTATTAACCAATCTAAAAATAATCTTCTTAAATGTTACTTTTAAAAAATGGTGATTTTCACAAAAGAAAGCTTTTAAAAATTCCCAGATAACCACTTAACAATTTTGTTTGCAATGTACCCAAACAGTGAACACCCTCAGCTCTGGCATATTAAATACACTTTTTAAAGCTCCTGGCAGTTTTATTATTGCAGGTGCACTGCTACCATAAGAGACCTTTGTAGACCTCTGCTATAAATTCCATTTGTTCCCATTAAGCAAGTTCATAAGCATATAAGATGATTGTCTAAATATATATTGATTATTCTAGAGTATTAAGTCAGGCAATATATCAAAATATCTGAAGTCTAAAAATGTAGAAATCAACTTCTATTTACAAATTAAATTGTTTTTTTACCAAGTTTAATAAAATATATGCTTGTTCTTTCTGTGACATCAAAAGAAAAGCAGCCACATTTGACTGTTATCCAAATAATTCAAATAACACTCATAGCTGTTTAAATTACTTGGGCATTTTAGGTAAAATTATAGGGAGCTGGGGTGCTGAGGGAATTATAAAAAGGGCTGCTTTTGATTCTGATTCAGTTTTCACTTAAATCTATGAAAGAGATGAAATCTAGCTGTTGATTTAAAATATTGTATTCCTTAGGCTCATTATCTCTTAAAATTACTTTGAAGCCCTAGTTGGTTTGGCTCAGTGGTTAGAGCATCAGCTCATGGACTGAAGTGTTCTGGGTTCAGTTCCAGCCAAAGACACATACTTCTGTTGCAGGCTCCATCCCTGGCCCCAGCCTGGACACCTGCAGGAGGTAACCAATCGATGTGTCTCTCTTACATCTATATTTCTCTCTCCTCTCTCTCCCTCCCACTCTCTCTGAAAAACAATGAAAAACGATATCTTCGGGTGAGGATTAAAAAGAAAAAAATTACTGTAAAAACTGTAATATGAAAATATTGAGGAGATAAATGAACACAAATCACAAATAGGTGCATTTATATATTATATCAAATGGTAACATTATTTATAATTTAGCTCAAAATCAAACTTGAAAAGTAAATGAGCACCTTTTTATCTTCTCAGTGAAAATACATATTCTTATAGATTAGCTTGAGTTTAGAAATCATTATTATTATTATATTCAATCATTTCTTCTCACATTTTTCTCCCTTTGGTAATCTTCTCGAGTGGTAAAAGTGCTTACGATGTATGAAAATTAGACAGACAGATTATTACTCTCTAGAAAATATTTATTGACAAGTTTTACTTTGCTTTCCATTCTCTTGAGAAATAAACATTATACACAAAATACAGTAAAATGCACTTTTCTCATTTCAAATAAATATATTTTACTCTTGTAAAATATTTAATAATCTGTGTAATTCACCATAGCATCTTAATCAGTGAAATAAAGCAAGGAAATTCACTTATTTTTATGATTCTCACAGCATTTTGCTAGAGAAAGGGAACACTATTCTGTGTAGAATTATATTCAGACTTGGATGCTGTCACTTCTTGTTTGGAGAAGGCAAAGATAAGCTTCTTTAAAAAGTGTTTAGTGTCAAAAAGTGTTTAGTCTTAGTTTGGGAGAAAGACAGAGTCCAAGTCTTTGCTAAATGAACTAAGTTATGTGTAAACTTTCTTGTTAATACTCCTTAGAGACCAGACTACATTCTGAATCATAATGACTCCTTTCGTATCACACTAGCAATTTTTCAAAATTAGTGGTTAAATATTTAAATTAGCAGTTATGTATGTAATATAAAACCAAAACAATTTAAAACTATTAACAGGAAAGGTTAAAAATAATTGTGTTATGCAGGACAAATTTATCCATTTCACAACTGTTATTAACATTGTGAGAACTGAAATCTACTGAATTATACGGACTTCACACAGACTCTCATACACACATAGATCCCTGATCAGTTTAAGACGATGTGTTAGTTTGCTCTTGTAAGCTAGGAAGTAGTTACTAGCAAAAATCACATTTAGGTAGTCACCAATCTTCAGAGTTTTCTTATGTCTAATCTATTTTACCCTCAAAAGAATATATCACCAAGGAATAAAAATCATTAGTACTGTCTAACTTCCTATGTTAGCAGTTAATTGGTACTTTATATACTAGCAAGCTTACAGAAATACGTCGAACTTTACTGTAGCTCCAATCCCACAACAGCAGGGCTTGTTTACATGCAGAAACCTTGGTCAATCTGTATCAAAGCATAAACCTCAAAGCATAACTGTGTTTAGTAAAATTCTTACCCAAGCTATACAGTGGGTACTAGATCTGTCCTCAGCATTATAAAGGGCAACTACTATTGACCAGGCGATAACATAACATATGGAACTTGTCCCTCTTCGTTTTAAAGGGTACAAAATTATATGCTTAGGCATTGTTTTATGGCAACGTTTTTATTTCTACACATTTATGAAACAACTGTGTGCTCAAACATGCACAAGTAAAATAAAATAAGTGTGTGGCTTCCTTCTTTCACATCCTCTATAATTCCTCCATCTCAAAGTGTGTATTAAAGCTGTTTGCCATGGGTGTGTGTTCAAAGATCCTCGTCAGGCTTGGTTTCAACAGTTCTACTGAGTGACATGACAGGTGCTGAGTCGTGTCGTTCTTCAGGGACATCATTTGGTCTGCCCCAGGCTCCCGTCTGTCGTAATAGAGAGCCCAGAGCAGAGTAATGGTGAGGATCATGGCCAGGATCTGTGTCACTCCAATGGAGATTCCCAGAAACCGCAGCACCTGCAGTTGTTTGGTTCCTCTCAAAAAGGAATACATTTTCTTCCCACAACCCTGTAAAAGAAATAACATGGTCAAAATTACTTTGGGTGTCTTATAGAGGGTCAAAATGGTGAAAACAAACCATCTGTATCAGTTAATGGAACCAAACGACTGAATCATAAAGTTTAAAACAGTAGCTCTCAACAGGGACACCTGTGAGAAGCTGGAAGGGAGATAGAGATGGGAACTTTTTGAAAAGCCTGCCCAGGTGATTTCTTCTGTCTTCCTCATAATCTGACATTGAGAACTACTGGTATAAAACACATCTAGAGCAAGGGTTGGCACACTTTTTTGATAAAGAGCCAGATAGTAAATCTTTTAGGTTTTGCAGGCCATGTGCTCTCCGTTCCGACTACTCATCTCTGCCACTGTTACACCAAAGAAGCCACAGACAATATGTAAATGAACGGATGTAACTGTGTTCCAATGGAACTTCATGAACAAAAAGGCAACAGGCCAGATTTGGGGCACAGGCCATTAAGTGCCGACTCCTGATATAGACTGAGTCAAAATTTTCAAAAATAAGGTTTCATTATTATTATTTGTATTCACTATTTGATTTTTGTTCATTTGGTCAGAAACTTTTCCCCAAGGATCAAGAATATTTCCCCAATCTGCTGCTGAAACATGCTGGTGGGCGGAGATCAATCTATTCCCTTCTCCCTACCCTCCCAATGCACACACACTTCTGTCCGCTGCCTGCAGCAGAAATATATATGGGGGACTTTCTGACACCAAGTTCTAGTTCTACCAGGTACAAACTTGACATCTGACTTAAAAAGATTAGCAAGATTTTTGCTTCTGTTTAGTTTTAATTCAAAAGGCTAATGAGTAACTATGGTAGCCAAAGGAGAGAATTCAGAAAGAAGAGGAGGAATCAAAAGAGAAAAAAAATCCATGAGCAAGGAAAATGGGGAGATGAGGGACAAAGAAAAGAAGGTAAAATGTGACTAACAATTGTTATATGCCACCTCGCAGGTGACCAAAGCAGGCTACCTGCCATGCCTCTACTGAATCCACAGCAAAAAAAATGAAAATTCATATTTATGTTTATTTGTAACCCCAACAAGCATCCTTATGTGACAGCTCATAATTATGATGAAAACCAGTGGCCTAGCCCTGGCCGGTGTGGTTCAGCTGGTTAGGCACTGTCCCATGCACTGAAAAGTTGCCCATTAGATTCCAGGTTGGGATACATACTTAGGTTGTGGGCTTGATCCCCAGTGGGGGGCATGCAGGAGGCAGCTGATCAATGTTTCGATCTCACATCGACGTTTCTCCTTCTCCCTTCCTCTCTCTCTAAATTCTATTATAAAAATCTTTTAAAAGCATGCAAAACAAAAACCAGTAGCCTAGAAGCCACCAGAGGTAACAAAATAGGGGTAGAGCTACTTTAAAGTCCCATTACTAGAGAATTGTCATTATTTGTTGCATCTGGTGCTTCAACTGGAAAACCTTACTTGCAAGGCTGTCTTTATTTGAACCTTATACGCAGATCAACCAGGGTCCCTTCACCCCCATGTTTGTCAAAAGCAACCAGAGGTAACTGTTGAACACTGAGGCTACCTGAAGTGGTAGATGACAGTTGCACACAATGGGTGAGCCAAAAAACTGAAAAGAAAAAGCTGGGGTAAAGAGAAGCCCATAGGGGCCTTAGCAAAGCTCTGACGCATTCGTGGGGATCTAGAAAGTTACATGAGTAGAGTTGTGCTCAAGCCTAGGACTGTACACATGCTAAGAAAGACCTAGGAAGGCACTAAAATCTCACCTCTGGCTAACCTTGAGGCTTTGTGCACCCTTGGCAAAGGCTAGGAGACTTACTGGTTCTAGGCATCTAAGAAATCTCTGTTCATTCATTAACTGACCACAAAGTTAACTGAGCAGAGACTTCACGGGCCCCACACGACAAAGAATACAGACCTTATAAAATTAGTTCAGGAATGTCATTAATGATCAAATAACAACAATAATGAACAACAAACTTTGGGGAGGAGGGAAAACCTGATTTCCAGAGTTGCCATATTATATTACTTAAAATGTACAGTTTTCAACAACGATAAATATCACAAGATGTACAAAGAAACAAGAAAGTATGGCTCATACACAAACAAAGATACATCAAAGAAAATGCTTTTAATGAGAGGAACTCCCAGCCTCACTAGACAGTTCTGTCCACATTTGAAAAACAGTAGGTCTTTTTTTTTTAATATATCTTTATTGATTTCAGAGAGAGGAAAGGAGGGGGAAAGAGAGAGATAGAAACATCAATGATGAGAGAGTCATTGATCGGCTGCAGCCCACAACCAGGGCATGTGCCCTGAGCGGGAATCAAACCCCGATCTCCTGGATCCTAGGTCGATGCTCAACAGCTGAGCCACACCCGGCCGGGCTGAAAAACAGTAGATCTTAACAAGCATTTCCTTGTTGGAACCTGTCTCTTAATAAGATACACTGGTCCTGGTTCTGCTCTCAAACAATCCCTTTTCCAGAAGGCAGAGAGCCATGTCTAATGAGATGTGACTTTCCCTTTAACCATTCTCTTCTCCAGACTAAATATTCCTATTTCATCCTAGTTTTCCAAATATATACACTTCATCATCCTGATGATCTCTTTCTGGATTGTCTGATTTTATTAATGTTTCTTTTTAACACTGATTTTTAACTTTAACAAAAACTAGAAAATGCAATAAAATGTTAAGACAACTAAGGTCGTTGTAAACAGGTTTGGATTTCACACAAAAAGCTTTTCAGGTACCCCAGAGGAGTGGACATGTGGTTGTATCACACGGGACATAGTCAGGACCTGGTCTCCTTCCTGATAAATGGAACCTGAAGATTATGTCCATGCTGAGGTGGGCAAGGGATGCTTATTCAAAGCAAAGATCCTAGTTCGATTCCTCAAATTTTATAAAAATGTGTCAGTCTTATCACTTCCTCAGTTTACAAAATACATAGATAACCCCTCAAAACAACACAAAATTTAAGTACTTAAGCTTGTCATCAGAATTCGTTAATTATAATTTATGCTTTTCTATCAGAAAAAGATGTTACCTACAGATTATTTAAAATATGAAATTGACATCTCTGTGTATTTTAAATCATGTACAAGTATCAAATCAACCACTGGAATCTGCTATTTTGGAATGTATTAGCCTATGCCCTGGCAGAGCATTCTCCACTAAGGTGTATTTAAGAACACCATAAGGAACTGCCCAATAAAATTAGTGGAAAATAATATTGAAGATATTTTCCTAGGTAACTTAGAGTAGAAGATTTTTTTTAAATCCCACTTGAAAAAATACTTTAGAATTTTGTTCCCTTTGAAAATGTGGAATATTCTATTCTAATATTAAATCATGTAAATAATTCTGTCTCCTTTTCACCTGGGCTTTCAGGAAGCTGAGGGGTAAATATGAAACTCCATAACCCCATTTGTCCTCATATGAAGCATGTCTAATTACTCTGTTCTTAACCCTGACTTTCCAATATTATTTATGTGTTATTATTAATTCATTGCATCTTTCTTGTTGTGTATAGCATTAAATCCTTTATTTAATAAAAAGATACAGAGTGTAAATATATAAATAAAAGCACAAATCTCTCTATACTGAAACAATTTAATATTTGATGACTCAGAAGGCATTGTAAAAAACATGCAGCATATTGCTCAATATTAGTGATTCATTTACACAACTACTTAATGTTGGGGATTAACTTTCCAAAACAATATTCCTCTTCTTGATAAGACAGTATTTTCCCAGATTTCTTTAAATAAAATAACTGTCCCCCTTAGCCACTCTCTAAATTCTCAATAGAAACAACTTTGGGTTTATGGTCCTTTTTGCATTAACCCCATTGAAACAATTCAATCTGAACAGTAGTTGTGAACTTATTTTAAGCCAATCAAATAATCATGCATAAGGTTTACACTTTTCAATGCAAACTTGGACACTTACATTGAAAAGCAATACACTAAACCTAGAGAAGAAAAAATATCAATGTGTCTCTATATAATCTCTTGTACTATTCATACAAATTTAGTTGCAAAAATGAACATTTTTGTAAGTGAGTCAAAAGAGGAAATAGAAGTGTTAGAGTTCAAAACTGCATTCTATTTCACAAAGGGTGTTTTATTCAGAATAGGAAAGAAATGAATTGCACTTATTGGCTTTTCTCAAAATAAAATACTTTGAGTTGGTTTACCTTGAATATGTGTTCTTCCAAATAAAGCTATGCTAACCTTACATTAATAACCTAAGATAATTCAAAGCTATGAATAAGACATATTGGCTAGCCTACTTTACTTGCTGCAACATTAAAATTCTGGTCAACTATTAACTGTAAATAATAACATTACCTTTTTATCAGAGAAAAATTACTAATCCCTACATTTCCTGGAATCTATTTGAAGGCATGTCAGATGCCTCATTTCACTTGAGGGAATTATACACTTGAAATTATTCTCTGATCTATCTCCAAAATGAGTTTCTAAAATTAGAAAAGCACCCATGGCTTTCACAGGCCATGTCAAAGAGTTAGATCTCATATGCTTATGAAATAAAGTATAAATAAAATCTAGGGGCCATACATACCAGTATGATATTTTTATAATTGATTTTTGATAATAAACATGACTGTCAAGTTTGAAATGACCGTGTTAATTATCAGGTACAAATATATAATCTTCTTCTCTATTTCTTCTAAAATTAAAAAATGAATGATAGTAGTTCATGAGCTTTAAACAGGTTGTACCACAAGTTCTCCACTGATAATCATAAGCTTTGCAGGGAAATAAATGCATCCTTTAAAAAAAAATTAAACAGCAAGTAATAAAATTCACTACAGGACTTTCTGTTCTCTTAAGAGGAAGGTTAACCAAACCCATGCACAGGAAATATAGTAGAACAAGTCTTCTTATTTCTTAAAAATGACAGACCCACATATTTCATTTAATCCTCACAATCTATCCCCATTAGATAGGCAGAACCATCAAATTGAAAAGACCACGTTTACCGAACATATTTCATTTTTACGAAAAAAAAATGTGGTTATAAACAGACTAGAGTCAGAAAACCCAGAAGGTGCTGTCCTCTCCAGTGAGGCCAGTTCCAGAAGCTGGCATTCCCTGCCTGGCTGAGCAGAGGAACCTTTCCAAAATGCTTGTTCAAGCATTGTCTTTCATTGGGCCCTTTGTCTACCTAAAGTTCATCTATAAGGAGTGGGAAGGTGTTGAAACAAGCAAAGTGGGAAACTACATGAAGTCCCCAAAACCCTGACCTAAAACTCTAGCTTCAGCCAGCACAAATGCATATAACCAGAAAACACATACTTTCTGGTCCTCATGGGCAAAACTAAGGGTAATTTGGCTAATGAAAACTCTAATCATAAGCTGCTAATTTTTCTATTTACTTAAGTAAGTGTTAATAAATTACTATTATTATTGTCATTAGCAACCACTAGGCTTTGAAGATTTGTATTTATTATCAAACCAAGTGGTTTGCTAAGTGTTTCTCATTAAGTAGCTTGATTTATCTTTGTAGGACTATAATGATGTAGGTATTATTATTATCTCATTTAATAGATAGAAAGGTAAAGTTTAGAAGTGAAAAAAATCTATAAACACTCAGCTTACTCCTCATCATGTGTTCTATATCTCAAAATTTTAGAGATAAAAGTATGGGCTCTAAAAGTATGGGCTTTGGAATCAATTCGATCTGACCTCAGTCACTGACTAGCTCTATGACTAGCTAGGTCACTTACCCTCTTTGGGCCTCATTTTTCTCATCTGTAAAATTGAGATAAAAATACTGTAACCTTCAAAGAATTGTGTTAGGGCTTAAAAGAGATAATGCATATAAAATACTTGCTCATAGATCCATAAAAATATATAGCCTATTTGAAAAACACAATGTATACTTTTCAATATCTGATTTATTTTAACTCTTAGCTATTCTAGTAGTATATACTACAAACAGGCACTGTTTTAAGGGTTTTTAATAGGTTAATTCACTTAACTCTCCAAACAACCCTAAGAGATAAGTACTCTGGTAATCCTCTTTTTTCAGGTTGGATCTCACCAAAAAAGATGAGAAAAATGAAGCACAGGAAGTTTAAAAACTTGCCCAAGGTCACACAGCTAGTAAGAAGCAGATCAAAGATTTAATCCAAAGAGTCTGGCCTCAGAGACGAGTCTTAAATGCTGAACAATGCTCATTCCTAAAAACCTTCTCCTCTGACTCTCAGCACACTGCTTTCCGTTTCTTCTGTGCCTACAGTTGGTGATGCCTCCTCTGCCCTTAAGTGTTGCCATTCCCCAACTTCTCACCTTGGCCTCCAAATCATCCCAGTCTACTCTCCACCTCTTCATATAGTCTGTCGGAACACAGACTACTAGCCCGAGACCACATTTCCCGCCTTCCTTGCAGCTAAGCACAGCCATGTGAGGCCTAGCCAGTGGAATGTGAGCAGAGGGGATGAACGTAGAGCTTAATGCATGGGATGTGTTCCTTCCCACTTCCTCCCTTCCCCACTGACTGGAACTGGAGAAAAACAGGAGCAACTTTGGAAGGTAGGTATTAAAAAAAGGCAAAGGTGTCTCACCATCCTGGGCCCCTGATGAACTTATGCAGCAGAGCTGCCTGATACTCTGGACCAGCTGACTGGTCTATGAGAGAGAAATAGACTCCAACCTTATTCAAGCTATTGTATTTTGAGTTAGCTCTTTCCCTAATTAATACATACAAAATCCATATCTCTGGCTGAGTTCTGTCTCCTAAGCTTCATATTTCCTACTGGGAGTATATGGAGTACCTGGACAGGACCCTTAAACGCAGCATTTCCAATGTGGTATAATCAAAGCCAACATCTCCCCTCAAGAAATGGCTTCTACATCTATTCAGGGTCCAAGTCAAGTGTCCTTGTAGTTTCCCTGTCACTCACTCCCCACAGTCAATTCATCACCTAGTCCTGTTCATTCTCCCTCTTTCATATCCTTCACTTTCATCCCCTCTTCTCCATCCTGAATGGCACAACCAGAATCCAAGTCCTTACAATCACTCATGTGAGTGACCCGCAACAGCTTCCTACAGATTCCCAGGCCTCAAGCAAGACCCAACTCTCACCTCAACTCATTCTCTGCCAATACAGATTTTTAAGCACTAATCTAAAATTGTTACTTTGTGAGGTATTTTTCCAGGGTAAAATATTATAATGGCTTTCATATCAGTAAATTCTAAAGGCAAAATTTGTTTCTACAAATAAAGAATGGGGGGCAATGGGGAGTGTTGTTTGAATAGTGAATAGGTAACTGGAAACTCACAATTGAATTACATTGAAAAAGAGAGTAAAAGGAAATAAGAATGCATTGTATACCTGAAGCAAAACTGGCAAGATAGTTCAAGGCCTGATTAGATCAAGCAAAGCCTAGAGATAAAAGGGATTTCCACCCTCCCACCAAGCCCAAACTGGCCCTGTAGGGCTTTGAATGATAAAACAGATATCACCCACGTCAGAGTCCAGCTGATCCCTGCCAGCAGTTGCTGAGGAGATAATGAAATCAGCAGAGAGGCAGGAGGGAGTGTCTTTAACTTTATATAAAAGAACCCTGAGAATGGAACTTCTTGGGGAGATTTCATCTAAATAACCACTGAGCCTGAAAGCTGCCTACCTTTTACTGTCTGGGCAGGAGATTCTATGTATGTTTATCTGAGAATAGAGCTTCATTATGAATAAATCAGGATCCCAGGACTACTCTGTCCTAAGCCTTCCTTTCATAATAATGCCTCCATTTTGTAAACATGTTCGCGTTTTTTATTTCGCAACTATTCGCAGACCTCTGTAGAAAATGCATGTGTTATGAGGTCATCCAGGGCTCTTCATAATCCAGCGCCAGTCCTGTCCAGCCATGTCTGCTTGGGTCTCCTCAGGCCTTGTGCTCCCTCCATGCTGTCTCCCTTCCAGATCTAATTGCACCCTTGCCTCTTTGCTTGGAATGGCCTTTTTCAGCCCCATGCCACCCAAATATTTTCTGCACCTGGCTAATGCCTGTTTATTTTTTAAGATTGGAAGCCCAAATTAATTTCTATGCCCTCTACGCGCTTCCACTGTATATCTCAAACATAAACACAATGGCAATTAAGGACTGCCTACCCTATGTCAGGCTCCTTCTTGTGCCCCAATTCAAGATCATCTAATTCCTACCTCTATTTAGCCACTGATGTGAGAATCGTTCCTATGCAGATTTGACTCACTTTAGGTTAGCGTAATTGGTCAGTACCTGGCAAGGGGCCTAAGCTGCTACATCTCACTTTCTGTCTTGGACTTTCTTTCAACACCTACCACCCTAATTGTGTTTGTTTCTAGTATGGCAATCTACTTGGTTCTAAGAAGAATCCCACTAGTAGCTTAAGGGCCGGGTTACCTGGGAGAAAAATGATCACTACCATAACTACACGAACTTGCCCGAAGGAGACACCTCTACTCCCACAGCACTGTGAAGTCTACCTCTGGCTCAGAAGTGCTGAGGAAATATTTACATGTTTCAGATGTTGTGTGTGAAAATTATAAATAAAATTTGTTTCTATTAGTCAAAACAGATATATAGTTTGACTCACTTTTCTAATTGGTCAAAGATGTTAGCAAGAGAAGAGTTTTAACAAAAATTGCTGAGGGCTGAGATACTGCCCAGAAAATAAAAAAATGAACATAGCTTATAAAACAAAAAGCACTTGCCAAGAATTGCTGGGTACAAAGGAGATGGGTAGGGACAGGACCACAAAACTGCTCTCAACACACAGAGCAGGTAACATATAACTGAGAGAATAAAAACCTCAAACAACCCATCCCGCATGGTTCACCATGAGCTGCCCCCATCTTTAACGTGGAGGACCATCCCTATATATCCGTTTACTATCTGTGAGCACTGCAGACATGTGCATTCTTATCATCTGGGTTCTTTGTACCACAAGCCAGAAAGATCACATCTCTTCATATCTACACTCCCTGCCCATCTCTAAGCTCCCTATTTTTGTTTCCTGTTACTCAGAGAAGAAATAAACAATCATCTAAAGAGGCAGAAATGATTTGGTTCAAATTACTTGTCACAAAAAAGTTATTAAGAGTATTTGATATTCAAACCCAACACCTCATGGAACATATAAAGAACAAGGGTCTAAAGGAAAAGTGTCCCAAAGGTACACAGAAAACAACTCTGTCCAGCCCTTATGTAAACTTCTGTGAGTATAACTTTCCTGAAGAAGCAGTCACTGTCTTTTCCAGTGGTCTTTCTCCTAAAGACAAATTAAACTTGTCTTTGGGGCTACATTTTACTTGACTCTCTGTCCTTATTTGTTTGATATTTTTAGTTGGTCCATTTGAAGTAAGGTCTGTTGTGAGCCTGGTGACTTCTCTTTTTTATTTTTGAGGTGGCATACAGAGGGAGAAAATGCCATTTCAGCCCCTTTGAAGAGACCTTTGTGCTTCATTTATTACCTGAGATACCAACACTGCCACTATTCTCAACAGCTAGTCAGTCACACTTTTAGATAAGAGATACTAAGGAAAGTGTGGACAAAAAGGGGCCACATGCTAACCTGACTAGCTCAGGGCAGGCCTTGCAACCTCAGAGACCTAAAGCCACCACAAAGGATGGTCTGAAGTTAAAATTTTTCAACTAAAAGCAGTTTAGGGTGGGTAGTCACGTCCTAGGCCAGTGTCTTCCAACAAAGGCAAATCTTTACCTTAACTGAGTCTGCATCTATTGTATTTTGCATCTATAATAACATATCATTGGAATGTCAAAGTAGTTTTCCTTTCCCTGGACCCCTCAAAGCATAGGCACCATTCTGCGAAAACCACAAATCCCCTCATTGTTATTGAGTTAACTGTTGACTGTTAACTATCCTGCACCCACCTAAGTAAAAGAAGTGTGTCCATTATTTTACTTTTTATCCAACCCCAGAGGTTTCCCTGCTCTGCTTTCTCCCACCCCCCTAATCTATCACCAATGGATTTCATGTAACCCACTTATGTCCGCTCTTTTGATTGTAATGTATAAAACAAGGTACAAAACTGTCATTCTCTGGAGCATTATCTCAATCTGTTGAGATTCTGCTTCCGGGATTTGCCCACAGTTTGGCTCAAATAAATTCACAAAAATTCCTAACAGGTTTGAACAAAAGTTAATAAAAGCTATGGATCCTAGTCACTGAAAAAATGCATATAAACTATCAAAACCAATTTCAGCAGCATTACTTTTCTTTCCCTTGAAGCCCATCCAAGACATGCACAGGTCTATGGGAGAGGTTGGAAGTCCATGCTCTACAAAGACTTTTTCTCTACCTGCCATTTTTATTCTTCTTTCTCTCTTTTTTTCCTTCTCCAGATCAAGTATAGACACAGAACTCTAGTAACTAAGATGGTGGGAAATTCAGGTGAGAGAAGGAAGAGATGCATCCTAAGTCCTATGTTTTACCAGTTTAAACTATAAATCTGATGTTTTGCTGAAGCCAAATCTCACACCTTGTATTTGGAGAGTGTGGCTACACAAACAATTCCAAAGAACAGGGTAGTAAGCAATCAGTGATCATTGGCCCAGGCCACCACTGGGTGGGCTTTTGTGCTTGTAGTTCCTTAGGCTAAAAAAAATACTCTTCAACAGATCTTTGCATGGCTGGGCCCTTCTCATCAATTGGTTTCAGTTCAAATGTCACCTCCTAAGAGAGCCTGATCCTACCTGTTCTATCTTAAGTAGTTCCCTCACCAATAAAGTAATTCTCCAGCACATGACCTTGTTCAGAGTCTTCAAAGTGCTTAACACTACTTGAAATTATTTTTATTGCTGTTTTTTTCTTGTTAATTGTTTATATCCCTAACTAGAATATAAGTAAGTTATACAAGAGGAGAGATTTCTGTCTGCAACATTCTCCACTATATCCTCAGCACCCGGAGTCCAGTAGGTACTCACAAAACATTTTGAATGAATGAATGCGATGGAACCAAACTGATGGTCAGAGATGTTTTCAACTGTGATTTTTAAATGTATACTTACATACACACGTTGTGCTCAATGTAGATATTTGAGGAGTTGTTGTCAGACTCAACAATAACTCTGATGGGAAAGTTTCTAAAATGTGCAATTGTTGCTGTATTTCTGTTCTGTCATTTTTCACACATTTCAAATGTGTCATAAAATATTATTGGGTCAGGGACCAAGCAGGCCACCAGATGGTTGAGAATGATTTATTTCCTTGATTTCAGACTACTGAACAGAAACTGCAGGAAGAAAGCCAGTTCTTATCTCTGAGTTTACAGAATATGAAAGATAAAAGGGACCTTGAAGTTCATCTAGTCCAGATTCACTCTTAATTTAAAAACCCATTCTAATCACCAATGGCATGGCTATCTGACCTTGACTTTAATATTTTTAGAGATAAGACACTCACTATTTCACGAGAGAACCTGTATCACAATTGGATGTATTTTGATGAGCAAGGTCTTCCTTCTACTGACTCAAAATTTCCTTCCTGTGACTCCGGCCCTTGGAGCAACAATGGGTAAGTCTAGTTCCTGTTCTGAATGATGAACTTTGAAATATTTGAAGACTTCTGAAACAACTCCCCTTAGTACTCGCTACTTCAGAATAAACATTTGATATACCTCCAGCTGTCCCTCCCTTGTTCTTCTTTCTAGATCCCTCATCTTCCAGGTGGATGATCAGTGGGCACACTGCAATTAGGAAACATATGTTCTCCAGGGCAAAGTGGAATTAACTGTTATTTTTAATGATGGATTTAACTGTACTTGTGCCATAAAGCTACTAAGTGATCCACTTTTGTAAGTCAACTATGCATATAATGATGCACTATAACATTACCATTATCAGCATCTGTTATTAATTATAAAATGCAAAAGCAAATTACTCTGACATAATGAACCTCCATCTCTGCTGGAATTGTGTCTAAAGAAATATCTCATAACTAACAGTGCCAGCTTGCTATTGAGAGTCTTTTGATGAAAATATGAAAAAACTTTTAAAATAATCTGGGCCATCAAATTTGCCCCATGCACAAGAGTGTGGCTTCTTTCAATCTTTAAATTCATGAAACAAGCAATTATAGACATCATGAAAGTAAAGCATGATATTACTAGTAGAAATAATTAAGATAAGCTAGTAAAACTAAATAGCAATTTTACAAGAAAATTTTATTAAATCTCTACTGCATGCTTTTCAACTAAATAAAGTAAAATTGAAGTGAAGACTTTGTGGGAACATCTGGAAAATTGATTCATGTTTGCCATTCTCATGGTCAATATTAGTTATAATCATATTATCAGTATTAATCACAAAAGAAAATAAAAATTATTATATATGGGGTTGTAGTCCAATAATTTCCCATACTGATTTGCCACTCCTAAAAACTAACAAATGAATTAAGTTTACACAGGGAAAGTTAATAGGTTTTAATTCACATGCTTATATTTGTATCTGTACTGTAATCATCTGGGGTTTTTTAAAATCCAGTAGTGAGTTATAATGTGTTTGAATATCCACAATTATGCCTGTGTTTAATATTATCTTAGAAATGTTAAGCACTGTTTCTGTTTTATGGAATAAGCAGGACTTTAACTGTCACACTTGTTAGCTGGCCATCCCTACTACAGAGACCAGCCAATATTCAGCTTTCACCCAGAACACAAGATATAGCATAATCCCTGAGGATCTCGGAGACACTGGCCCAACAATTCTTTGTTCAATATACAATATTTTGGATATTCTTTTTTATTCAAGGCCAAAATGTTACTAAACATAGTATGTTTAAAATGATAATATCCAAACACACTGCTCCTCAGTAGTATGAGGCATGACTAAAATTATTTTGATTATCTTTTAAAATAAACAACCTGAGTTATTCAGCTGTTTCAACAATTTTTGTTATGAGTTGAATTGTGTCCCCTCCAAATGCATATGCTGAGGTCTTGATCCCCACTAACTCAGAACCTGATCTTATTTAGAAACAGAGTTGCTGCAGATGTGATTAGTTAAGATGAGGTCATACTGGAGAAGTGTGAGTGACTAATGTCCTTATAAAAAGGGAAATTTGGAAACAGACACAAACAAGAACTCCATATGAAGGTGAAGGCAGAGATCAGGGTGATGCTTCTACAAGCCGAGGAACACCAACGATGGCCAGCCAACCACCAGAAGCTGAGAGAGAGAAATGGAATAGGTTCTTCCTCACACCTCTCAGAAGGAACCAACCTTGCTTACATCTCGATCTCAGATTTACAGCCTTCAGAATTGTGAGACAATAAGTATTTGTTGTTTAAGCAACTCACTTAGTGGCACTTTGTTATAGTAATCTAAAAAACTGATACAATTCTGAATCTCTTAAAACAAATACTTGACACTTCTCTGTGCATGCCTTTGGAGCCCAAAGCACTTTATTTTGGATATCCTTAAATGTGACAGTCTTGTCCTCTGAGACGATTTTTTAACAGCCCAAAGTTACTCATATCTATGGCACGAATGTGATAGATCATTTGTGTAAGTGATCCAACATCTTTTTCAGATTAGTTAATTTACACTATAAATTAATGCAGCTGATTCCTGTTAATCTCCACAACTGACTTAGGTAAACTGCCTAAAAGATGTTTTGAACAATATTAATATTTTTAGGAAAAATGTTTAAGCTCCTAAAGTCACCATCTTGAAATAAACAAAAAGGCAAGTTTTAGAAATCTGATGTGGGTTTTTTTACAGTTTCATTCTTTATAGTTATACTCTGTGTGTGTGTGTGTGTGTGTGTGTGTGTATGTGTGTGTTTTATATCATGAATGTGTCTGTTAAGCCAGAGGTTTTCAACAGTGCTTTGTGGTAACCAGGTGCTTGACTCGAGATATATCTGGGAAATGATTCCAGCTCCTCAGCCTGAGCAGCTTCCCTTCCATTTTGAGCTTCCACTCTAGATCAAGGCTGCAATAATGTTTTTGGTGATGATGGAAATGTCTTGCATCTGCGTTGTCCAGTACAGGAGGAGCTAATCTTGAGAGGCTGCTGAACACTTGAAATGTGGCTAACACAAATGAGGAAATGAAATTTTTATATAATTTAATTTTAATTTAAATAGCCACATGTAGCTATTGGTTACAGTACAGGATGGTGTGGTTCTAGATTTTAATTTGAAAAAAGGTTTTGTTGCTAAAAAAATGTAAAAATCACCACTAAAAATAAAATGATAGGAAAACTTCTGCTAATAAAGAATAATAGATGATTTTGATAAATATATACAAGTTTCTTGGGCATGGGACACTTGATTTTATTTAATTCCAGTGAGCATCTAACTCCATTAAATGAGTTAACTAAAACACATCACTGATCATTAGTGAACAGGGGGAACAGTATTTTCTCTGGACAGTGGGATTTTTCCCCCTGCATGTTTTAATCTATGTGAAGTTCCACATCATATTCTGCTCAGGAACTCCAAACTGTGTTTTCCTGACTATCCAGAGTCAGCTACAGGCTTTGCATGTGTCTGTTTCAAAGGACCCCTAGGAGCAGGCAATAGAATTGATTCTTAGACAACACATTTTAAAATCCAATTAATTCTAAAACCTAGTCTTTCCCAACTTCCTTTGTTAAAATGTGATCAGTGTTCAGACTTTTATATTAATTTTTAGTTTTATCTTGTTTTTCCACATATCAGAGAAAAATTTTAAGGGCCTTTATATTTGTACAGAAGAGGAAAATTTCTTTGGCATGTTGTCGATTTTTTACTTGTCATTGTAAGAAAACTTTTATCCATGATAAGCTAAACACATACGGCCTTACCTCTTGATAAAGGTCACTGAGATCTTCCTGGTGGGCCTGTTTGGAACATCCTGGGAATTCCCTAACACAACAGGAATCTGGAGGCCAGTCCATCTCCGTCATTTCCAACCAGTCGGTGAAATATACCACTCCACAGCACTTGAACTGCAAAAGAATGACTGGTCAGTCTCAGAAACTACAAAAATATTTTCTTAATTTATAGGAGATTAAACATTAGATTTCTTAAATTTTTGTAGCCAAAGTTAACTTTGTTCTGTCATCATTTAATGATATGTGTCATCACTTAATTATATGTTGATGACAGAAATGTAGTAAAGGAGTCCATAATGGAACAATCCTGAACATCAATGCCCATAACACCTGAAAACAAATCAGGCATAACTAAGCCTCACTCCATCTTCTCCAACTGTAAGAGCCTCTACAAGTGATCATATAGCAACAGAGTTAATATACACAACTTATAACACAAATAGGTCAAACCTTATATTTACCACTAAGCCTCTAGGCACTGAAAAATAGCTGATAAATTTATGTGTACATGCCTAGATACCAGTTTAATTGCTTAAAATTCAAATATTACATTAAAAGTTTCTGTAATCTTTGTAGAAAGATTTGTTGACCAAAGTCCCCATTACAAAGACTACCAGATTTGGATTCATTAACCAGAAAAATTTTCAAAAATTTTTGAGATATAAACATAAATCTGGCAAATAAATTTTATTCAACCAAATAAGATTCTTAAAATAAATGATCATATTCTATCACATAAATCTCAGAAGAAATGATGTTCCTTTAGCTTAAAGTTAGATTTAAGAAAACCTGTTTTGTCTTCTTTTCTTTTTGACTTATTTCACCAAGGATTAGCAAAAACTTTCTCTGGCCAAGGTTTAGATATGCTGCTTATGGATGGATGTAGATTAGGTTCAGAATAATTAACTATGATAATTTTCTGCCCTGGGGTAGAGGGGAGTTACTCTTCATACAGTGAAAAACAAGCACTATGGGCAGTGTCTGAGGGGACGTCTGCCAAGAGTGACTGGCTCTGCAAATTATGTAGCCCAACCGATCAATCTGTGCCCAGGATTAACACTGTGCCATAAAATAACACAACCCACCATCATTTCAAAATTCAACTAAAATCCAACCTGAAGAATTCTAAACTTCTCATGTAAAATGAAACAAGGAAAATACTAAAAATGATTTTACGTTTTTTCATTTGTTTAAATATCTAATTTTAAAAAAGCAAAAATCACCTTGAGTATTATAAATGATGAATTACTGAACACTATGAGTAATACTAAAATTTTCCAAGAAACTTTAAAACATTTTTAGTAATTTCCTTTACAAACCTGTTCCAAAAGCAATGAATATATATCATAAGCATCACAAATTAAGTTAAACATAATTTGACATCACATATTTTATGTCATTAAGATTCCATAAAAATCATATGTAGTAAAAAGATTTTCTTTCTAAAAATCATAAACTACTTACTACATTTCCAAGTCAGTCTTTTAAAATCCTTGTACTCAGAGAAAACTTACCTCTCTCATTTCCTAATGACATGTGTTTTCCTAGGTTGATGACAGAAGAATAGTTCCTGGAACATTCTAACCCCATCCACAATAGAACAGCCCATTCATCTGCCCTTGTCAGGAAATGAGGTGCTCCACAGAAATGACTTTTTCCAAATAACTTAAGCATATTATGTTCAGTGCCAAACTTTTTATTTTATTTTAATAAGTCACTGAATTTTTTTTTCTTTTTACATAGTTGTTCTTCATCATTAACAGAAGATATTGAATTGAAACTTTTCCTGAAAACTCCCTTAAGCAAACCCATTATTATGCCACAGATGACTGGTCCACATTCCTTGTAGTTTTCCTGCATCCTTCAAAATCACATTGAGAGCAGGGCCACTCTTTCTAACATTGTATCAAATTCAAGAAAATACCATCACCATTTTATATATAAATAAACTGAGGTTCTGATGCATCAAGTAACTTGCCAGGATCACAGACCAACAGGTGGCAGAGCCGATTTGTTCCAAAGCCTATTCTCCAACCATTATGTTAAAATGAATAAACACATTTTTAAAACCCAGGTGTGTGTTTTTAAGGTATTAAATAAGTATCACTAGAGCTTAAATAAGAGTCCACTAAGCTGAGGGACATGCACAGAACAGCACTGAATGAGGAGCCAGGAAAACTGGGGCTGACAAGGTCCCTCTCAGCTCTACCATTTATTTTGTAAGAGGAATGTTATGGGCTGAATTGTCTGCTACCTGAAGTTCACGTTGAAGTTCTCATGCCCCAAATGTGACCATATTTGAAGATAGTGTCTTTGCAGAGGTAATTAAACCAAGGTCATTAGGGTGGGCCATAAACCCATATGACTGATGTCCCTATAAGGAGATGAAATTTAAACACAACACATACAGAGGGAAGCCAATGCGAAGACACTAGGAGAAGACAGCCATTTAGAAGCCCAGGACAGAGGCCTCCAAAGAAACCAACCCTGCACGCCTTGATCTCAGACTTTGAGCCTCCAGAACTATGAGACAACACATTTCTGTTGTTTAAGCCTCCCAGTCTGTGGTACTTTGTTACAGCCACAGCTCTAGAAAACTGGTACAAGGGGTTTTTAAAACTCAGGATAGCCAGAGGTCTTCACCACTTCCTCTGGGGTGAAATAGGCCTATGACATGGAGGAGGACATTTATCATGCAACAAATCTAAAAATATGGGTGCTGTCATTTGCAATGCTTGTACATTCTCTATCTAGGTGGAGCTCCTGTTCCTACCATTAGAAAAAATACCAAAACAAAACTTGCTTTGTTTTTTAACCTGGATTATCATGGTCTACATCACAAACCCAAAAATATAAAGAGCTCTGGGCAGCTTCTACCCAGGGCAGTAGCTGAACACAGCCTTCTATAAATTCCCTAATGCTTTACTTATTTTCCTTGCATGTTGTTTTTAGTACAAATGAACAGTAAACAAAGTGAGGAAGCTTTTGAATAAACAGGAAATCTGTGTTACAAAGATAATGCTCACCATCTCAACAACTGTAACACAAAGGGCCAGATTTGGAAATTATCTTGGACTTGAACTTCTGCCCATATCCAAGCCAGAGTAACTGACCAGAGAGCTGGTTATCTATTATGTAAGACACTGACTCTCAAATGTTTTGTGGCCCAGCCCTGGCCAGCTTGGCTCAGTGGCTGGAGCATAGGCCCCTTGGAATGAAGGGCCTGGTCAAGGGCACGTACCTCTGTTGCAGGCTTAATCCCCGGCCTGGTCAGGGTCAGGGTGTGTGTGGGAGGCAACCAGTCAATATGTCTCTCTCACATCCATCTCTCACTCTCTCCCCCTTCCACTTTCTCTGGAAAGCAATGGAAAAAGTATCCTCGGGTGAGGATTTAAAAAAAATTTTTTTTAAATAAAATAAAATAAAATAAAATGTTTTGTGGCCCAGCTCTAAATAAAGTTAAAAGAAACAAATATATTTGGTTATCTGGAAATGTCACTACAATCACAAGGAAACTGCTTGGGAGAGAAGCTTGGTTTGAAGCAAGATCAATGATTAACTTCAAGTCACCAGATTTTAAACATCCAAATATAGCCCCCCATTTGGGAAGATGATTGCTTGCAGTGCTATGTGAAAGTTAGGTAAGAAAAGTTAAAAGCCCTATACTTTGTAATGTTATTGTTAATAACCATAAGCTAAATAAGATAAAACTTATTTAATCTTCTCAAGAACTCAAGGAGGTATTTTATTATTCCCATTTTACAGGTAAGACTGAGGCTTAAGGAAGTTAAGTAAATTACAGAAGCTCATGAAAGAATAAGCAGCAGAGCCAGCATTTTCCGACTAGAAAGCTCATGCCTTTAATAATATATTGACTCTTAATTCTCAAATGAGAACAATCATCTAAAAATTTTAAATGATGTTTAAAATACAAATAGCTCTAAAAGTTATAAAAAATTATCTATTCAAATAGAATTTGGATATTAACTCATGAAAAGGAAACTTCACAGTAGCTTAGTAAAAAGGCTTTTAAAAAAACTCTTCACTCTAGTGAAGCTTGTGAAATGTAGAGGAAACGGTATATATGGGAAGAAAAGCAGAGCCTGGCGTTCCTTAAGGTATTTCTCAATAAAGAATCACACCAGTGGTAACTGAATCACAGGCTTAACTTTCAGCACAGAGAAAGTGACCGAGGCCAAAGCTTTCAACATTTGTTTTGAAAGTGTGCCATTTATTCCATACCCTTTACCTCAGAAATTGTAGCATTTACCTCTCTCTGAAAAAAATTCCAAGCGTGAGTAAGCCACCGGTATCTAGGTAAGCCATAATTTGTCATTCTGGCTTTCAAAGTGACCATGTCTGACCACTGTACTGGAACCTGAAGATAAAAAAACAAAGTATCAACAATTGTAACACACAAAGACACACACTCAGACACACATACATTCACAGATTTACAAACTCAATCACTCATAGTCTCATATACACATACTCACACATACTTGGAATGTGCTGCAATTGATAAGTATTTTGTAGTTGTTTGTAGCCTAAGTTAATTCAAAGCTACTAACCAGAGCTACTGAACAATCTCTATACTTAGATTTTTGTACTAAATAACGAGGTACATCATATTAAGCAAAGTAATGCAAAATCATTTAATGCCAATATGGAGCTCAAGGAGATCATAAAACAAGTACACTGTGAATTGTACAGACACACCTGAAGAGCTCCTCATAACACACGATCCTGTAGAGCAGTGCCTTTTGATTTCATTTCATAGCATTGCTGTTTCTGAAACAACTACAGATTATGGTATTAAAATAAAAAGGGAAGAGTTAAGAAGAAAAAGAGCTCAACTCAAGCCTCACTCTGGAATAAGTTTGTGAACACCTTCTCAAAATGTGGATTTTAGAGGCATGCTAGAATTCTAGAAAGATTAGTTTCCAAATTAAAGCACTGCTTGTGTTTCTATTCTCAAGCTGCCTAGCACCATGTCCCTTAACAGAGTGTTTAATCATGACAGAGCTTCAGGTACACAACATAACACTTGACCAGAAATCTAGTCAGCGCAGCATTCTAGGTTTTGTCAACAGTGCCAAGGGAGAAAGTGAGGCATACAAATCCTAGTCTCACGACATGTGCAGTATTAAAGTAAGTCTTGGGAGACTGGACAGACGTCCACATCTGATCTATGGAGTAATACAGACAAGGCTTAGACAAGCAAGCTTGACACTAACTCAAGAATTGTATTATTTGGAAATCTTATTTAAAAAACAGTGATATCACTAGGGATAGTTTAAAAATTGCTAACCACAGAAATTCTTCACTTTTTTCCTTTGTTAATTTTCTGTTTTATTACTTGGAAATGCACAATACAAAAGAAAACACCTCAACCCTTGGGCACACAACTTTGTTCTCTACCTAATGGGGTAACTGGGCAACTTAGTGTTCATGTGGTTTCAACAAAGCTGAAGGAACTCACCAAAGTTCAAGCTACTCACTATAAATTATTATTGCCTCGTATCCTTTTGAGCATAAAATACATCAAAATGAAATAAACTCCCTAGAAATTTATAATCTGCCACAATATTATTGTCAGATTTTTTTGAGAGAAGAAATAACAAATAACAACAGAAAGAATGGGGAAACAGACAATCTGATGTCAAATCTTTTGGTTTGGTTATTAGAACAGCCTTATTTTTAATGTTATTTTCCAAAATAAATGTAAGTTGTTTCTCCTTTTTGACCACAATCAATCTGAGACCAAATGTGGCAAGAAACAGAGAAGATCATTGAGGTTCTGGAACAAACTACTGTGATCTGGCCATAAAGGAAAACACATATTTTTTGGTCTCCTTGCATGGAACAGCTAAGAGCACAAAGTCCATTCTATACAAATGCTGGGTTCTGCACAATTTGGCAGCTAGTAAACTTTAATGGCACTTTTCACTCACACTGCTATTAGTGCAAAAACAATAAAAAAAAGTCCGTCAAAATTTTTTCTAATGAACTACTTTCCACATTTTACTTTTAAACAGGTCTTGCTCTATCCTGGTGAAGGACAGGTTAATGGGGAAGATTTACATAAGCAAAACAGTGATGTAGGCCATCAACTGAGATAACAGTGTGCAGCCATCTAGTACCACTGTGATACTTAAAAAATATTTGCAGATGACCCCCTAACAGAAGAAAGTATCTAAACAGTAACTCTAAATTTCTTTCAATTACCTCAAGTTTCTCAGAATTATATTAGAATCAAAATATTTCTAGTCAAATACATTAAATTAATTCATTTCAAACTTGTTTTAACTTAGATTTACCAACTATTAGTATGACATAAACACCATAGAAACCATTTTAAAAATCCACGAAAAGGAAACTCATTTCTAAAAACCTTTTAATTATCAAAAAGAATGCAATCAAAAGCTGAGGAGAGGGGATCAAGCATTAATTATACAATTTACTATCTTTTGCTTGAATATCAAGGAGATACATGCATTTTTTAAAAACAGAAAAAATTAAGAGACTATCTCTGTATCAGTAAAACACAGAAACTGAACCCCTGGAACTAATTTTTCACTTCCCAGTATATACAAAGTTTCTAGGGTAAGAAGTGAAAATATGATTCTTAAAGAGAGCAAGAGTATTTCTATTTAATAGGAGATTTAGTTTTCAGAAAGTTCTTAAGTTTACATTAAATTACACAGAAACTGCCCTGACTTTTCCACTTTTAATAGAGAAATAAATATTTCTAAATTATCTCTTCTTACTGAGAATTGTCATACATTGGAAGCATACTGATGGGGATACACTTAAGAGGGCTCTTCAGAGGGGTTCAGACCAGTGGCAGTGCCAAAGCATCATTCACATACAAATTGGAGCACGCAGAGAACCCACTAGTCTGCAATTACCACTTAGTAATCAAAACAATGTCACAGCAGATTCACCATAAAATCTTTAATAACTGCATCAGTACTGTAAACAACTTCAATTTTCTTACACAGCAGCCGAAATGCCTCTCTGAAACGCATACAAAATAATCTGCCTCTCTGCTTCAGAGCTCTTAAATTTTAAAGAGTTGAAAACTCAGCTGGAGAAATTGTCACAAATGCACATGCCCAGTCCTCTGTGCCTTCTCCCTCTGCTTTTCCCTCTATTCTGATTTAGCAGATCTGGCCCAGAGCCCTAAAATGCATATTTTTGAGAATCACATTGGGTGACTCCTGCTAGACAGTCCAAGGACTACATGTTGAAAAGTATTATCTTACTGAAACAGAATTACTCTGACACTTACAGTGGGAAAATCTGGCCTGCCACCATGAAAAAAGCCAGGTATCACAGACATGCAGAGGTGCTCAACCTCATGGTGATGAACCTACCAATTTCCACCAATAAAGTGAACAAACATTAAATAAGTAATAATGCCCAATGTGAGCGAGAGTGAAGTGCAAATGATAAATCAAACATAAATGCTAAAATCTTAAGATTGAGAAACTCTTACTCTCATCCATTCTAACATAACTATAAAAGTTGGTCCCATAGTCTCAACTGCAAAACTAAAAGAGAAAAAAGCTGAAGAGCCGTTTCCATGTACCCAAGTGTCAAACTGTGAGAGTGTTTCTAGGCTGGAGTAAACACACAGCAACTCTTCAAATAAGCTTCCTAAAGTAGAAGATGGTTCACTTTGTTGCAAATGGGTTACATGCATCCTTCTTATAAGGCTTTTGGGCAGATTTTCAAGCTTTCTTAAACCTTGTTGCAAATGTGACTCTTTCCATACTATATACTCAGAAGTTGGTAAAATTACTTTATATATTACTATATATGTTATTTGTAGTCTATTATTATACCCATGTTTAAGCACTCTGTGGAATTAAAGACATATATTGTAGTACACCAAATGAAATATTACAAATTATGGTTTGGAACTATGCTTTAGACACAGAAAAGAAAATGTTACTTTGCAGAGGTACTGGGACTATAAATTGTTATCATATAGTATAAATATTCAAATTAATAATAAAGTGCCTAAATTACTCCAAAGGATCTGATTTATAAGGCTGAGTTGGACATTGTTTCAGATTGTGATTGTATCCCAATTTGAACTCACCATAATTTCCTGCTCATATGTCCAAACACCACAAGCCAGTTCTACACAGAATATGACAAGTAAACTTCCAAAGTACTGTAAAAAAACCAGAAAATTAATGCTGTTACAGTAGAATTAAAGTAAAATATGGTCATTTGAGACAAGCTAAATATTACTCAGTGTTGTTTATCCAATGAAAAAGAAAAGACACACCAATTTGGGAAGCTCCTTCAGGAACAGATGAGAATAACTTCAGCAAATTTAGAGACATCTGCAGACAACATTTAATACTCACCTAAGTGGGCCATTTGGATAGTTCTCTATTTATCAAATACTTTCATAATTAATTAATTTAAAGATCTTGTAAAATGAATAGGACTACCTCATCTTACAAATGAGAAAATTAATGCAAAAAGTAGATGTGAATTGCTCAAAAATGTGCATAATAAATTTTGGGGGACCAGACCATTGCAGCTATGTTCTCTATGCTATAACTTATCACCTCTCCAGTTGTGGAGGTAACTTTCCAGAAGTAAGTAGTAAAAGTGTGAGAAAGAATGGGCTCTCTAAAGTTCTCTTCACTAATTGCAGCAGAAAGAAAACAGTGCCACTGTTCTTAAATCCTCCACTCTGCTCATGGTGTGGGGTCAGGATGGGGGTATCGGGTAGTGATGATAATTGATTATTTCCCTTCACTGGAGTGACAACTCCATTAAGGGCAGGAACTTTACTGTGTTCCTCATCCCAAAGCAGGCGTTCAATAAATAACTGTTATTAGAAGAATAAATTAAAACAAAGCAGAGTGCTATGGAAGTAAGGGACTGGGGGCTGACTGGGGCTGTGTGATTGGGAGAGGTCTCTTTATGAAGGTAATCTTTACGATGAGTCAGCAGTGACAAGAAGGTGATGCTGTGAAGATTTGTGGAAAAACAACCCAGGAACAGGAACTATCAAAAGCAAGGCAACTTTTCAGGGTGACTAGGTAGTTAAGGACTCAGTGGTACCTGGAGCACAGAGAGGGTGGGAAGGGTACAGGGGCACAGATTTAGTAGACCTTACAACAAATTAAATTTAAAGTTTAACTCAAAGAAAATATTTTTTTGCAAATGATGCTGCAGCTTCATGGTAGCTGTCTCTGTTTCATTGTCACTGCATTAGTCTCAAACATCCAGTCTTCTAATTCCAAGGAAAACGTTAAATGTCAAATCCATTCTTAATATAGCATACATAGATCAACTGCATTTATGTTTAAATTTTCTTCTTTTTTAATTTTTAAATTTTTTAAAATTTTATTATTTTTTAAATAAACCTTTCAATAAACCTTTTCAGAGAGGGGAAAGGAAAGGGAGAGAGAGAGAGATAGAAACATCAGTGATGAGAGAGTCATTGATCGGCTGCCTCCTGCAAGCCCCCGACTGGGGATCAAGCCCGCAACCAGGGCATGTGCTCTGACCGGGAATCAAACATCGATTGCCTGGATCCTAGGTCAACGCTCAACCGCTGAGCCACGCCCTGCCAGGCAAATTTTATTTTTTTAGAGAGAAAGGAAGAGAGAGGGAGAGAAACACTGACCTGTTGTTCCACTTATTTATGCATTCACTGGTTGACTTCTGTATGTGCCCTGACCAGGGATCAAACCTGCAACCTTGGTGTATCAGGAGGATGCTCTAACCAACTGAACTACCCAGCCAAGGCTACATTTTCTTTTTCAGTGAGCTCTGAGTCCTAGGTAAGGTCATCTTCTTGTTACTAAGTTGCACAAAGCATCACTCTGCCATTATTTAGTTTAAGGGCTGGATCTGAGTGAGGCATCTATTAGGCACAGTGTTAATCCACAGTTTCAATAAAACAAAACTAGCAAAGAATTAAGCAACAGCTCCCGCTCAGCTTTGTTATGGTTGGAAGTGTACATATGTGTCCCATTTCACTACAAAAACCATCTGTTGTCCTCAATGGTATTGGGAACATGTATACATATCTCCTTTAATGGTGTCGGATGTGTCTCTCATGCTTCTTTCCCAGTGCATGTGGTTTCATGAGATGCTCGTACCAACCTAGTTTGCTGATCTATTCTCTTCCTTCTTTTCCTTGAGTGCTATCCTTCTAGAATGGTGGAAAGAGCTCTGAATTTGGAGTCAGAAGATTGAAGTTCAAATACAGCTATGAAATACACTCTGTGATCTTTTGGCAAAATCATTATACTGCTCTGCCATCAGTTTGCTCATCTGTACAATGAAGGTAAAAATAAAGCCTTCTTTACTGTTATCAAGGTTGATTTGATAAATGGGAAAGTGGTTTGAAAAATTTTAACTTTTAAATTTATAAAGCATTATATAAATACTATTCTGGACCAGTTTGTGAAATACAATCCAATATCGACTTGTCCTTTTTTCCCGGACGTAGCCGTCATTCCCGTCAGTGTGCCGCAGCTTCCTCCTCATTGTTTTCCAGAATTTCATCTCTTGCTCTTTCCCATTTTACTTTTTGCATCCCTCCACGTATCAGGGTTTCTCTGTCTGCTGTACATCAATCCTTGGAGGCTTCGGCATTTAAACCAGTTAGCTGACTCCCCCACATGTCACAGTGCTCACTTCACTGCCAGACCACGGGTTCCGACTGGCAGAGATCTTGTCTTTAAATAGTATTTCATCCCCAGCACCTAAACAGTACCTGTCTCACAGCAGGTAGCCAATAAATGTTGGAATAATGATCAGCTTACCAACTGAAAAGAACAATTTTAGATTTCCATCTTACCAACTGAAGAAACCAATTTTAGATTTCCAGCTTACCAACTGAAAAAAACAATTTTGGATTTCCTTGAGTTTCTCTAAACCTGGAGTTTCTGGTTATCATTTGACTCTCCTTGACTTCTGCTTACAGATTTCTATTTTAAATATTGCCTCTGTTTTACTATGTGTCTTTTATGTGGATTATACTATGATAATTTAGTGTGCCTTTAAGCATTTAAGACAATTTACATAGCTAAAGAAAAGAAACAATATACAGACTTTCCCCATCTTTCCTGGGTTACTATTATCTAAACATTTGAAACAAATGAAGACTGGGAAAGTGTATGCTTATATAAGAAAATGAGAATGCAATTATTTGCATTACAAACTATTTTATTTGCTTTAAATACTATTCAATACAAAGTTCCTTAAAATAGCTAAGTTCTCTTACTGTAATTAAACTAAAATTTGTGTTCTACAAATAAGTTTTATCCCCAAACAGAATGTTCATAAAAAAATTAATCAAATAAAGCAAGCTGATAACAGGACACAGGCCTCAAATGATGTCATTAATTAGTGATTTTTTTTCATCAAGTCTCTCAAGCTGAGAATAATTACTTTTTGTCAAAAAGTGAGTGACCTTGCCCTGTCTGAGTGGCTCAGGTGGTTGGAGCATCATCCCATACACCAAAAGGTGCTGGGTTCGATTTCTGGCACAGCACATACCCTGTCCAGGTGAGTATGGAGGCAACCGATCAATTTTCCCTTACATGGATCTCCCTCCCTCTCCCTCTCCCTCTCTCTCTCCCTCTCCCTCTCTCTCTCTCCCTCTCTTTCTCTCTTCCTCCCTCACCTTCTCTCCCTCCCTCCCTCTATCTTTCTCTCAAAACAATAAAAACATATCCTTGGGTGAGGATTAAAAATAAATGAGTGCCCTCACTGGGTTAGATAACAGATTACATAAAACACTGCATGTGAACTTGCTTTGATGACCTTTTTCAATTTTTTTATTTTTATTTTTTACTATACAAATGGAAGAACATGGGCTCTGAAATAAAATAGACCTGATTCCAGACTCTGGCGACCTTATATACCGATTAGATGACCTCTAGCAAACCACTAAGCCTCCGTCTCCTCAAATGTAAAATGAGAACCTAAAATTACCTTGCAGTGTGGTGCTAAGGATTCAGTCAGGCCAGGTTCTGCCCCGTGGTAAGCACTACCTAAATGGCAGCCGTTATTAACCAGAAGAGAGCATCTCTTAGAATACAAACTCCAGGAGGACAAGTGGGATCATGTTTTAAATACTTAACATACTGTCTGTCGTAGAGCACATACTCAGTAATATGTGCTCAAATGTGCTCAAATATCTATGCCCGAATAGATGTAACTATGATTGGAGGTGGTGAGTAAAACTCTTTATGTCCTCCTAAGACTAGCAGTGTCATTCCCGCTAAAGCAATCTGGTTCCACAAGTAAAATCCCTGCCCAGTGCAAACATCTTTATTAGGAAACTAAAGCAGGAAAGGTGTGGAGGGTGGGGAATCCAAATTCATTAAAATACTGAAGTGAATTTGTCTGTTATTTTAAACTAAGGTAGACCATAGAATGGCAAGAATGGCAAAGGTTACCAGTGCCTCTGTCCTCTGGAAGTATCTGAGGAGAAAGGGAGGGGCGTAAAATCCCACCTTCCTATTTAAACCCCTGGTGACTTGTATGTAAATTCACCCCCCAACAGAAATAAAAGAAATTCATCCCCCCTACTAAATGTTTCATCCTATTATATGTGTGCAGAGAAAATAGTAAGATCTCAAGGAAGTCCGTTTTTAAAGGAACATTTATATAAAAGTGATTGGGTTCCTTGACACTCTCCCCCTCCCAGGATTTTCTAATAGAGAAAGCAGACTAAACACCTGCCCTTATCCCTTCTCCCTCTTGAAACTTCACTAGAATGACAATAAAGTGATATTTTAAAGGTATAAACCCAGAGATAAAGGAAAAAGACAACAGCAAGTATATTTTGGAAGGTAAAAAGAAAATAGAAGAGCAGCAAATTGTGCAGCAGTCCTTCAAAAGCCGAATGCTTAGGCAGTGGTGGGGAGAATGTGGAACAACCTAACTTGCACCACAGAGCCCTCAGATGCTCAGGTACTGGCAGTCCCAGTGACTTCTGGGAGTGGATGAAGGTAGGGCTAAAAGGGGGATGACTTGTTGAAAGCCAGTTTAGGAAGAAGTTAGAACCCTCAGATCCCTTCCCCATGCTGTACGGCTGGGTGACTACCCACCCCCACCAACACAGAAGCTGGAGGGGTCGTTGTTCTGTGGAAACAGTAAAGCTGAGTCTCAGGATCGGGGACAGAAGGTGCAGTAGAAGACAGAGTACAGTACTGGAAACAGAATCGAAGTTCAAATTTACAAACCTTTTCCACAAAGGTTCAAAACTCAAGTCAAACTAAAATAGCATTGGGTTTCTCAATAAAAATATTGGCCAAAAATTCCTTTATTTTTCCTTTCCCTTAATATGGTTACTTAAAGGCACAAGTGCTGCTTCAACTGCTAAGTTAAAATTTTTGACCAATTATATCAACAATTCCACCTTCTGTTCTTAGGTTTTGAACTTACATTAAGTCCGTCAGGTCAGCTTCTTTTAGAACTGATTATAAGAGAACTTTTGTTCTTATTCACATTTTACAGTTTTTATAATGAAGTATAAGTACCATGTAGCCAAAGAGTGCTTAACAATTCATTAAACTGAACTTTGATGAAAGCCATAAGTTAAAGTGATTTATTTTCTTTTTACATCTTCACCTCTTTACTGTTAATAATTGATATTAATAACATTTCTAAGAAAGTAATATTTGATTTTGCATAAAATATTTCAAATAATTTTCACTTTTGGGAAGACGGATTATTTTTAAATTTTCACTTCTAATATCAATCTAATGAAAACAAAAAAGCAGTCTGCCCTTACAAAGCCCCTTACTTTATTGAGGGCTTATATTTATTGAGAATATTAAACTCACTAAGCAGTGAAGAAATATAGGAAAAGATACTTTTGATTAGTAAGAGCATTTCTATAGAAAATACATTCTATTAATATAAAACTTAGCCTCATTCTATCCAGTTTCCTATCACAAATAAACAAAAGTTATTTTTCAAACTGTTTTTTCTATATAAATGCTAACTAGTAAAGAATTTTTACATTAAAACAAAGTTGTAATATCTTTCTTGAAAATTTACGTTTCTCTGTGCAAACAAGCAGGTAATCAACCAAGTGTCACAGAACCTCTTCACTAAGAATATATTTCACCGAGAGAAAAGTAAAAATTATAAACACTGAAAGGTTGTCTTAACCTGCTACTCCCTTAATTTATAACTAAAAATTCAGGTTCTTTTTTCATAACTAACATTCAACATATTTTGAAACCACAAAAGTCAGATTTACTTATCCTTAAAAATTAATACAACCTAAAATTCAACTCTCCCAAATAAAAACTATTTCAAAATATAACATACGTTATTGCATATTTTAATATTTTTAAAACGTGGTGCCTTTTGACTCCTATCTACATGCTACCTAACCAACACTTTTAATAAACAAAAAGTTTGATTAAAGGCCTGCATTCACTAAGTGATAAATGATAAACTCCAGTCTCTCCCCTGTCAAATACTAAACTCTGCAAGCTTTCAGTGCTAAGTATGTCTATGTCAGTTTGTTTATTTTGCCTTCCCCAGTGATTGGAGGTTTAAAAATATTATATTACTTATAGTTAGTAAATAAGAGAATTCCAGTGCCAAATATTTGTACAAGATAATGGAACAGCCGACATTCTGTTAAGAATCCACTGGGACTAAACTAACAGTCCAAGAGCCCTCACTGCTTAAAACACACCCACACAAGCCTCTGTTTTAGTCTTGTCTCGAAATGATGTCATAGCAGATGCAGACTTGGTACTTTCTGAAGGCCAAGTATTCACCACATTCTAGGTCTCTCTACAAAATATTAAAAGAAAAGACAATATTAAATATCCTTTCTTTTGAGAATCATAAATGGAATGAGTTCAGCCTAATTGAGAAAAAGCTAGAACTATAAGCCAGTTTTTGAAGAAACAAAGTCTTGTTACTCCTGAGCCCATGTAGAAATTCAAGCTAAAGTAAGAAAGTATTGGTATGCTGTGGCCCTTTGCTCATGCTTATATTTGAATAAATATAGAAGGCTATTTCTAATAATATATCTCAATTTACTCCCCTTTTCAATTTTATTTACACTGGTTATTGCTGAGCTAATTTCTTTATCAAAGATGTTGGGGAAGCTCAAATTAGTATGTGATTGCTTCATGTGCTGTTCAAACCTTTCGACAGAGAACTGGTTACACCAGGTTCTGAGGGACTCAGTCAAGTGCTGCAAGTTGCCAGAGTCAGTGATCTTTATCATGAGAGATAAAGCATTAAGACTGAGGCAATAAAGTAGCTGGACACACTAGACAGGTCACCGCATATATAGTTTCTGGTGTTTTGTAAGCGAGGTCTGCATGCTCAGCCCCATCTCAAAAGATTTACAAGGTGTTACCAGTCTCTGAAGAGGCTGTCTCTACATATTATTGGGCCATTCATCAGAATGCAAGACAGGGATCTTCATCACCAGAACCTGGACAGGAAAGTGCCAGTAGGAAGGAGTCTTAGAAATGTCTTAAAAGACACAGCCAAAGTAACACCAGACTTAATTCTGATCTAGATCATGCCTCTCACTCAGATCTGGCCAAATGTGGCCAGATCCCTCCCAAATATAAGGGACCATGAGTTCGTTATTGCAGGCACCCTTATGACACGTTTTACAAGACAAAAGGTTAGGAAATTGGCCATTTTAAAAGATGATGTTTTATTTGGTAGAAAGGGAACTCATACTTAATATCTGTCAATAACTTTTGCACCTATCTATGGCTCTATGTCTGTGAAAGTATCGTCTAAATCATGTTCTTTTATTTTGCCTTTATTTTCAGACAAAATATACACTTATATTTGCATATTCTCCAGAATAACCACAAACCTGTTTGTTGAAAGTACTAAAGGAGAAATATTTCCTTTAAATTTTAAAAATCCATGTATATAAATATTTATTCTTTTTTGTTATTATTCTTTTGATGAATTGATTTAAGCAAAAACACTTTCTTCCTGAACCAAAAATGTATTTTCTTCCTTTAAAGAAGAAAGTATAAGAATACAACCCAATTTGCAGTCATGCTTAATATAGTCCAGGGGGGAAAATCTTGTGTGAATAATGATAAAAGCATTAAGTTCTCACCAAAGTTGCTCAAACATCAGTAGTTCAGGCTAATTGAGAGAAGAAACAGTTTGGATTAAACAGAATGAATCATGGAATGATTTTAAAGAAATGCACTTTTATTACAACAAATATTTGAGTTATAAGGATGTTGAAAAGCAGAGACCCTTGAAGACCTGCTTTTATAAACAGGTCCATGATGACTTAAAGGGACACATCCATTATCTGTCTGTTCTCAAACAAGGTAAGCAGTTCTATAACAAGCCTCTGATACTAATGAATTGTTTATAGAACTACCCCCCCACACCCCCCGAGTCTGGAAATTGTTGTAGAGTTCCAAAGAACTACTGTTCTAACCCTTCCACAAGAGTCCTGACACTGGATTGTTTCCCTAAGGGCATCTTAGCCCAGCACTCAGTTTCCTAGTGACTATTTTAGCTTGATAATTATATTTTTGCTATGAAACCTGAATTAAACACACCCAGATCAACAGAATTTTGTTTATAATGTGCATCTGGAAAAAATTCTAAAACATCAGATAGACTTCTCCACCTGAGTACCTTTATTCCTTCATCAGAAAAGGCACCTTGTTAGCATAAAAGCATATCTTCCATTCTCTCTTCTATTATTAAAAAACAGTTCTGTAAATGAGACGCCACCTTAGCCCAGAGTGGCAAGACCAGATAGCTATTTTCTCCCAGATAAACAAGCAAAAGATCCAGAAGCAAGCAAGACAGACACTGCTACTTGGGTTATGTAGCAAAAGATAGATGAGTTCATATCACTCTACCACTCACAAAACTTCAAACTGCAGAGTACATATGTACAATATTAAGACTCTCCATTATTTGGCCATTGGTCGATCACACGGCCAACTCTCAGCCCTGCATACTTGGCACATATCTACCCATGACCTACACATGCCCTTCTCCAAACACACCCTGAGCTTCCTAGTCTTATCACTAATTTTCCTCCACTAGCCTTTCAGTTCCTCAAAAGTACCTTGCTCCCCCAGCAAGGGCCCTTCCATAAACCATTGCCCTACTCCTGACCATAACTCACCAATCTTCCAACACTCTGCCCTCCCCATCAGATCTCAGCTCAAACACTTCCTCGTGTCCCTTCATTAAATGTTCTCAGTGGAACAAGGCTATTGTTCCTTAGAGTTCTTTTAAAGTGACTTCAATAACACAAAGAGAAAACTTTTAAAATTAAAATATTTTAATTATAAAAGGCAAACCTCTCATTGTCTCATTTAAAAGTTACCAGTCCATGTCTACAGCTAGCTGTGCAAACCCTGCACAGACTTGGAATTTTAAAACATTTAAATTCTTGTTTCATAGAATAAACACCAAAAAAATCATATTTTTACTTAATTAAAAACAATTCTTTCATTGTCAAGTATCACCTAATAATATACCTATATTTGTAAAGGCAGTGTTTCTAAAATGTCTTCCTGGTTGTAATCATTTTGAGGAAATTTGCAGTTTTCAAATTTTAAAGTTTTAAAACTAAAATAATGGTAATCTAAAAAGAATTCAGAGATAAATACTTATTTTAGGATAATTCAAATGTATTGTTTAACAAGAATACTAAGTGGGCCCGGCCGGGCATGGCTCAGAGGTTGAGCATCGGCCTAGGATCCAGGAGATTATGGTTCGATTCCTGGTCAGGGCGCACGCCTGAGTTTAGGGCTCGATCCCCAGTAGGGGGCATGCAGGAGGCAGCCAATCAATGACTCTCTCATCATTGATGTTTCTATCTCTCTCTCTCCCTCTTCCTTCCTCTCTTTGAAATCAATAAAGATATATTTTTTAAAAAAAGAAAAAGAATACTAAGTGGTGCAGCTACAGTGTTTATACATTCTAAATAAAGTTTACATTAGTGTTTCTGTCATCTGAGCTGAAAAAAAAAAAAAGGTACATCTTGATCTGGGCACATAACCAGGGCCTGTTATCACCTTTTCTCTGAAATAGGGGAAAGATATATGGATGACAGTACTGAAAACGTAAAGTTTTAAAATTTATAAAATTTCATGCAAAAAGCTTAACTTTAATTCATAAGCTACTGTTTAGTCATCAACTTCATTAGACACTGCACATAAAGTAAATACTAAACATCATTTTACTAAAATATTTATCTGAAAGCTACTTTCGTCGTTGGCTTAAATGACAACTCTCTCATCTTTTACATGTTCTGTTCGCCGCCCTCTTATTTTAACTCTGTGCATTTAGGGACACTGTTTCCTGAGTCATCTAGACAACTTTTAAATTAATGTCTATGATCTATGTTTGACAGAGGAAGTCAATAGACTGACAACAGGGAAGAGCATGAGAATGCAAAAACACCACAATTGCTGAATTTACCCCTAAGGCAGCATTTAAACTGGTGACCAACATTCACAGCTAGGCAAGTCTTTCAATAGCACATGCTGATAGAGAAACAACTAGCTTTGAACTCTGCACACACTAAGGACAGTCACCAAATCAATAGATTTAGATTTATATGGCTTATATTTAACCAAAGTTATCTCAAATGTGTATACTAAGAAACAGAATATAATAAAGCTTAAAATGTTTGCTATGACAGAGTGCACCAAGTTATGCAAATGATATGTAAATACTTGAACCATTCACACTTCAAACTCTGAAGTAGGCAAAAGTCTGATGAACACTCAAATCCTGTCACAAAGACCCAACACTGAGGTTACAAACTGCACACCACTGTCTTGGGTCCGAGTCCCTGACACAACATTTACTGTTAAGGACATCTGCTCACATGCTTTTCAAGAGCATAATTAGAAGCATTCATACAGACATCACTTAAGAAACAGGAGTGGTCATGGAGCTTGGTTTAGGTCCTTGTGCATACAAAAACAAAATGTACAAACTGAGCTTCTCCAACCAGAAACGTCTAAATCATCTTCTGTTTCCTCTGCTTGAAATTTTTGTGAGTTTAACAACTACATTTAACAACTATAGTTTTTAGAAAATTCTAATTAACATGCACAATAAAATGCATAAATTTAAAGGATATGTTTCTGTTATGAAAAATGCATAAATATTGAATATTTTATTTCCTGATATCAAGTAATATAAACATTACTGTGGAAGGCAGTTAGACGCATAAGGAGAGAAAGGATGTTAGGCCAGGTATGGAGGTCACCAGGGCAGAAAGCCCCAGCTGTCTAGCAACAGGCAAAACTGGGAAAACAAGGATCTCGCCCCCAGGGTAATCTTTCTTCCCCTAGCATATTGCTAGTCATGCAGTTTAGACCCCCTCACCTTTCATATCGCTAGTCATGCAGTTCAGACTCTCCCCTGACCTTCCTCCCCTGGCATGTTACTAGTCAAGTTGTAGATCCCCTTGAAGGAGGAAGAAGGGGCCAAAGAGTGGCCTCATGGGACTCCCATGCCAGTGCTTGCACCACCACTCCCTTAAGCATTAACCTCTAGGGATAACATCTACGCCTCAGTTGTGTTTCAGCTCCAGGCCCAGAAAAGCAGCAAAACCAGACAAATGATGCCTTGGTGACATCAGGACCAGCTTTATCAACTAATGACCCACTGGCTGCCCCAGTGTGACAGTAAGTGCAAACCAGTACCCTGAAAGGACATACCTGGAAAGCTGATGAATATTCTAATGAGATCTGCCCCCTGACACCTCCAGATAAATACCCTCAAGACCCAGTGAGGCTCTCTCAATGGAGCATGCCTACACCTTTCTCCATGGCTTTCTCCCAGGAACGTGTTCCTTGCTTCTCTCTTTCTCCTAAGCTCCAAGGGCCCTTCTTTTGCCTTTGCAACTTGTTTCCTGAGCCCATTCCTCTAAAGCTCACTTCTACCTCTTTTACTTTCTAAATAAACTTTCTCTTATAAGTTGAGTCTTGGTTCTGAATTCTTTCTTAGTCAGAACTCGAACGCAGAGGTTACTGAACCCAGGTCGGGTCTAACAGCTGGTGCCATTTTCACCGCCTCTAACATTACTATCATGTGCAATTTTTTATCCATAATTCTATTCCAGCAAGGTCTACCGAATTCAGCTGCCTTCCTCAACTCCCCAAAGTCTTAGTTCCATCCAAGGCTTCTGAAAATTATAGTGTGACCACTAACAGGGCTTGCCAGTGCCTCCTTCCCTAAACATTATTATGCCATCACATGATAGAAACACCCATTGGTTCTCTCTAACCCAAGCATAACATCAGTCTCTCCTATAAAAACTCACAACTGGACTACTTCATGTTTCTCACTGTGCACCGAAGCCAGAACCACACTAAGTTTCTAAGTTTTGCTTAAATTTGCCACATTCCTTTACTCATCCATCTCTTTATGTCTTTGCACATAATCTTCATGTTGTTCTAGAGCCCCTTCCCTTCCTTTCTCCACCAGAAAGCTCTTACATATTTTCACTCTCCAGCTCAAATAACTGTCCTATAAAACCTGCTGGAGTCTCCAACTGCTCCTTATTCTGTGTTGCCACAGCAATTTACTTATAACTTTAATACTGTATTTTCCTTTGTTGTTTTCTTTGTATTCTCTGCTCTCATCTTTGTCCCTCAAGGGTCTTACACAGCCAGTTACTCCATATATGTTTAATTGGGGGGCAGGAGGGGAAAGAGGAGGAAGGAAAGGGGAATGGGAGGGAAGCGCGCAGCAGGGAAAGGAGAAGCAGTGTCCTTCCTTCACAGGATGAGAGAGAACCATGGCAGAACTTTTAGAGTTCCTTTTATAATAACGACATTAAAAGATTATATTTTAAAAGTTAAATGACTACTGAATGCCTTGGAATTATAAATGAAGTATGCTTAAGTCGTACAGAAATAATGCCAGTAATTAATGAACTATATTATAATAGCAGTGCAGGGGGTAAAACATGCATGGCTTTGAGTATAAGACAACATTTGCACACTACTCATAGCAACTATAGCAACTAGCAGCTGTGTATCTTTGGGAATCCTACTTCTCATCTGTCAAATACATCTGACCACATATAGTTCCTATAGGTATTTTCTCAGAAAACAAGGGTGAAACACTGGGCACATGCTGAACAAGCAGTCAATGATATGATGAACCTTGATTTAGAAATAAAGTTGCTAAGCTATCCATCAAATTTATAAACAGATAATAAAGATATTAAATTTAATAGTTTAATTTTAACTTAATAACTATATATATAAAAACTTTATAACTACTTAAGAGAAGCCCTTAAACAGAGTCTGTAGAAAATTACTATTTAAAGATATTCTGATTTTATATTATGATTTTAAACAACAAAACACTAAGGATGATTAATTTCTCCATGGCCATAACATTTTATTTTATTTCCTTTAAGAGAATCATTTCAAATCTGGTTCAGAGACTGTATATTTTAAGAAAGCTTTAGAAAAGCTTCCACACAATTAACAACCATAAGAAAATTCTCCTGAAAATAAAATTGAGAAAGAAAAGGAAACCTTAGCCTTTAAACACAAGGTATTGCCCTTAAGCATGAGACATGCATCCAACTTAATTTCTGACCATTGCTTGACTAGTTGTGGTTTGCTGGCAGTTCAGTACATATATTAGCATCCCACTTTGACAAATGATGATCTCCTGGCGGTGACATTCAGCTGTTGTCAATATTGTAACCATGTCTGTTCAATCTGTTTACAATCCCCCTGAGCTGGCACAGCTTTCCTAATGCCTATGTTAACAGCAAGGTAGAACTGCAATAACAAATGAATTTCATTTGCTCTACAGCTAAAAGCCTTGAGAAGTACCCATCTAAGGATTAAAACCAATTTCCATTTAGCTTCAATTTCTCTTTTAAAGAGAGAAGGAATTTCTGCTACTAAAATTACTTTGAAAGTCACGGTATAATCAAGTTTATTTTCCTAGTCATTTTTGGCTTGTTTTCCCAATATAATTAGAATTTAATTATTCCTAATCTCCTCATATAAATATATAAAAGTTTCTCTCCTATGACAATTTCACATTTATTAAGAACAAATGCAATCAGAGTAGGGTTGCCAAATTCAGCAAATAAAAATACATGATGCCCATTTAAACTTGAATTTCAGATAAACAATGAAGAATGTTTCAGTACATTACATCTTAATATTGCATGGGGCATACTTATAGTAAAATATTATTCATTGTTTATCTGGAATTCAAATTTAATTGAATGTCCTAAATGTTATTTGGGAACCTTAAATTAAGGTGTTTTAAAATTGCATCTATAATTCAACAGATGGTCAAATTCATGACCAAGGTTCACCAGAAGTGTTTTCCTATGGGTGTCCTCTTAGCCTGAAGAGTTGTGTTTTTGGGGGGTGAGGTGGTTATAAAGCTCTATTCTGAGGCTCTCTGACTTTTTCTTGATCAGTCTGATGAATAATGGCATTTTGATTTCGGCTCGATCAGCACCATAGCCCAGTTGCCGGCTCTTTTTTAGTAATCATCCAAGAGATATGGTGGTTCTCAGAGATACAGGTTGTCTTAAGAAAAAAAAAAAAAATGTCCTCCTGCTAATCTGACTACCAAGGTCTTATGTGCTTGGTAGTCAGAAGCATTAAGGCCTGAATCAAATCTCTACCCATTATTGCTGAGTGACCTTGGAAATACCACTGAACTTCTCAGAACCTCATTTATAATTATCGTTATTAGATTATTGTTGTCAGGTTTAAAATGAAAGGTCACAAGGAAAATATTTTACACAATGTGAGATATGTTTATAAGCATTTAGGAAAAGGCAGCAATTACAGAGTAAAAGAGTGATGTTGTTACAAATATGTTGTTGGAATTGGATTACCATGGTCTGGTTACCAGATTTCCCATTTACTAGCTATGCAAACTTTGGCAAATCACTTAACCAATCTGTGCCTCATTTCCTTATCTAGAGTATGGTAATAATCATAGTATCTATCTCATTAGAATTCTGGAGGGACAAAATTGATTAATTCATGTAAAACTCTTCATATAGAATTCATGTAAACCTCTGCAGCATCTGTAAGCACCTGAGAAACATTCACTGCTTTGATTACCACCATTATTTCTGTCATTATTAAGATTTCAGAAGATAGTCTGTCAGACAAATCTTAATGGGCTGGAAGTAATAAAACAAAAGTATTAAAAAGAAATTCACAACTAAGGGGACAGCAAGAATAAAACCAGGGAAGAATGGAGCAAAAAGTTTGTTCAAGGCTCAGAAGATACGATTTGATCAGAGAATAATGAAGTAGGTAAGAAAGCTAAAAATGGAAGACAAAAGACTTGAATGTAGAAGAAACTGATACCAGACTGAGGCATCACTAAATACTTCATTACCTGACCAGGGCTCTTTCAAGGTTTCAGAACAAAGGAGTAATATGATTACTGTTGCATTATATTAACCTGGTGGCATTAATTTGGGGTAAATCAGAAGGAAACAGAGGCAGGAAGTTTCATTAGGGGGCTCTGCACTGACAGAAGTCAGGAGAGCCTGAATCTCGGCATTCCAAATAAGAGGAGAAAAGAGGGGACAGGTTCCTGAGCTGTAGATCCAGAACTTACAGAACTTGGCAAGTGCTTAGAAGTGGAGACTCTGGAGAGGAAATCAAAGAAACTATCTGAGAAGCAGATCAGAGGCAGATCGGTTATGAGTGACAGGTAATTGGGAGTTGAGACCACAGATCATTCTTTAGTGAGGGAAAAGCTGTGTTGGGTCTAGACAAAGTAAGGTCTGGAAACTAGCTATAATAAGAGAAGCAGCCTAACAGGAATGGGGAATGAAATGTCCCAGGAAGTCAATGGGACGGAACAACCAAGATGCACAGACTGAATGGCAATGCACCAAAAGCTACTTTATGAAAAGGAGTGCAGCCAACCAGTAAGGAGGGATAGGATAAAGCATATCAATTTAGACTTATCATCCTCCTGGAGAAGGTGCTGAGCCCTTGGGGCTCAGCTTGGAGGTCTTCCTCTCTTCCTCAGAGCACCCAGTATAAACCCTACTCAAGGTCTTATCAGGAGTAGTGGAATTGTTTGTCTATCATACACACTGGTCTCTTGGCAGAAACTAGTAGTGCCTATATTCTCACTAAATATTTGAAGAATGAATGAATGAACAAGGTCCTTAGAACCTCAGTCAACCATATCACCTTTGCATCTTAAGTTTCTTTCCAGCCTCACACACTAGCTTCTCATGTACAAGTCTATGACTCATCCTGCCTCAAGTAGAGAACAAATTACTTTGTTTTTTGTCCACTTGCCTTACTAGGATTTGAACAGACTAATATGATACATAAATGACTTTGATATGTGTTCCTAAAAGCCTTTGGGTTCCATGAAATATGTTATCCTATCCCACCCATCCAACAGTCCAGGGACCATCCAGTCATACACATTGTCGAGAGGGGGAAAATAGTGGTCATACTTAAATTGGTTGTGTAAATAAAACATCATTGTGAGATTATGATTTTAAAAAAGGATTCTGAGTCCTGGTCAGTGTTGCTCAGTGGTTAGAGTGTTGGTCTGTGCACCGAAGTGTTGTGGGTTCAATTCCCAGTCAAGGGCATATACCTGGGTTGCAGGTTTGGATCCCTGGCGCCAGTTGGGGCCAGTGCTGGAAGCAACCAATCAATGTGTACTTCTCACAAAGATGTTTCTCTCCCTCCCCTTCCCCTCCTCCCTCCCTTCCACTCTCTCTAAAAACTCAATGGAAAAAATATCCTTGGGTAAGGATTAGCAAATGTAAATAAATAAATAAATAAGCATTCTGAGTTTATTTCAGTTTAAAATATCTTATTCCGTTTTTAAACTATCAGTTTCATATAAAGTAAGTCCTTTAGCTTATGCTTAAATTATTGTCCAAATATCTTAAATGGCAAAATAAGGTTCCAAACCCTTCTACCTTTCTTCTCATCAATGCAGAGAGAAGTGAAGCAGTGGGCATGTTCCCCTTCTCTGAATGTGGTTTATTTTCTGCAGCATATTCTGTTTTCTAATCATGTTTTCTAATCATGGACCTAAAGAGTTACCCTCCAAGAAACCAAGGAATACATTAACACAGGTTGTCCCTGTGAAATTCAAAGGTTTAGTGCAGCTTCACATTAAAATTCTGTTTTAATTGGCTTGGGATGGGAGCCAGTCAAGCACTGGTGTGCCAAAGCTGGCTCCTGAGAGCCAATTTGTACTCATCTCTCCCCAACTCTGCGTTCACTAATACCACGTTGGTAGCCTAAAACCCACCATGCTGGGAGTATTTACCTCACAGAAACCTGCAAATGCTACAAATCAGGGCTTTCTTTTCTGCCCAGAGATCCAGAATATCAGCAAACAGTTAGAAATTTGTTATGTTCCAAACAAGGAATTAATGCATAACTAGCCTTGAGAACTACTGCACAGAAATATACTCAAAGAATTAATTCTGAGGGGAGGGGGAGCATCTGATATGTCTGCAATGATATTAGCAGCCTCAAATACCTGGTGCCACTAACATGTAATATTTTATACACTCAATGCACTTCAAAAAATCCTTACATAAGCTGTATTTTTAATTGACTCAGATTTTTAAAAGACAGTTTGCTTATTTTTTAATTAAAAGTTTAAGCACATATTTTGTAATCATAGAATTTGAGTGCTGACAGGACTTTAAGAAGTAATCTAGCCCAACTCTTTCAGAATTAAAAAATAAAAAACCAGTGCCTGGCTGGTGTGTCTCAGTGGTTAAGCACTGACCCATGAACCAAGAGTTCCTTTGTTGATTCTCAGCCTGGGCACATGCCTGAGTTTCCGGCTCGATCCCCAGTAGGGGGAGTGCAGGAGGCAGCCAATTGATGTTTCTCTTTATCATCGATGTTTCTATCTCTATCCCTCTTCTTTCCTCTCTAAAATCAATAAAAACATAAAAAACTAAAAATAAAAACCACTAAGATAGAAACTGAGACTCATAAAAACTGAGACTCATTTATATCTGGTAACCTATGTAAACGCAGTGCCAGGACTGTAAAGTCCGTCTGATACCTGATCACCTGAACTTCCATATGACTTAATATGGCAGATTTGTTTTAAAAAAGAAGAGAAAAAGAAACAGAGTTCCATTATGACCTCAGTCTAATTCTGAGAGACCATTTAGAGTGGTAATAAGGTCCATGACACTAGAAAAAACTCATACTTTTGAATGAAAATGTCAACACATAGCCAAAGTAAAATAATTAAACAGAGCACATATTCCATATCTCATCATTTGAGTAAAGCAAATACATGTACTAAAATAGTCTATTCATGGAAAAAAAGCTTCCCTCTCATAGGCTGTTGAACAACCACCATAGACTAGAGTACTGCTATAACAGTTCCTTAAGCACATAATCTTGGGCACTGATGAAAAAATAATACATTACTGGTTGGTCTTTTAACCATAATAAAGAGAAGATAGAAACACCATACCCATTTAACCATAATAAAGAGAAGATAGAAATGCCATACCCATGCAAGAAGCAACAGATTTCTTTTCACTGTTCCACAGTATCCTAACATCCCCACAATGATAAGGAAACAGCAAACTGCAATCATGACCGGATGAACCACAGGAAAGTAAGTCAAGATGACAGCCTCCTCAACCCTGAAAAAAGAACAATAATGTCACATTACAAAGAAAATATAATCAAAAGGCACCCAAGACATGGTGCAAGACACAATTGTGATTGCTTCAATAATCTTAAGGTCATCATGCCTTAAAATGATAGCTGTATTGCTACTTTCAAAATCACCATGCTATCACCAATGTGCTTGCTTGTTTTATTTTTGTTTATAGATTTTTATACAAATGATACATTCCAATTTCAACTTATTTAAAATACAATATAAATAGGGGTCCTTAATAAGAAGTTGATCTACTATTAGCTCTGAAGTCCCAGCCTGAGTAACCACACTGGACCCTTCACTGTTTCCCAGCTGAGAAGAGTTTCCTCCCTCTTCTTCCCAGATCTGGGGCTCCATTTATAGCACTTTTTCCCCAGCAACTTATCCTTCCCAAGTGTGAAAGGGGAGTTGGTTTATATTAAGAGAAAAATGAAGAGGGAAAGATGGTTTTTGCTAGAAAACCATGAAAAAAGTCATTACAACCATAATAGGAAGAGTAATGAGGGTAAAAAAAATTACCATTACAACACTCTATTGTGTTAAGGACTTCACAGAAATGCCTCTCAGTTAATCCTTAGGACATTTCAGAGTGGAATATATTACATTCCCCATTTAGAGATTAAAAAAAAAAAAAAATGAGGCTAGAAGTTGAGTAATTTGTTCCTCGTGAGGTTTAGTGGACCAACCTTTGAAATGTGAGAAGAAATGGCATTGCTGGGTTTGGTTTTCATTAGCTCAGGAATATGAAGTTACAAGTTTGTCAGTGATTTTTGTAGGAAAAAAGTAGTTCTGCTGTCCTTTATATGCAAATATGACAGACCTGACACCCTGTCAGGGGGACAGGAATATTCTCTTAGGACCCGTGGCACACCTTAATGAGAATGCTAGAAAAATGCCGCCTCTGTAACAAAGGTTGCCATGGACAGGGAAAACTTTCCAAATGAATGGAAGAGCAATACCCTCTAAACAGCTGAGGGCAAAGTTACCTAGAAACTAGCGCTTGAGGAAACCTGATAAAAAAAATCAGTCATTATTGTAAAGCCTACCTTGTTTCTGCAGTTAAAGTCAGAACATTATTTAGGTAGTCCCTCATCCAAGCAGAAACTGCCAACACACTGATGGACATTAACTGGAAAAAAAAATCCAAATTGGTTACGAAGGATTTATGCTACATTGTCTGCCAGCTTAATAGTAAAAATAAATAAGGACTTTTTGTTACATAATCATTATACTTTTTCCTAATTACCTGTTGAAATTTACTTTTACTTTATATATCTGCCATTCCATTTTTCAATAATGACATAGCCACTAAATAGTATCTCACCAATTAGGATACACATAGCTAAACTATTAAATGAATAATTCCAGGTCCAGGACAGGAATTGCACAAAATGAGGACGCCACAGAACAATTAGATTATCAAATGTACAAAATGAGCCTAGAATATGTCATATGTAAAAGCAAGGAAGCAATCAAATACCACTGATGTCAAAAACAAATGTCACAGGAGCTAATTTGGAAGAGTGTTCATTGGCTAAAGTTCAAACAATTTGCGCATCAAACTAATAGCAATAATAATGAACACAATGGTTTGAAAAATCAAATATGTTAAAAATGTATGAATTCATAATCACACTTAAACAAAATTCACTGGTCACCTTTGTAGAATGTTGGATACTCAACTCATTATTCAGAAAACTGTTAAGAATCCAATATTTATCCTACCTTTTCTATAAAAACTAAAGAACCAAAGACATAATGAAAGCTTTTATAGATAAATTTCTACTAGTATGTGAAGAAAGCATGATAGAGTATCACTAATTAACAACCCCTTCTGAAATAATGAATTTCTAGGCAAGCATCCTCAATGGCTGCCAAAATGATTAGGTTAGTGGTTCTGAATTCTGTCTGTACAGCAAAATCACCTAGGACTCTAAACAAAATTACTGAGCCCAGATCCACCCTGGGCCAATTGTTGAAAGTGGGACCTGGGCATCAGAAATGTGTAAACGCTCCACAGATGTTCTAACATGTAGTCAGGGCTGAGAACCACTGCATCACGTGGAAATTTAGAATGGAGAGAGCAGGCTGACGTAAAATACCAGACCCCACTGATCAATCTTCGTATCACAGAAAGATATAATGTCTCCCAATGTGATACAATGAGAAGTACACAGAGATACCTTTGAAGTATTTCTACCAAAAAGTCAAAGCTGAACCTAATAAGCCCCCAGCTGTATACGTTTATAGGAAATACAGAGAATAGATTTAAACTTGTCAAATGCCATCATAAGGATGCAATCAGCAAAACTGATAATATGAGAAATTTACAGGGCAAATGATCTGATTTCTTCAATTTCAAAAACTGGCAAGTGGGGGGGAAAAAGGAGAAATGAGAAACCATATAAATTAAAAGAGATTTAAGAGGTTACCCAATGTGCCCTGGCTGGTTTGGCTGGGTGGTTGGAGAGTCAGCCCGAGGACTGAAGGGTCTCGGGTTCAATTCCGGCCAAAGGTACATGCCTTGGTTGCAGGCTCAATTCCCGGTCTGGGTAGGGAGTGTGCAGGAGGTGGCCAGTCAATGTCTCTCTCTCTCTCTCTCTCTCTCTCTCTCTCTCTCTCTCTCTCTCTCTCCCATCCACACTCTCTAAAAAGCAATTGAGGGAATATCCTCAGGAGGGGACTAAAAAAGAAAAAAAAAAAGAGGTTACCCAATGCAACATGTTGACCTGGTATGAATCCTTATGCAAACAAACCAACAAGGAGACATTTATGAGACAACTGGGGATATTTTAACATGTGTGGATATTTGAAAATATTAATAAATTATTGTTTATTATTTTAGATATAGCAATGGTATTAGAGTTGTTTTTAAAAAATAGATCCTTATCTTTTAGAGATATATGCTGAATGGTTGAATAAATAATCCAAAAAGCTGAAGATCAACCCCTATGGTCTGAAAGTCTTTCCTATTTTGATGGAAATATTTCTAAAATGTGCCTTATAGTTAGCTTTTTAAGCACAATATAGTGAAATTCTACTCCATTTGGTTTTTAATAATTTCTGGAACATTAACTACTATATCGGTTACCATTATGTGTTACGGATTTAGCTTTAAATGCTACAAGAAATAATGAATATACAAGACAGGAATGTGTCTATACTGGTTGAAGCCATGGCCATGAAACATGCTTTCTGGAAAAAGGCTTCAAGGTAAGTATCACATGTAGAGATCTGTGACCTCTTGTACAGTGAAGTATGGACACCTGCTTGGAAAATCTGTTAGTGAATTCACTTGTCCTTCATTCAGTTGCAAATATTTACTCAACACATACTATCTGCTTTCTACTGTCTGTGCTAGATTCAGAGACCCAACAATGTATAAGAGAAGCAAGATCCCAGACTTTGAGGAGCTTCTTGTGGGACACAAGGAATAAATATATAAACCAGATAATTATAGACTGTAAAAAGTACCATGAAACACAGAAAAGTGAGGTAACCTGTTCAAGGTCTTACAGACTTTAAGTAGCAGAGCTGGGATTCAAATCCAGGCCTTTGGAACTTTACACTCAGTCATTAACTGCATTCCGAATTCAGAGACAAGCATGAGAAATTCCATAGTGAGGAGACCAGCCTGCAGACCATGCAGGCTTCCTTTTCAAAAGGAGTGGGGGCTAGAAGAGGGGAAAGGGAGGTAGTCTGTAGTGGTCAAGCTCAGTCTGAATGTCTGAATGATATTTACTGGTGAATGGGGGCTCAGGGGCTTATGACCCAAAATAGTTTAGGAACCCTAGGACCACAGTTGAGAGGAGAATTAGGCCATTTATTATTGTCCTCATTTCTGTTGGGAATGAACAACAGATTGCAAACCTAGTAAAAGTTACCCAGTGAATCAGTCACACTGTTTTAACCATGCTTCTAGCTCCTGTAAACTGGATGCTTTGACATCTTTTCTACATGCTTATGCTGGACATGCCTTAGTCTGGACAAACTGATAATACACCCGAGTTACCTTGCCTTGGCCACCTGCCTTCCATCCCTGTTTGAGAGGAGTCCTTCTCCTGGGACTAACTTTTCATTTTCAAATACAAACTAACCAATGCAAAGCCCACACCCCCAACCACCTCCTTTACTGAGCTATCTCATTCTGGGCCACTCTAAACCTGCCCTAATCACTCCAAGATTCAGTGACAGACAACTAGAGACAGTCCCTTTACTCCATAAGCTGCTGAAATTATTCAAAGTAGCCAATCCAAAACCTACTTACCCTGCCTTGCTTATTCCTTTTCAAAGAAGCCACATTAAAAGTATTTGCCTGGTCTTGCCACCTCTTTGCCTTGTGATAGATCCCAGTGCTTCCCCTCTTGGCCCGCTGTGATGAGACATGCACTCTCTTGGGATCTGTGAGTATAATAAACTATCTTTTCAATGCCAGTCACCTCCTGATGTGTTGGTCTTACCAAAGCTATATAATAATAGAACCTGTTGAAACACACAGGGCTAGCAGGGGACCATGGACTACCTAATTAAATCTGAGGCTACATGTTCTCTTTCAATTTGGCTATACGTGGGCCTTTAAACACCTTTTAAGTTTCATGGCGACAAGAAAGTCTATTAATGTGCTATTTTATTTAATTACCTCAAATTCTCTTGCAGTTATAAATAATTCCTCCTCTTTTTATTACTCTTCAAAGTAATAAATGACCTGGATTTCCCCACCCTCTAATTTTTTACAAGCTGTTTAGCCAGTTTTCAATATTACAGCTCTATGGTGTCAAAAAAATATCGCATTCTTCATTTTGTATAATATATTATCAGTGGTTGTTATTATACACAGTTCCTCCATTTATAACAAAAAAGTGTATTTATTATAAATGGCATATTCTAAAATATTTGGATAGAATGGTTAAGACCATGGGTTTTGAAGTCATTCTTCCATCCAGAAAAGTATATGTTGATCAGCTCTGCTCTTTGCCATCTACTGTGCAATGTGATGGAGATACACAGATGGGCAATAACAGACAAACTCGATGCTGTGGTGAAGTTTACCAAGTGAAGAGTACACACACATTAATCAGCCCACCAGAGATATAAATGCATAACTGCAAACTGCAGTAAGTCCTAGGGAGGGATAATAGGAGTTGCTCTAAGAACTCCTTTTGGGATGTCTGACCTATTCCATGGGGTCAAAGGGACTTCTCTAAGACAGCTGAGATATGAAGGAAAATTATCAAGCTCATTAGGGAGAGGAAGGTTAAAAAGAACATTCCAGTCAAAAATAATAATAAAGGTCCCAGGGTGGAAGACATCGCGATATGTTGAAGGAAGGGAAATTGGCATGTGGTAAGAATAGAAAGCCAGGCAGGGATCAGATCACAGAGTCTTAGAGGTCATTTTAAGGCATATGAACTAGACCATAAGGGCAATGAGAAGCCATTGACTCAAAAAACCTCGGTTTGAATTCCAGCTCTGCTCCTTTTCAGCTATATAACTTTGGGTTGTCATTTAATCTTTCCTAAACCTCAGTTTCCTCACATATAAAATTATATAAAAAAAAGTCCAATCTCATAGAGGATTTATATGGTGAAATACAGAGTAGGATTCATATATATATATATATATAATATATTATATATTACTATCTCAAGTCACTTTTGATCTCAGAGCTTTCTCTTAGTCCTTCTCAGTCAGCTTAAGAGACAAGTCAACTGTAAAATCAGTTCAGAAACAAAATCATCATATATTTGAAGATCTACCAAACGAGTAAGGGCAGAAGCACGGTCGTGACATAGCTACCTACTGGATTTCCATGGCCATCCTCAATTTTGACATCTCTAAAACTGGACTAATTTCTACTCCTCTGGAAATCTACATGCCCCTCCCACCATTTTCCTATCTCAGTAAATGGTATAATCAACGCTTCAATCACATAAACTGGCAACTTGGCAGACAGCCTGAACCTCTCCTTCCTCAGTCCTACAACTAATTACTTGAAAGTCCTACAGACTGTTCCCGCAACAGGTCTGATGAATCCCTCCCCCCTCTCCTGCCACTCTTGGCTAATTCAGGTCCTCAATCTCTTACTAGGCAATTACAATCACCTTATAATAGAACTCTCCAGCTCACAGATTGCACCTCAAATTCACCTTTCCATTAGCTTTATAAAACAAAGATCAAGTTCTTCTGCTTATAAAGCCCGAACAGCTGCCCCTTGTGGCTCCTCCCCAACTCTCATTTCCTCTTCCTGCAACTCTCTCCTTGAGAATAAAGTTTAAACTCTTCAGCAGGGCACACAGGCCCTCTTCAGTCACCCTTTGACTTATCTCTTCAACCTGTTTCCTGCCAGCTCCTTCCCACACACATTCTTAATGCAGATGACAAAAAAACCTGTTTGCACATGTCCAATATTCACTATGTGCCTCTCCAAAGCCTCCATGTCTTTGCCCAGTTTCTTCTGCCTGCAATGCTATCCTGCCTCAGCCTTTCCAAACCCGTGGGTAGAACAACCTTATCCTGAAAGAACCAGCTCAAATATCAGCTAGAGTGCGAAGATGTTCTCCCAGTGCCCTCCTTCCCCAGTCAGGGCTCTTGTACAGACTTCACAGAGCAGTTTCTACTGTTTCCTATTTTTACCCACCTGTCTCACTCCTCCAGAGGACAAAACCACTACTTACAGCCCCATCAAACAGCAGAGTACCAGGCCCCATCGTGAAGCCTAATACATATCAGATGAACAAATGAGAAAAAAAATAAAGGGAGATGATTTCAACTTGCTAAATAAGCTATTAGAGAACTTTAGCAAAATTAGGAGATGCTTTAAGAATAATGAAGCTTTCTATCGCTGGAAGTTTTCCAGTAGAGAGACGTTTGCTGAATTACAAGATCAAAGATTTACATATCAGGTCAGAAGCTGGCTTAAGTGTTCTCAATTTGAGGTGCAATCTGTGAGTGTGGCTTAAGTGTTCTCAAAAGTCCTTTGAACTACAAACCTTGTGTCCTACTTGGCACTCCTGTATTTTTCACAGCAGTTACCCAAGCAGGGTAGCTGTGCACAGAACATTACTCAAAATAAATTATATCAACCCAAAGCCTTATTTTATAGTAAACAAGCAAATCTGAGAATAAATTGCTTTGTATTATGACATTATTTCCATCCACATTAAATGTCTAAGAACTGTTTCATTCTCAAAGAGTGATTTTATTCACTAGGGTTGAGAAAATAATAACAGTAACAACAGACATAGTGCGATCTATAGCAAGAAACTAAGCTAGAATGAGATGAGGTCACCTTCACAACTAATCCTGATGTGTTAAATCTAGAAAAACAAATTATGGGAGTAACTCAGGACTCTTTACTAATCATAGTATTTTCTACTAATTTTCCAGATTAAAATAAAAGAATTTTTCAACTCTTTCATGATGATTAAATTACTAGGAACACTGTAGTTACCATATGTAACTAGGCTTACAGCTCCTTGCATTTTCTCCCACATTGCAAAATATTATTTGTAATTCAAGGAAATATTTAGTAAATAACACAAATATTACCTTAAAGAGATATATTTAATATACTACTTAGCAGAACATTTGCCACATTCTGTCTTGCAAAACATTTAGAAAACGCTAGCTCTCAATAAATAGTTGAAATTTTTTGTGTAGGAGAGACAGTTTGGTTCTGCTTGAATCTAATTATGTAAAAACAAGCACTGAATCAAATTGTTTTCTAAATCAGAATTTTATGTGTACCCACATTCCCTAAATTTATTATGAAATGTATAGTTACAGTTTCTACCAAATAGTAAAGTCACAGTGAAAAAACAGATTTTTAAATCCTTTCACTGTCACTGCCATAAAATAAGATATAGTCTCATATAAGGTGACAGTGACACCAATCATTTCTGTTCCAGGCTGACAGATGTCTAAAACCACCTACTTGAACTTTTCCTTTTATGTGAGATCATTAGGAAGGAGCAGAATACAAAAGAGAGACAGGGAACTTAGTTACAGTTCTGACTCTGCAGAGAACTTGGAGAAGTAATACAATTGCTCTGAATCTCTGTTTGCTCATCTTAAAAATGGAGAAAATGGACTAGATGCTTTTTAAATTCCCTTTTTTCTCAAAAAAATAATTCAAGTTATTTATCGAAATATAAAGGCAAATCAATTCTTGATTATTTGGAGGCTACCAGCCTGATGCCAGTACTTCCCAGTAATGTGTCTATTTCATGTCTGCCTCCCTCTGCCTTTTGGTCAGTTGGTACCAAACATTTTCCCTTCTACCAGGGGATGAGCAGCAGACGGAGAGCAAAGAGGTAGCACTATTCAAGAATGCTGTGGGGGGAAACCGCGCTGTAAATGATAGATGAAATGAGTTCCAGAGGTTACTTGTGCATATCATTTAAGCATCAACATCTATTAATTGGAGCTGAATAAATCAATAGTACCCTGGAGTTGCTTTGACTAACAGTTTTTACAGATCATCATGCTGCTCTGTAGATAGGGAGACCATACATCCTGCTCTGTTCAGGCTTTAAGCCTCTGTTGTCCTGGCATAATTATTAGCAGGAACACCCCCTTCCTTTTACTCTCAAAATTGTCCTGGTTTCCATAAGAAGTTATTTGATCACCCTACAGAGATGGTAGGTAAAAGAAGGGTAAAATGCTTCATTCTGCAATGCAACCCAGATTGGGATTATTCTCGGAAGGGACAAATGAGTGAGGGGCTACTGCCCCAGTCTGCAGCGGGGCTGTGCTCCATGCTCCAAAGAATCCTCCCTGCCCTTCTCCTCAAAAGACATTCCTTAAGAAGCATGCAGTTTGCCCATAATTGCCCTGCTGAGCCACACTATAAAAAAAAAAAAAAAAAGTATCAGCTTTTCCCCTGAGACTAAAGTTTATTTTTAAAAAGCACTAATATTTGTTAGAGGGCTCTCCACTATTCCTTAGGAAGAGTTGAAGAAAACTGGAAGCCTGTCATAATGTCAAGATAGGGGCATTAATTTAGAAGGTAGTATTTGAATGCTACTATATATAAATGCTGTAGGAATGCAAATGTCCACTCACCAAGAATCCCTTTAGGGTATGAATGGGTCAAACACCTGAGGCTCACTACAGATGGCCAGAGGGAAAAAAACAGATCATTGCTTCTCTTTGTTTTTTCTACCTTTCATATATTCCAAAAGCATAAACTACATCTCCTATTCACTTTCTAGGCTTTCTTTTATATGTTTCTTTTTGTATTTCATCAAGGTAGTTCCTCTCTATTGCTATTATCTTTAGTAATGGTAAGTGAAAAACAATGGCTCTTATCTACTAATGAGAAATGGGAGGTGAAAACTATAAATGTGATATTATACTTTTAGAAAACAATAAACATATTTGATGAACATTAAGTTTTCACCAATTTCAAGAATTTCCAAAGAGAACCATATTTGTCCATATTTGTAATAGCAGAAAATATCATTGACATTCATATCATAAATCCACAGAATTTGTCTTTAAAATGGAGGAAAGGCCTGGCTAGTGTGGCTCAGTAGTTGAGTGTCTATCCATGCACCAGGAGGTCCCCAGTTGGGGCACATGCCGGGGTTTTGGGCTCGATCCCCAGCAGCGGGGGGGGGAGAAGGGGGCAGTGTGCAGGAGGCAGCCCATTGATGTTGATATTTCTCATTGATGTTTCTAAATTTCTCTCCCTCTCCCTCTCTCTAGGATCAATAAAAACATTTTTTTTTTTTTAAAGAAGCATTCCTTTAAAAAAATGGAGGAAAGCTTTCATTTATTTAAATAATATGCCATCTTAATAGTAAAAGTGGGATAAATTTAAAGATAATCCAGTTCCTTGCTCCATCGTGGCCAGAATGGGAATCATGGTCTCAAAAGAGTTGTAGGGGTAGTTTAATCACGTGCACTGTGTCCCACGTACCCTTTCCAATTACAAACACACCACACACATGACAAACCTACAAGGTCCAGTATCTGTCTGTCAAACCCAGTACACCTGTAGGGGCATCATGCTCCTAAGGAGGAAGAGTCACTCCACAGATGGCAAATCAAAGTGTCTGGATACATAGCAATGTGAATGCAGTACATCTGCAGTCTGAAATGTGCTGGGGATTGTCTCCTCTTAAACATGTCTATGCCTCACACCTCCAAAAATTAAATACTTATGATATACTTTTTTACTAAAAAAAAAATAAAAAAATCACTATGTGTGATTTTCAACTCCTAGAACAGCAAAACAAAATTGTATGCAGGTCTCAGTGTTTTCCCAATTAAGATTTACTTCTCTTTTCTCTAAAACCCTTGTGGGGTTGTGGGGCAGAGAAGGCAAGAGGGTTCCAGTATAGCAGACATAGGCTGGAAAAAGTCTATTTAAAATGCCGAGTGAAGAGCACAAAACTACAGCTCTTGATCTCACAGGTAATGAAGACAGGTTTCTCAATCTTACAAAACTAGAGCAAGAACAATTGCCCAGTCCATTCGCAGGATGTCAAGGCTGGTTTAAGAAGTGGGATTCATATGTCACACTGGTTTGTTCTGCTTCTAATTCCAATGACAACAAAAAGCAAGGACAAAAGCCTTGCTCCTCAAGATGTCGTACTCAGACCTGTAGCATCAGAATCACAAAGGAACTTTTTAGAAGTGCTGACTCTCAGGCCCAACCCCACACATACTCAATCAGAATCTGCATTTTAACATGCACGAAACCCAGGTGACTCCTCCGCACATGGAGGTTTGAGAAGCACTGTTCTAGAGGCCATGGAGTGAGCAGCAGACAGCTAATCCCTTCCTACTGAGGATGTTTACTTCTTTGCTGCAAATAAATTCCCCACTGTTTCCAGAAGTACATCTCTGCTGGCACTTGGAGAAAAAAATGGACTTTGTATCCCTGTTCTGTTATTGACTAGCAAGTTACTGAACTCTGAGTAACTTCCCTTTGCAAAAACAAACAAACAAGCAAAAACTAGTTTCCATGGGTGTTATGAGAATTAGATGAGAGTGTAGTGTAAGGATGGCCAGGCATGTGTCCAGCACAAGGCAGAAAACCGCTTCTACTTCAGTAGCAGTAGGAAACCAAGGATCAGCAAACACTGCTTTAACATTGAAAGAATAATGCCAGTTTCCCCAAAGCTAGCATATACATTTCATACAATTCCAATAAAACTCCCACAGTTATTTTTAATTGTATACCACAATCTTAAAGTCAATATGGAAAAAGAAATTACAAGAAAGGCAGGTGCTTCAAAAGAACAGAACATAAGAGAATGCATTAAATTCTACAGAAAAATTATATTAAAAACACAAAAAATTTTGTTTTTTATGCAGCAACAGATTACACAAATGAAATCAACAAACAATAGCACAAACCTAAATCTAAATATAAAATATTTAAGTAATATAAATTATGAATAAAGTGATATATAAATAATGCTATGCTCACTGTTAGTAGAGGAAATAAAAAATCAAGTAACAATGAGATAACACTTTAAACCAGTGATTTTCAACCGGTGTGCTGCAAGAATGCTTAAAACATGAAATACCTTACTATTTAGTCAAGGGCACTGATCTCTTTTCCCTTATATTGTCAATTTTTAAAAATGACAACAGCCAACACAACAATGCCATCCCGTGTGAATGAATCAAAATTATACCGATTTTTTGGTCAGATTGGCAAAAATTATATTTTTTGGTGTGCCACGGGATTTTAGTAATTAGTTTGTGTGCCATGAGATGAAAAAGGTTGAAAATCACTGCTTTAAACCTTTCAGACTGGTAAAAATTAAAAAGCGCCATAATACCATAAAGATGGCAACAAATATTTGTGTACATATAATGGGATGTAGTGGTGCTCTCCTTTCTAGGGGCTAGATTCCCAGGACAGGATTGCTGCCTCTAAGGAATGTAATAGTGATAACACTAGTAGCAGTGTTAAATTAATCACAATAATAACAATTGCCACCATTACTACTGCAAGGGTTCCTTTGACTCAACAATCCACCTCCTGGTAATCTACTTATAGGAGATCACTACTGTAGTAGTAGTATTAGCAGTAACAACTCCAAGTACTACTACTACTGCTACATAGATGTACTTAAGTGCCACTGTTCAAGCACTTTACATATAGTAACTCTGATCCTCACAACAACTCTAAAAAACAGAAAATATCACTCCTATTTTACAGTCTAGGAAACTGAGGCCTAGCAAATAAATGTGCCTAGCAAACATAAGAACTTATTTAAAAGTTAACTCTTTTGCTGCTGTTGTAACATATCCTCTGACAGCAATTCTACTTCTGCAATTCTAACCCAAATTTAAAAAAAAAATTTAATAAAAAATATTGTGAATGTACATCTGAATGTTCATGAACATTGGTACGAGTAAATATATCTTTGTATGAAATAAAAACAGAGAAGGACCCACACTAGGCAGTTCATATGGATTATTTCGTTGGAGGGAAAGTGATTTGGGGGGAGAAGAGGAGAGCTGGAGAAAGGAGGAAGCAATCTCAATAGTCAAAACACACACAAAGTGAGAATGCTGAAGTACAGAATAAAAACAAAAAAATAATATTTCACACTCTTTGAGGACACAAAGAGTTCTGGAGGAATTTAAGGAATAGGTATTTTCAAGCAAACTTCATTACTCAAAAGAGCAATAGTTTTGTTAAATGATTTGCCCCTCCCCCTGATGTAATACAAATTATTAAGAAAATTTCCAAAGCATTATTCTTTGTTCAACAAAAAGATCATAGTAATTCCAAGGTTCAGAACCCATAACACTCCATGTAAAGGCACTGTCTAGAGGAAAGAAAGCTGAGGTCTTCTCCTGGCATTGTCATCTTTGGGCTATTTGAACCTTTCGCCAGTTAATAACCTACACTTACATTTTCTCATGCACAAAGTAAGAAAGTTCAATCAGGTCATCTTCAAATATCTTTTTAGATATAAAAGTGTGATGATTCTATTATTTAAAAGCATAAAGCAAAAATCTAGCAAATAGGAGTTATAATTATTAACTTTTTAAAGAAAAAATGTTCAAAATCTTAATACCTTATAGCTAAGCAGGTAATTTAATGAACCACTTAAAACTATACATTTTTAGAACTAAAAACTGCAATAAGATCAATTAGTAATTTTACATTTTCAAGTGGTGAATTTAACTACTCAATGCTTTAATTTCCATGTTGAGGGGGAAAAAGCGGCCAGTTTAGCTATCATTCAGGTTACTCACTGAAGTAAGGCTTAATTTCTCATTTTAAAATGGAGCCATCCATATAGAACAGTTCAACCAAAATGTCATCCTCTAGAGACCACATGTAATAGTCAATGACAGCCAGTCAGCCAAATAAATAAATTACACATTACAATTTCTAACAGAAAAATTTTAATGTTATTAACAGAATACAAAATTGTCAAAAAAATTACCTGCTTAAGCATGACAATTTCCTAAAGCAAGAGTCAAAGTTTTAATTTTTATATTCTCCTCAAGAGTTTTATAAATAATAGTGTGAATATTAATAACACTAAATAAAAATTTATGCCTGGGTGCAAAGCATAAAAAGTCACTAGCTCATGGGGTATAAAGATTTCCATGAGCTTGTTAAATTTAATGTATTTTATTTCCTTAAATGGTTATGGGATTTTCCAAAAGCATAGACAAAATTCCTTAAAACTGCCAACTTAGGAACAGTTACATGAAAAGTACCTTTTCAGACTGATTGGAATCTTCTAGAAAAATACACCAAGTCTTTTGAACAAAGTAAGATTGGCTTGCCACAACCAGGTTTTTGAGACTAGGATGACGTAGGGAAGCAATTTATGTCTTGCACAGTTATCTGAAATTCCTGAAAACAAGCAGTTCCCTAAGTAGTAGGTCATAATTTTCTTATCTACAAGCACAGGCACGTGCATTTATTTATATCCCCAGATTAACTTCAAGTCTAATTTTACTGCCACTTAGTATCCAGGGGTGGATTTCTTTTTTGAAATGGAACTTGAGCTAGATCAAAGCCATTTTAAGGTCAAAATTTACTTCTCTGAAAAACAAAGGGTGTGATCCCATGTAATTAATTAATGCTTAGCCATGCCCTTTGGCGCATTCCGTGGTGGCAGGAGGAAGGAACCCTGTCCAGCCGTCCCCACCTGTTGGTGCGGTGGAACTGACTGACTTACCCAAAAGAGCAGATTGAGGGCGTAGAGCAGGCAGCGCAGGCACTTGACGGAATCTTCTCTGGCCATTGTGACCCCCGGAAGGGAGAAGCTCCATTCTTTCACCACATCCTACCACCAAGGGCAAGACGGCGGCGATCTGCAGGGGCGGGGAGGAACAGGGGACTGGCACCGCGCTCCACACCCCCTGCCCACCCCTCCTCCGCCAGCCCTCAGCGGGGTCCGGAGTTTGGTTCATTTGAGACACCGCTTCACTGAAAATCATTTGTTATAGTTATAATATCCTACCCCCCCCCCCAAAGTTCTAAACCGCCTTCAGATAACACCTGCTGAGAAGAGAACTGTCTCCCCAGATGAATGAAGGCGCACAGTAACCTCCCGTTCTCAGGGGACACGCGGCGGCGTCTTCTGCATTCTGACGAGACGCTCTTTAAAACCTCCCTCAATCCACGCCCCTCCTTGGGGACAGCTCCGCTCTAAACCAAACTAGCCCCTGGGACATCCCAGGCGTCGCCGGCGAGTCCGAGTGTCCCTCTCATTAGGACAGTTCCTGGGCCCCCCAACTCGGCAGCCCCGACCCCATCCCGCAGCTCGAGCGGGAACGCGCGGCACCGAAGGGGGCGCAGCGCGGAGGTGGGATTCCGCCCCGCGACTAGAGTTTCTTTGGGAGAACGTGAGAAATGAAGTTTCGGCCCCCGAATGATGGATTAGCCGGGGGCGGGGGCGGGGGCGGGGAGGGGCGCAGGGGAATTAGGGCCCGCGCAGCTGTGCAGGCACCGGTTTAGTCACTCACGTCCCCTCCCCCGGCCCGGCCGCCGCCGCGACCCCGCGCTCCCAGCCGCCGAAGGAGCACAAAGCCGCGCGGTGACCCGCCCGCCACCGCGTCCGCGCGCCCCCGGCAGGGCGCCAGGGGAAGCGCAGGCGGCGGGGCGCGCAGAGGCAGCCTCTAAGTAGTTTAGCACACAGCGCCCGGGGCAGCGCCGGCGGGCTGGCGGGACAGCGGGCAGGAAAGACGGGAGACGTGCGGCCACTCACCGTCTGCGTTTGGCCCCGCTCCGCACTCCCGCCCGAGAACTGTCGGGGACGCACTGAGGGGGCTCATCAGGGCAAGGACGCTCCTCCCGCAGAGCCGAAGGGCTGCATTGGCTCAAGCTGGAGACGCTTCCTTCGCTTCCTCTCCCCCCGCCGCCGCCGTCGCTGCCTCCTGGGAAAAAGAAAAAAAAAAAAAGAGTCCTGGGCAGCAGTTGCTGGAAAGTCTCTGCTAAGCCACCTCCCAGCACCGCTGTCCCTCCCAAGTTCTCGCCAAGTCCCGACGAGGCTGCGGCGGCGGCCAGGGCTAGCGGCACGAACCCTCGGCGCATGCTCGGGCCGCTGCCGCGGGGCCGGAGCCTAGTGGGTGTTTCTTGTCCAGTCACCGGAGCGAGCCCCTGCGGGGACGCCTCACCTCTGCAGGACGCCGTCCAGGGGGAGAGAAAGCCGGGGGACTCTGGGGAAGGCCACGCGGAGAACCCCTTTAAAATGGTGGTGCCGGAGGAGGGGAGGCTCGGTTATAACCATAGGGAAACAGGCTTTTATTATATGAAAATATTTGTGTTTGAGAAGGGGGGTGAAGGAGTGGACCAACCCAATTCCTGCAATGAGAAACCAGTTTTCACAACCTTTCGAGAACCACCTCCTGTGATTTGTCACTAACTTGGTGCCCTGTGATCCTTTTTATTGCTTTGTTGCCCTCCCTGATTAAACACACACACACCACACACAGTTCTTCCCTACTTCCATAATGCACTAATAGCATTTACGGAAGGAAACACTAGACTAAACGTGTCCAGGTCTGACATCTATCATAGGAAGAAAATATTTTTAACTCTTTCACAGGTAATCCAAAATTTTCTCCTAATAAGATTGAGTTTTAAGTGGGTGATTTACCTTGAATTCTGTACATAGTAATGAGACTTTGAATTTCTTTTTAAGCTAGACATTCAGGAAGTATTAAAATACTAATAGGAGTCTATCTTTTTCAAAAAGTTTTTTTTTTGGAAGTAAGAAGTTTCACACTTAAAAATCACTCCATCAGATCTCCATATAAAATTTTGATGTTTTATGCCTCAAGAGAGTCCACACTCCTATAATTATTTGTGTGCACATTGTGTGGCAAATAAATCTACACTAACAAGTCTGAATTCCCTAAAATAAAAGCAACATTTTTTTAGAGAGAATTATTATGAGTTTATTTGAGCCAAACTGACAACAATTTCCAGGAAGCAAAGTCTCAACGAATTAAGAAAATGCTCCAGAAAATAGGAGTTATACTGCTTATTTTATCGTATTTTATTTTATTATAGTTTACATGCACTATTGCTTTGTACTAGTTTCAGGTGTACAGCACAGTGGTCAGACAATCACACTTCACAAAGTGCCCCCCCATATTTCTAGGACCCACTTGGCAACATACATAGTTATTACAATATTATATGTATTTGTTTTACTCTGACTGACTTATTACACTTAGCACAATACCCTCTAGGGCCATCCATGCTATTGCAAATGGTAAGATTTTTGTTCTTTTTTATGGCTGAGTAATATTCCTTTGTACAGATGTACTACCACTTTTTTAGCCACTTGTCTGTTGATGGCATTTGGGTTGTTTCTACATCTTGGCTATTGTAAATAACACTGCAATGAACATAGGGGTGTATATATTTTTTCAAATTAGTGTTTCAGTTTTCTTTGGATATATACTCAGAAGTAGAATTGCTGGGTCATAAGGCAGTTTCATTTTTAATGTTTTGAGAACATGGCATACTGCTTCCATAGTGACTTCACCAATTTGCATTTCTACCAATAGTACACAAGGATTCTCTTCTCTTTACATCTTCACCAACACTTGTTTGTTGATTTATTGATGATAGCCATTGTGACAGGTGTGAGGTGATATATCTTTGAAGTTTTAATTTGCATTTCTCTGGTGATTAGTGATGTTGAGCATCTTTTTGTGTGTCTATCAGCCATCTGTATGTCCTCTTTGGAGAAGCATCTATCCTGGTCATCTGGCCATTTTTAAATTGGATTGTTTGCTTTTTGGTGTTGAGTTGTATGACTTCCTTATAAATTCTGGAAATTAACCCCCTATCGGATATATCATTAGCAAATATATTCTCCCATTCAGTAGGTTGTCTTTTTGTTTTGCAAGCAACATATTTGAGAAAACCTAATAATGGGAGTCCTCCTTACATTGCTGTAAGGGGGGAAAAATAGAATCCTGTGTTTGTCATTGCCTGTCTACGGTCAGTTTCTTCATGAACAAAATGACAGTGAGGCAGACACTCACTTGGGTAGAAGTAAAATTAAGACTACAAGAGAACCAATGTTCTGGGTTAGAGTTAGGACAATTTTTGGAAAGCAAATCACTAAGCTGAATGTAAGGCAGCAAGCCCAAAAGAGCTCAAAGACAGCCATCCACACAAAACACCAAGAAAAGTATCCAGTCATCCATCAGATGACTCTAACTATGACAGCAAAGTATCTTCTAGAAACATGGAGAAGAGCAAAGAAACCTACTTTTACCCAGTATCAGTTTATGCTCAAATTAGAGAACTGCTGAGATAACCCACCATCTGAATGCTGTTGGCACCACACATTCCTCTGAGAGATAGAAATGTCCCCTCATCAGCAGTCTATGACTACCATCAAAACTGACAAAAAGAGCACAAAAAACTTCCATGTCACTAAACAGAGGTCCTTTTTCTATTTCTGGAATGCAGTCAAGTGCCTTTCCATAATTCATACATTTCAAGGGCCCTAGAATAATACAATTTTAGAGGAAGGTGCTTTGGAAGTATGGATGTCCCCCCCTTTTTAGTAAATATGGAATCATAGAAAGTTAAAGGAGTTGCTCAACATTATATATCTCTAGTTAAATCAGATTCCAAACTAAAATTCAGAATCATACTCTCTAACAGTACGTGAGTTCCATGATTCTCAAAATTGCTGTATATTAGAATCATTTGGAAGTTTAGAAAAAATTCTAACACTTAAGCCATACCCCACACCAGTTAAACCAGAGTCTCTGCAGATGTGGTCTAGACATCCAGATTTTTCAAAGTTCCCAAGTTAATTCTAATCTGCAGCAAAGGTTGAAAATCACTGCAACTAATGCGTTACAGATGCCAGAAAACTAGCAAAGGGGTCTTTTCAGGTTTAGCTGGATCAGACCCCTCACTTGTGAGTTGATAAATTAAAATTAATATTCTCATTTATAAGTTAAGAAGAAAACAGAACTCTAGTTACTGCTATAATATTCCTAATAAACCATTATCAGAATATATGAATCAAATTTCAGTAGAGGAGATCTCACCACATTTGAGACATTGTAGGATTGGGCAGTCTTGATTGTTTCAAGCTGACCACGCCTCCGTTTAACTTCTGCCCCTCATCTCTAGTTCTGCATTTTGGAGTCCACAGCTTGAGCAATGTTTCTCCCATCTGCAACCCTTCAACTCCCTGAGGGCAGCCACTATTCCCTCCCTCTCCAATTCTTGTCTTCTCCAGAATTACAGAAGCACAGTAATACTTGACATCACAGCTGTCATTGGATAGGCTCTATAGTTTTCTTTGTGAGAATAACTTTTTTTTTTTTTTCTGTGCATACACAAAATAAAACAAAAAAACAAAAATGGAAAAGAGAAAAATTCCAAAATGTGCATGGCAATTTGAATGTAGAATAACACATTAGGAAGATTGTGTGGTCTATTCATTGCCCATGAGGCAAGAAACCCAATTCTACAACTATGTATGCTTCCTTAAATACCTTTTGAGTGTGCGACACCTAGTGTGCCACATGCTGAAGATACTAATAATAAGATGGGTTCCTATCCTCCAAGAAAAGGCAAAACTATTATTTTCAGTTTAGATGGGAACAGCTGCTATTTATGAACAATCTCATATGTGTCAGTCTCAGTCAGAAATAAAACTCAGCTATGCACTGAGGTAACATAAGTTCCTCACTCCACAAGGCAACTCATTTGTCTATATGTTATTCCTCTCATTCTTCTCAAGTTATACAGAGGAATGAGCAGCATGGGTATTTGGTAGAATGATTGAGTTTCTATTGTTTCTTAGTATAATACCTTTACAGTACACTTAAGACACTTCTTCATCAATGCAGAAAAAAGACATAATATGTTTTGAGCAAGTAATATGTGTCTGACATGTTAGATGCTTCTCATAGTGTATCTTATTAATTCATCATAACCACACAGTAAGATACTGAGATTCGGTTGATTTCTCCAGGGTCATACAGGCAGTGAGCAACAAAACAGATTTTAAGATGTGTCTGACTCTTTGCTATGTTAATCTGCATTAAAACAATATTTCAAATCTGGGTGGGGAGTCATTGACAAGCCTCAAGAAGAAAAACACTCTAGGCATTTTTTATTAGCTCTTGAGAATATGAGACTGAATTTCAAATATATATACTCAAACTATGACTGGTAAATCTACTTTTACCTTTTATTTCTGGCAGAGTACACCCAATAGAACCTGAAAAAGCCTTTCATCACTGAATTAGTCAAACTTCTCTCAAGTACAGGCTTAAGATTGGCAAAAAAAAATACAGGATTCCTGGTAACATTAGAAATTCAGATAAACAACAAATACTTTTTTGGTTTAAGGATGTCCAAATATTGCATGGGACAAATACCACATTGGACATACATATACTAAAAATTATTTATGATTTATTGGAAATTCGAATTTAGCTGCACATCCATACTATTGATGAAAAGACGAATCTCAGAGAGATGGAGGAGGGCAGGTGGGTGGAGGGGGAGAGATTAACCAAAGAATTCATAGGCATATATGCACAACCCAAGGACATGGACAATGGTGTGGAAAGGGCCTGGGGAGGCGGTGGGAAGAGGTGGAATGGGTCATTGGGGAGAAAAAGGGACATCTGTAATATTTTAAACAAAAACAAACACATACAAAAAAAGGATTGCCCAAAGCAGCAACCTCATAGTAACCCCCTAGAATACTTTCTTGTTAAAGTTTATCCAAATCCAGCCTTTGTACAAAATTTAGAGATCTGGACTCATTTCATCAGCTTACATTGGTACAAATAATCCAGTCTTATTCAGTAAATATTTATTGAATTGTTACTACAAACTCAGAACAATGATAAGAGATACCAAAAGCTATAAAGTCATTTTGACTCTCAAAGAATTTACATCTTCATTACCACACATACTCTTCTGAAAGTCTTAACTTGCAGTTCTTTGAAACAAACTATAAACAAAGGGAAGGAATACAGGTCCATTTACAAATAGCTGTCAAATCCTAGTTTTCTTAGAATGATCCTTCAGGAATTATTCCATTACACTACTACATCACCTTCTTGTCATGCCCACAGGACAGCAGCTAGGGGAAAGATAAACAGTTGCCATGCATATTAGTCACTTGTCTTCATCTGCTGTCCCTTCAATTCACTTGCTGTGTTTTAAAATTTCCAGGTTATTCCAACTGTACAATACTAATATGTTTATTTATTTACACCAGAAAAATATTCAATTTTAAAATTTATTTTCAATTAGCTAATCCAAGCTCACAAGTGTTCTTTACTTACCACATATAAACCAACCATTTTATGTACAAAAACAATTGTGATTTTTGTGGTTATAATTTAGCCTTTAAAAAAGTTTTATCACTGCAATTTAAACTTTCTATTCCTATGCTATTTGTGTGTGTGTGTGTGTATTAGCCCTAACCATGTAAGACACACTAGAGATGTAGTGAATTTTCATTTTGTATGAATGCATTAATGGTTGACTGATTAATAAGAAAATAAAGTTAGTGTTCCTGCTTTCTTTCAGTGATGCTGCTGCTTTTTTTGTTCTTGCAAAGAACTAACAATTGCCACTATGTTTAACTATTTTTGTATTGTCAGTATTCTTTCTTAGAAATATTAATGATTACTGTTCACAGAGATACAGGAGGAGATGTCATGTCAGAGACAGAAGACACCCACATGTAACTCAGAGAATTAGTTTTAATAACTTAGAAGCATTTCTGTTATTTTAATACATTTCTTAGTTTTATCAGTAAAATTACTCACTGTAAATGACCAGAAAAAAGACTTGGGATGTAATATGGTTGGTTTAGAAAACTTATGCATATTTTCCAAAATGACTAGTAGGAATTAAATTATGTGTTTTCTGGTGGGAGTTTTATATTTAGGGTGTTTTATGAGTCGCTGTCACCTTAACACTGGGTCATAGAGAGGAATCTTTCCAAGTCTGTCAATGTGGAGATGATTTGGTTTTCACTTCAGGGAAGGTGGCCTAAAACGTGGCAACAGTCAGTTGGGCAGCAAGGCTGACCATATGTTAACTTAATTAACTAGATCCCAGCAGCCATTTTTTGCATCAGACATAAAGACTGAAAATGTAGCAACCAAGAATTTATGTTACTTAAGTTTACTCTCTTTCTTGAATTTTTTTTAATGTCCCCAACTTGCACTTTACTAAGGGTATTATAAATCATTTCCCTTCTTCCCTTCCCTCCACAACCTTCACTCTATTCAGGCAAGTTGTGCCAACTATCCAGTGAACTCATCATGTTTGCTCTACATCTAAAGTTTCACAAACATGTCTTATTCAGTTATGGAGCAGACAGGGATGGCCAGAACCTAAAAACTAGCCCAATCAGTTAGGGTGTGAGTGAAGACCCATCAAAAGGCTATGTAAATTCAGGCAGAACCAGGTATGAGGGGAATGTGTTAGCAAGTGTGAGGTGGAAATCTCAGCAGGAAGATAGATGGCAGCATCAGGGAGGCCCAGCAAAGGGTGACAGGCAGGTAGGTGCCGTGGCAGATAGACAGAACTAAGTGTCCTAGGGCGTGGCACCAAACAAAAAAACAACATGAAAGCAAGAAAATACCGACTCCACGTCAAGGTGATTTAATCACTCTGTCCAGGGCTTAGTTGGCGAGGCTGGTCCAGGGAGATGAAGGCAGGCTCCTAGAAAAGCGAGATTCTAGAACAAGAACCACAGTCCCAGAGAAATTCCTCTAGTCTCTAGTTTTAAGAATCATAATGTTAAGATTAGAAAAGTTTGTAGCTTCCAGATTAAGGGAGATCTCAAATGCTGGGCTGAGGAGTTTTCACTTTGTTCAGAGACAATGGCAGCCACTGACAGGTTTTCACACGAGCAGAAGAATAACAACGAACAACAGCAGAAATGTTGAGGTCAGACCTAGATCTGAACGCTGTCTTCACTTGCTAGTGATGCGATAATGGACAACTGGCCTCCCCTCCTCCCCTCTGTAAGCCTCAGGTTCCTTATCTTCATACCTACCTCCTAGACTGGTGATGAGTATTATATAATATGTGAGTGGCCCAAATTTAGCTGGACTCACACTGTCTTTTGAAGTTTAAAAAAAAAAAGGTTGAGCCTCTCTTCCGAAAGCAAAGCAGCGGGTAAACTTGTTTCCCCCTTGTAATCACTCTGGGCATTCTTAGGACAGGGAAGGAGGGGAAACAATTCTTCTAGAGTTCTGAATCAATTTAAGGACAATCTTGTCATCTCATGAATGCTATTTTTTTCTCTGAAAGGTGACCGTCTCCAGGAAAATATCCCTTCCCTCTCAAAGTATCAAGCCAACAATGATAGCTGCCTTTGACTGAAGTTTCAGAGCATGTGAAAGGATTTTGGTAGCAGCAAAACATATAGTTCAAAAACAAATATCAGAAATCCTCTGGCTACTCTAGTACTACTTATGTTTTCCTGGTTGTCTTTCCCTGAAGTTTCCATGTTGACTGCCCCCTTCTCTGTTCTCCTCACTCATGGCTTACACTCCAATCCCAAATTCCTGGTAACTTCTCATGCAGACAACATGGTTATCTTTTTTGTTTTATACAAAACAAAATTGGCTTTCATACAATTTTCTCCCAAAGAGAAATTTTGATGCAAGGCAAGTTGGGAAGAGATTCACAGGTCTAATGAAGATACAACCGAGACTATTGAAGGTGAGTCAGAAGAGAAACTGGTATTAAGACAGCTAGGAGGAGTCATTTTGGGATCTGAACAAATACTAACCTCAGAAACGATTCAATTAGTTTTGAAGCCACGTTTTGATTAGATTCATTGTGGAGGAATATATGCTAAGGGGCATTGTTGAAATAATACAAGAATCAGCTGGCAATTAGTGGAGTTTACCAGCTAACTTTGGTCAGGAAAAGAGTAGAAAAAGGCATCCTAGAATACACTGTCACCCCAGGGTGACTGTGGCAATCCCAAAGCTGTGCCTCCCTGAGGAGCAGCATTAGAAGCGTAACACCATGGGGGAAATAGACTTCACTAAAATAATCCATCCAATCACCAAACCAGCAAATAACACAAACAGAGTCCAAAAGGAGGCGGTGAACAGTACCTGAGTTGCTGCAGTATTTTATCTAAAATGTCTAGTTCCCAACACAAAATGTTGAGGCCTGAAAAGAAACAGGAAGATATGACTCATACACCAGAGGGAAAAAACAACTGTCACAGAAACTGCTGTGACAGTGACCTGATGTTGGATCTAACAGAAAGATATCTCAAAGTAGCCATTATAAATATGTTCATAGCACAAAGGGCAGTATGACTAAAGAAGTAAAGGAAGGTGGGATGGCAATGTCACATCACATAGATAATGTCAATAAAAATATATGTTATAAATAAGAACCAAATATTACTCTATGTTCTAGACACAATAATACATTTTATATTCATATTATATTTACATATAAATACATTATATATAATAATGATATATATACACACATATACATTATATATAATGTATTATGGGCCTATAATATATAGAAATGTTATATATTTGCCAATAATAACACAAAGGAGTGAGTGGGAGCAAGGCTATAATGGGCTAAGGAAATTATTATAGGTGATAAAGTAATAATTGTATGAAAGGAAGAAAGAAAAAAGAAAGAGAAAGAAGAAAGAAAGAAAGAAGAAAAGAAAGAAAGAAGGAAAGAAGAAAGAAAGAAGAAAAAAAAAGAAAGAAAGAAAGAAAGAAAGAAAGAAGAAGAAAGAAGAAAGAAAGAAAGAAGAAAGAAAGAAAGAAAGAAAGAAAGAAAGAAAGAAAGAAAGAAAGAAAGAAAGAAAGAAAGAAAGAAAGAAAGAAGAAAGAAAGAAAGAAAGAAAGAGAAAGAAAAAAGAAAAAAGAAAAAGAAGGGAGGAAAGGGAGGGGGTAGGAGGGGAGGGGAGGAGAGGAAGATGCCACAAGTCTGCCTCATCAAAGATACCAGCCCCTACCTTCTTTAGCAGTTACTTACTGAATTCTTGATGCCCTTCTCTTGCATGCTCAACCCCACTCTAGTGCCAAAACAATCCTGATGTTGCAGAGCAGATGTTATAACAGGAAGGACAAGCCTATTAGCTGCCAGGACTTCAGAGGACCTCTTTCCCTCCGGCTGCAGCCTGCCCCTATTGGCCCCACACTGTCCTCCAGCACTAATCATAAGTTCCTCCTCAGCTTTCCGTATCTGACATTCAAATTTAAAATCCTATTTAGAATCAGAAACCCTTCCCCAAACTTCATCTTCTGGCTATGCCCTAATACTGTTCTTAATCTCTCTCTCCAGAAGCTGAATCTTGCTCCCTATATTTGATTTGCTTTCTTACTCTCTGGGACTTGTTAAGACTGGACCCTTAAACCACCACAAGGTATAACCTGCTTAACCTGGAATTTTCATGATGTTGTGGACCATTAGCACCCCCACCCCCAACAGACAGACAGACACATGCACACACACACACACACACACACACACACACACACACACACAGCATTGGAACATCTGGGATACTAAAACCTTCAAGAAGCAAGTCTGTGTCTGCCTTGACCCTTCAGACATGTACCTCAAGCCCTAGAGCTGGGGACACTGTCCCAACCCTTTCCTATATTGACCTATAGGGCTTTGCATAGTTTTGTATCTTTGTTTTTGTTCTGCCTAAACATGCTTGAATTTTAATGGCAAGTACATTAAAGTCTCTTTTCAAGGTTGATCTCACAGCTTATGGAAGTAGGCTTCTCTATTGAGTGAGTTTGTAACATAACATTCTGTCTCCTCAGTGGATTTTGCTGGTCTCTTTGTTATTTTTGCTGGTTATAGTGTGCTTGCATCAAGCTACACAGCTTTTCCCTTCCCTTTTCCCTGTTCTCTTTTCTGTCAAAAGCAAAGAAACAAAATTTCTAATCTATGTGGGGGAGAAAATCAGGAGAAACAACCGAGATGACAGAACAGAACTCAAAGTCAGAGGAAATATATTCTGAGAGTCTAGAAAAATCCATGAGCTTCAGTGTAAGGATTGTGTGCTGTTTTTGCATAAGGATTTGATGAAAGGATCGTGTGTGTGTGTGTGTGTGTGTGTGTGTGTGTGTGTGTGTGTGTGTGAATGTGTTTTCTTACTTATCTATACTTTGTGTAGTTAAAGTTCTGAGATCATTGGCCTCTGGTCATGAAAGTGTTACTGAACTAAACTTTTGAAAAAAAGACCCTGAAAAAATATTTGAAGGGAATTTTACTTTTAGCAGATCAATTTTAATTTTGTATCTGAACTACTTCAAGACTGTATAGTAAGTGAAATGACCAGTGAACTGGGAAGCAGAAGACTGAGTTTCTAATCTAGATTTTTCCTGAGCCAGGAAACCTAAAGTTGTTTAATGGCTCTCCATCTGGAGGGATAAGAAAGGGATTTTAATCTCTCACATTCTGTTAACTTTAAAATTTTTAATAATTCTAATTTTCAGCAATTTGATCACATATTTCAAATTCTTTTTAGTTAGTACAAAAGTTCCTGCCCATAACAATATTTTAGGGCAAAACATTCATAATCTAATATCCTTTTTTTAAATCTAAAGACTAAATACTGATATGGGGAGTGTGCTTCAATTCCATTGATAACAATAGTTCAGTGTTTTTTCTGTTTTGTTTTGTTTTTTAGATATATATCTTTATTGATTTCAGAGAGAGGAAAGGAGAGGGATCCAATCGAGAGATAGAAACATCAATGATGAGAGAGTCATTGATCGGCTGCCTCCTGCACGCCCCCGACTGGGGATCGAGCCCACAACATGGGAATGTGCCCTAGATCTGAAGTCAAACCCCAATCACCCGGATCCTGGGTCTACTCTCAACCGCTGAACCACATCTCAATTGTTGAAGTTCAAAGTTAGGTTTACAATATTGGTTTACATATTATCTTTGGTTAAAAATGTCTGCTCCTAAGAGTGCTTTAGATATGGGCCTCATGTTATATAGATCAAATACTCATGTCCTATGTATATCTAAGCACTAGAGATGTTAAATTCGCTTTATTTTTCTTTTTGTCTTTCAACTCTGAAGATGGTTGTGATTAAAACATACAATTGTATTATGCATCCACCTTCATACTTAGTCCTGTAATTTTTTTGTACATTGAACATTCATAGTAGGCATAATTGACTTTATGAATTTATGCTAATTGGTAGCTACTAATTTCCTCTGTTAATTCAAATTCAAGACCATAAATCATGATTCACTTATTATTCTTTCATTTACAGAATAAAAATGACAATATTATATGATTTTATGACTAGACAGTCTTCACAGAATAATTAGTTCAGCAGTAATCAATAACAGCTCAGTACAAGTACATCTGAGATTCTCAACTGAATAGAAACAATGATCTCCAGGTTCTGTTTCAAGACTTTGGAACATGTACGCTTGTTGGTGTCTGGACCATAATGGTATCAAATATTTTAAGTATAATGTCTGAATGAAACATGTGCTGCTAGTTTTCACCAACATGAGAGAATATGTTTGCAGAGAGAAAGGAGTGATATAATAGCCATAGTTTTTTGTTTGTTTGTATTTAAACAGCAAGCTTTTAGACTCTTCTTCCATTCAACAATGTCCATATCCAGTGTCTGGATATCGTTGCAAATTTGTTCTACAGAAACAGGTGCCAATATAGTGACTCAACTTCCGTTGTCACTGTTGACCTCCATTTCAGGTTTCCTTTTTCTCCTGGTGATGTAGGCAAAATCATGGCATGACTGCACTGCCTCCTTTCATCCCAGTCTTTTCCACTCCCTTAGTTGGAGAGGAAGGATGCGTACATGGAGGGGTGTGCTGGTCCTCCTCCTGCCAAGTATAACAACAGTTCTTTTCATAAGTTCATGATCAGCGTGGTTTGACATCCCTGTATTTTCCTGTACGAATTTTTCATGTGAGTTCTTGATTAACTTCCTGGGGCAAACTTCCTTTGGAGCTGGATGGAAGATACCACAACTAACAGAAATCAACTCTCTTCACTCATAATTATATTCACTGGTAATGGAACACCTGTACTCTCCCTTTTCCAAGTTGAATTCCTGGGACTAAGACCACTGTTGAGAGAAACTCCTCTCTGCTCCAGAGGCCTTGTTTCAGAAGTCACATCTTTTCCAGGAGGTAAACAAAGCCTTTGGGGCACCATCTGGGTATGAGATGATTTCAGGAGAGGAAGTATTTGATCACCACATGCACACAATGGAGTGGGCTACAAGAATGTACTTCTTTCCCAATCTTCCCTACTACATTCAGTATTTTCTTTTTAGTTTTATCCTTAATTGCTCCATCCTAGTCAAAAACATATCCAAAATAATTGTATGAGTTTCTATTTCACAAGAAAAAGTACAGAGGAGCTGAATAAAATAATGCCATCTCTTCTTTCTGCATGTTGTAAGAAAAAGATATTTTGCCGATGTAAACTCTCATTTTAAATTCAGCATTTTGTTTTCTCCCTCTCCTCTGAGTTAAAAGGGCTTCGGGTGAGAAGTGATAGAACATTGATGTGTCACATGAAACTTTCCCTTTTCCACTCAGCACTAATGAAAATATTTGCCTTCTACTTAACTAACAGGTCTTTTCTTTAAAACTTGCTGAACTTGTTTTTTAACTTAGTAACTTCAGTGCAGACCATAACAGAGATGCTTTAGATTTTCATCTCTTTCATTCCTTAGGGAAAAAAAAAGAAAGAAAGGGGGGGAAACTACCCACGCCTACAGGCTAAATAAGGAGAATGAAGAAAAGTTTCTTAGTTCATAAAATAATAATTTTTAAATGCTCATTGGTTTATTAAACTATTGCTTTCCATTAATTACCAACCAAAAAAATCACTTACTATCACAGACATAATATATTTTAAATTGTCAATATAATTTTAGCTTATTTAATAACAACATGGAAAGTACAAATAGAAATGATCCTTCCTCATCCGAAGATGCATAGTGCTTTGGTATTTTAACACTAATATTTGCTCATTGGACTAACTCATACTGAGCATAGGGCATATTAAAGTCTCTCATACCCTAAGAACATCTCAACTGTACCAGTAAATGCCCTTCTGTAAATCTACCCATGCATTTTTTTTAAAAATTGGAAGACATAAAGGCATGTACAGTCAGCATAAAAATACTTTAAACTATTTCATCTACTCAACAAAATTATTCTACTGAAACTAAATAAATAGTCATTGAATTACTACCCAGAAGAGTCAGCAGCTGCTTCTATTTAAGGCTTTTATATATGTCTCTACTGTCCCCTCCCTACTCCACCAAGTTAACCCAGGAAAGAGACAGCAGGATTAATTTCAAGAGCCCTTTCTCCCTGCCGGGCACTGGGAAATGGTGGAATGGGAAGCAGCTGCATGTCCTGGGCCATTCTGTCCCTTTTAGTTATTTTTCTTCCTTCTTTCCCTCCAACAGCCTTCCTTTTCTTATACAATCTCAGTTAGTTCTCAGGCTTATATATTACATTTATATCTTGACACTTATAAGTACATCTCTAGCCTAGACTCCCTCTACTGGGAACTCCGGATTCTAGTATCCTACCTACAGGACAGCTCAAGCTTCACGCGTGCAAAATGCAATTTCCAGCAACGAGGCACCACACCACTTCTCAATTAGTAAGTGGAATCACCGTTCATTCATTTTTAAAGACAAAACCTAGATTTTATCCTTAGTTTGTTCTTTTCTCTTACCTCAACACTATTCACTCTAATGGGAAGTTCTAACAATTCTATTGCAAAATATACATCAAATCCATATTGGTCAAAAAGTGACACTCTCAATTGGACCCTTTTATATTAAGTTTATGACCAAATTATCATGACTTTCATAATTTTTATAATTTAATTGACTTTCATTAATTTTATAGATTGTGATATAAGGATTAATTAAAAGGTTCTTTGTAAAAAAATAAATATAAATAAATAAAAAATAAAAATGTTTTTAAAAAGAAAGAAACATAGAAGCATGGAACAGATTGATAAATCTCAGAGGGAAGGAGGGAGTGGGGGGGGGGGGAGAGATTAACCAAAGAATTTATATGCATATATGCATAACCCATGGACACAGACAATAGTGGGGTGAAGGCCTGGAGGAGTGTGAGGTGGAGAGGGTCAATGGGGAAGTAAAGGGGGGACATGTAATACTTTCAACAATAAAGATAAATTTTTAAAAAAGAAAGATTCTTTCAAGTCAGAAATTATACTCTTCTGAGACTTTGCTTTCTTTCTATATTTTCCTGACCAAATCTACCATTAAAATCTTTTTGTGTTTATTCTTAAGCCTCGCTAAATAATATTTATATTTAAACTGCATTTTTATGTACACTTGGGATTAATCATAAGGAATGGCATGGCATTTAAACATGAGTGACAAATTTTTCTCAGAGACATCTGATTTTTTTCATGATTGTGAAAAGTTCCTAAAGTTCCATCTAAGCCTTTACTTGCTTCAAAGTTGCAATACTATACATCCAGCTTCTACAGAAAACTCACTGACATGTTCAGCACAGCAGGCCTAAAACTGAACTTCCTGACAGCCCTAAACTGAGTTATGTTCTCCTCTATGATGCTCCCATAACACCTGTGTAACCTCTTTTGCCATGTAAATTGTGTGTCATAACTACTTGTAGTTCTATATTCTCGACTACACTGTCACCTCTTCAAAAACAGTCTCTATTGTTCATCTCCTCAATGTCTAAGAACATTCTAGATGCATTCTGTAAACATATTTTTCAAATTAGAAACTATTTTCTCTAAAATAATACAATAAAAAGTCATTCTTTTACCCAATTAAAATCTACATCATGATAAGAAGTGTAACTAACTCTTGAAGGCAATTTAACATTAGTCAATGAACATATATTTTAATGCCTAAAAGACTCCATTTCCTCTAGGATGGATTGGGAAGGGTTCAATGGAACAGCTTGTCAACTGGACAATTTTGACTTTTGGCATACCAAACAGAAGGTGTCAACAAAGTATGTCTGGGATGATAGTCAAGTATTTGATTTCAATGTCCTTTACTTTATGGAATTGGTCATCAGTTTCCTTCTCTTTTTCATTAGAGTCCATCTCTGTTATTCCATTTAAAAGGTGTCTTTAGATGTACAAAGACTTCATTGAAAAATAGTGAAATTCAGTAAGGTTGTCAATGGATAACATCTCTTCCTTTTTACATAGCACTCTAAAATACCCACGCTCTTTTTGCCTCCAAATACCATCAGCATCTTTGATCTCTCCCTCTCTCTCTCTTCTTCTCTCTCTCTCTCTCCCTCCCTCTCCCCCTCCCTCTGGCTCTCTCTCCTAGATCATCCTATTTGATTTCTTTAAAATTGTTTAGAGTTGGAGAGTGATATAAAATGCCACTTTCAGAATTTCATCAACCACAACAGTGTGTAGAAGGCAACCTTTTTTACAGTTTTAAAGTCTGATACTTTGCCTCAAATAATCATGGGAGGAAAAAAACCCCAAGCATCCACTGGCTATGTGAGTGAAACTAACACACCAGCATGTGGCTGGTGAATGAAGGAAACCTTAAGGAACTAAGTAGGCAGTCCGAAATCTACATGGACAATTGTTGGGCTTAGGGATTTTTCTCACTCAAGTGGGGTATAGGATCTGTGCTTTCTGGGAGATTGTCTGAGGCCAGGTCTTCAAGCCCATAAAGTCTGAAGTTAGAGTTCTTGCAGGGTATCATTTACACCATGCAGATCATCGCCTAACATAGCACAAGGGTCTTTGGAGCCTCCATTTGGCAGCCAGCCATGATTCACTGCAGCAGCATATTGTCAAGGCAGCTGCTCCTTCATCCACACATACAAGTACACATACTCAACTCACTGCGAAATTAACCCTCTCTCACCTACCAACACATACACAGCCTTGTTTTCACACTACCCATAAGAATCATATCTGATTCATTGAGGACCAACTGTGTACCAACTCTTTTCATATAATATCTCTAAGTTTTACAGCAGCCCTATTGGTAGATATTATGATCCCCAATTTACAGGTGAGAAAACTAAGAGGTGGAATATCTTGGTCATGGACTCAGACTAGTTCAAGCCAGAACTGTAATTCAAACCAAGGTCTGTCTGATTCCCAAACCCTCTTGCCATTGATAAGTAGTTACCTATTTATATACCACACTAGGGTCTAAAGAAGGGGCAAAAGCTTTTTTAAAGAGCAAACTCAGGAAGTCATTAAGAAGTTAGGTAAATTCTATTATTAAAGATACAACCCTGTCTTCATTATTACCAGAGCTGACCTGCTTGAGAACCATGAAAACCTATGATTACTTAAAGTGTGTTCTTTAATCTCAATGATGTTATATTTTAAATATTCAGTCCTTTAGGCAAATAACATTTTAACAAAGCACTAAAAACTTGTAGGAGTTCCAAAAGAGAAAGGGAATTGCCAGTAATGTGGTCAGAATGCAGTATGTTAAAGGGCAGTTGCCTGTTATCCAGAGGGCCATTCTAGGTGCGCATTCTCCAGTGGATTTATCAAGGCCTACTCCAGACACTGGCCTCAACTCGTTGATATCAGAAGCTTGATTTGTGCCTCTTACTAAAAGTAATTCCTATTAAATGAGAGATTTGGTTCCTCTAGACTAGATTTTATGTGGGAAAATTATTAATAGATAGTTATTCAATTTATTATTGTTAGAAGTAAAAAAATATTCAATTTATTATTGTTAGAAGTAAAAAAAGATTAGTTCTCCTTTATAGTTTTCAGTTCGTATTATAAACTTTATTATCCCTTTATAAAGCTAGCAAATTTTCAGTCACTTTAAATATGGCCTTTAATTTCTATCTGGAAGCAGTTATAAACCTTGTTAATTAAACTCCTTTTCAACATTTTAAATTATATTAACACATTTAACATAATCATTTTCTATTCATACATAAATTATCTAACAAACTTTCTCAAGTGCTTAAGCAGTACTTATAAAATTAATAAATGAAACTTTAAAAATGGTTTCAAGTTTTCTTTTCTTCAGATATTATACATAAAATTAATTATATTCAGTCTAGATAAATAATTCTAAATCAGTTCTCAATTAGACATTTTAAAATGGTGTTACAAGGTTGACCTGTTATCCTAACAGGTTAATGTCTCATACATTATAGATACTTACTATATAGCAAGTATGCCACATTAACTAATGGAAAAATATTATTACATTTTGGTTCTCTTAAAATTTTTTACAATTAATTTTAATCTTCCCAGATATGAAAATTCTTCCCCACAAAGAAAATATACCATCTCACAAAATTTTAAGGGTTATATCCTCATATAATTTTTGGAGCTACCTTTTCAGCTTCTCAATGACCTGAGGCTGCTCATAGAATAAGAATGGATCCTGCCTGTGACTTATCCTTATAGATTATAGCAGGCTATATTAAAGGACTTCATGTGGCTCATATTCATTAGAAGTGAATCACATCATTATCTAATTTTAAAGTCAGGTTAGAATCTTTAATTCCCACCCATACCTCTTAAATGGATTTTTGCTTTCCTTAGTTTTGCTATCTTAGTTTCTAAGACAACTAAATGTATTCAAATTTAAGACAATCTGCATTTTCTCACATTAATAAAAGCACCTAACTCTTCCTAGCATTAAAACAGTATTGGATTGAATTCTGAAATGTCTTGGAGCTTTGTCTAACAATTTTGCTCACCACTTCCAAGGTCATTCTATTAACAGATTCATGTCTTAAGGGCAAATGAACATTAACAACCAGGTTTATGAAAGTAAAGTATCAAAACAAAATGTCAATATTTTAATTTACAAAAATAAATATAACTGGTAAAGAATTCAGGCCCTTAAAATCTCCTGGTACACACATTATTTTCATACAAATGAGTTTTGTAAAGAGGCAAGTTATCACTGGAAGGCTTCTTGTTGATATGGAATCAGAACAAGAGGAATTAAATATATGATCTGGATAATTAATGACATCAGCATGAGATGATCTGATACAGAGGACCCTCATAGATAATATCCCTTCTACCCAAAACTTTGGTAGTAACTATAAGGCAAATATGGAGTCAAACAAATGGAGCTCAAAATGTCAGCCTTGTTACTGATGAAGGCCAGACTAGGGATGCAGCTTGCAACTAAGAGCACTGATAAATACTTCTCCACTGAATTAGACACACAGACATTGTAACTGGTACAGCTGCTCAATCCCAATTACCCCCACAGCCAGGCTCCTGACTACAGGAAAGTGGAGAGAGCAAAATTTATGCGTCCTGTGGGGAGGCTGGTTTACAAAGAGAAGAAAGAGAGAGACACAGAGACAGAGACAGAGACAGAGACAGAGACAGAGACAGAGACAGAGACAGAGACAGAGACAGAGAGGAGGGCAAAGAGTGATATCTCTCTTCCAAATTTCATTTATTAAATAAGACATTTCACCTCTTGGGGGAAGGGAGAATTGGAGAAAGATGGTTAGGACAACCCAGTTGAAAAATAGGTACTTTTATTAATTGTCAAAGAAAAATGCAGTCATGTAAATACTGGAATCCCAAACTTTATAGGTAATTTAGGGATTTTAAAAAATAAGGTTTCTTCAACAAACTTTTGAAAAGACAATGAAATCAAACTGCCACAAAACAGGAGTAGGAATTATTGTACATATTATAACTACCCCTCAACCAGGGTCAGCTTTCCAAACAGGTGACAAGATTGCCAGTGATAGCCTGTTGCTGCACACCATACAGGCCACTTCCTGCACACCATACATAACCTGTGTTGAAAATTCCTCCAATAGGATTCATTCTTCTGGGTTCAAAAAACTCTATTAAAATGCCAGCTCTCAGAATATGAGCTAAATATTAGTAAAAACAGTGACCTGAATTTCTTAAAAACTAGGATAAAACTTGACAGTTGAGGAGGGAAGTGCACCAGAAGAAATCTACCAGAAGCTATAAAGTGTGTCATTAAAATGGGAAATACAGCAATCTAACTTTTCCTATTTTCTATTTTTAATGCACCATCCTCTACCAATAATAAGACAAGTCATGTCAACAAGCTAGGAGAAGAAAACATGTAAAATGCAGATAGAGGCATTTCTAATAAATTTTAAAAATTTAATGTCCTGGCCAGAAAGCAGAGTGACAAGGGATTCCTGATGAAATAACGTGAAAGCTAGATGTAATTTTTCAAGAAATGGAAACAAATATATGCAGTCTATCATAAATCATTGATCATATTTGTGCCTGATGTTTTATGACATTTCCCCTGTAGTGCCTATTGTTTATCCACATTAATAAAAAATAACCTGAAATTAATGCCAAATGCCCTATGAAAATACTGCAAAGCAAAAACATTAATCACCAGATTACTTCTGCTTCTGCTGAAAAGAGTTTGAAAGCTTTATATCACTCAGTGGCATGTTTCATTTTAAGCAGCCTGGTCTACTTTCATCTCTGTGCTATGTATAGCATGCTGAACTATCTTCCCAAGATCAAAGGGAAACTCACTGTACTTTATTTACAAAGGCAAATTTAATGGGTAACCAACATACTTATTTTACCAAACTGACTAGTCCCTTTGAACTACTATCTTCGCTGATCCATGGACCATGCGCAAATGTAGAGAAGGCTTCCTTGAATCTGGAAAATGTTCTTAGCTTCATCAGTGCACTTTCTTTGAACTGCATGCCATGGATTTTACTACACTATAAGAGCACAACAGAGGTTTCTTCAGGACATGTGAGTGTTAAAATCTCTTAGAAAACAAAAACCTAAACAAATGAAAACTACATCAACACTGCAAAATTGAAAATATTTCATCTCAATACCAACAGAGAAGAATAACTGATCCCAAAGTACATTATTATGATATTGGTAGTTTATTCAATAATTGACCCACTTACCTGTTTATCTGACTATGGAATGGCTTATAATGCTCACTTCTACACTGATTTAAGTAGAAAATATTTGTTCTGTGTGTTCCATTAATATAAAGGTGTATGTGAAGCAAGATGACACAATGGAAAGAATATAGATTTAGAAGTTTTGCGTTCCAGTACATCATAAATGAGGAAGAGGGTGATTTTGGATAAGTTGTTAATGTCTCTGAATCTCAGATTCCTCATCTTCAAACTAGGAAGTCCCCTTTTGTGATAGGCATCAATGCTGCTCACCAGAATTTCTAGCTTTCATGCTCTGGAGCATATGAGGAAATTTCATTCTCTTGCCCATTAAGGTTACTCATGGTGTTATAACCTACTTTGGGCAATGAAATGTGAGTGGAAGTAACATGTCATTCTGGGAAGAAGCATTAATTGCCATCATGAAATTTTATAGAAGTACCTTATTTTTCTGGGACAGTCTTGGGAGCATATGTTGGTATGATATGGAGTTGCATGTCTGAGCCACCACATGGAAGAGAGCTACTTTTGATAATAACCTGGATCTAAAATTTTGCTGTTTTAAGCCACTGGAAGTTGTTACCACAGGGTAACCTACCCCATTTTGACTGAACATCCTTGTGGAATTAATGAAAGGATTAAGTGAAATAATTAAAATAAGCCCCTATCTAAGTGCTCAGAACATATTAGTTAATTCCTATATACTGGTTCTTTTCTTCTTTTTTATTCTTTAATCTTGTGCATTTTTTTTTTTAAAAAAATGAGTTTGCTGCTATAAACTTACAATAATATAAAGTTAATAAAGTTTTCCCTACATCCATCCATCTTTTCCTATTACCTTTGTACCTCTCCTGCTTCTTTCCCTGGCCCATGGAAAGCAGCTATTATAAGGAGACATTTAAAAAGTATTTCATGAACCTTTCCTCACTCCCCACAGTGGCTGTGTCAAGAAAATGAATTTAAAGATTGGCTAAAATCACTAGGAATTGTTTTTTGTTCCCCAGAAGCTACAAGGATAGTCTTCTCTGGATTATCTTCCTTGAATGCTATCACCTTTGACTATTTCCCAAGCACCATGCCAGTTCCAAAGAATATTTTGCAGAATTTTTACTTCAAGATGACAGTTTCCCTTGGTCTAATTGGTCTGAGAATTAGCTGAGTTTCTGTTTAACTTATCTTGGCCTTACATTGGTCTTCTTAAGTTCACTGCAAGACCTAACCAGCCCGGCCAGGAGTGGCTCAGTGGTTGAGCATCAACCCAGGATCCAGACGATCAGGGTTCGATTCCTGGTCAGGGCACATGCCCAGGTTGCGGACTAGACAGCTGATCAATGACTCTCTCATAATTGATGTTTCTATCTCTCTCTCTCCCTCTCCTTTCCTCTCTCTGAAATCAATAAAGATATATATTTTTTAAAAAAAATGGCAACATACAGAAATAGAACAAAATAATTTCTCTAGTTCAGTGGATGCAAGAAATGACCCTAAAAGTAGTTAATATCCTTAATGGCTAACACATACCGGGTGGGGAAAGAGTAGGTTTACAGTTGTTCATATGGCAAATAATACAATAATTAATAAATAATTATACAAGAATAAACTGTCTTTCATATACTCACAATTGTAAACCTACTTTTGCCACATCCTGTTTTTACCACTGACTTTGTGCCAGGGACTTTGCAAGTACTTTGCAAGAAATCCTTTATTTAATCTTCTTCACAATCCTAGGAGTAGGCTATGCAATCAAGAATGTTGAAGCTGAGTTTAGGGAAACTAACTCACCAACATCTCTAGCTAGTAATGAGGGAAGCAGAAACAGGTGACTAAGCACTTTGAAAGTCTATATTTCTAACCAATTCCCCATACCTTTACCACATGATTAGAGTCTCCTATTAAGCCAGTCTATAAGTTACCAAATCACATGGTTGTAGAGGTACATAAGCAGGTCATTCTAAAATGGTTTCTTATATACCAAGCTCCCTTTTCAATCCCCATGGGATAACTCAATTATATCCCACAGCCTTCCATAATAAAAGGAATGCTTACATCTGCCTATGGGAATATCACATACTGAGAATAGTTACATTTATAAATTTTGTGGCAATTGGAAGGAGGAAAAAGAGGGAGATTGTTTTATTTTCCCTATCATTCAGGACTCAACTAGCAATTATTTGATTATTATATTCTTGGGTTACTCACTGAAAACATTTACAAGGAGGCATTTTAATCTATATTTATGGAATTACTGAATAAGATTTCATAGAAGATACCTTAGCAAGAATATTTATGAAACACAGAGGTCAATCTTTCCTCCCAAAATTCAGTTTCGGGAGGAGAAAAGGTTAAAATGTATATTATATTTTTGTTGTTGTTGTGTAGCTGTGGTCACCTAGTGTGATGGGGAAGAGAATAATACAGTTCTATTTTTCTTTGCAGAATACATTAATTTCATTTCATATTTAAGTTAATTAAAACTGATATGGAAAATTATCTCTATTGCCTTTTTCATTCCCTTTTGAAGAGGAAAAGAAAGATATTCATCACTTCCTAACCTCAACATTCATTTTTTAGTGTAAGGAGGCTGTTTAGAATACTTCTGAAGTTCTGAGGTAGAAAGGATGTATTACCTATAATGAATTAAGAGAGCAGAAGGATAAGATCAAGGAGCAATTGAATAGTTATAAACGTGTTTTTCCAGATTAAAAAAAAATACTGCTTTAAAATGCAGCTAGCTACTTTCATATTTTTGCATATCATTGTTGTCTACCTCAGTTTGTACATATATATTTCTGCTATTTGTATATATAAGTATGAGGAACAAAAGATCTCAATTTGTACATATGTGTATTCATGGTAATGTTCTAGATCAAAATTTCTTTTTCTATTTTTAAACACTTTATTAAATTTATTGGGGTGACAATGATTAATATGAACATATAGATTGCAGGTGTGGGTTTCTATGTTATGAGATCTGTATATTGCTCTGTGTGCCCACCACCCAAAGTCACATTTTCTCCCATTACTATATATTAAGACCCTCTTCACCTCTCACCCCCCATTCCCTTCCCTCTGGCAACCACCACACTGCTGTTTGTGTTCACAAGTTTCAGTTTTATATCCTACATTTGAGTGAAATCATATGGTTCTTAGCTTTTCCTGACAGACTTATTTCACTTAGCATAATATTCTCAAGGTCCATCCATGTTGTTACAAATGGCAGTATTTCATCCTTTCTTATGACTGAGTAGTATTCCGTTGTGTACATGTATGATCTCTTCTTTATCAGTCCTCTATCGCAGGATATTTTTGTTGTTTCCACGTCTTGGCCACTGTGAATAATGCTGCAATGAACATAGGGGTGCATATATCTTTGCAAATACATGTTTTTGAGTCTTTCTGGTTTATACCCAAGAGAGGGATTGCTGGGTCATATGGCAACTCTATTCTTAATTTTTTAAGAAATCACCAGACAGCTTTCCATAGTGGTTCTACCAGTCTACATTCCCACTGGCAACAAATGAGGGTTCCATTTCCTCCACAACCTCTCCAACACTTGTTATTGCTTGTCTTGTTGGTAACAGCCACTCTAACAGGTGTGAGGTGGTATCTCATTGTAGTTTTGATTTGCATTTCCCTAATTGCTAGTGAGGTTGACATCTTTTCATATACCTATTGGCTGTTTGTATGTCTTCTTGGAAGAGATGTCTGTTCAAGTTCTCTGCCCACTTTTTGATTCAGTTATTTGTTTGGTGTTGAGTTTTATCAGTTCTTTATATATTTTGGAAATTAAAACTTTGTCAGAGCTACTGTTTGCAAATAACATCTCCCATCTGGTTGGCTGCCTCTTGGTTTTGTTGTCAGTTTCTTTTGCTGTGTAGAAGCTTTTTAGTTTGATATAGTCCTATTCATCATTTTACCTTTACTTCCCTTGCCTTTGGGGTCAAGTTCATAAAATGTTCTCTATGACCAAGTTCCATAAGTTTGGTACCTATGTTTTCTTCTATGTAACTTATCGTTTTGGGTCTCACATTTACATCTTTGATCCATTTTGAGTTCATTTTTGTACATGGGGACAAACTGTAATCAGTTTCATTCTTTTGCATGTGGCTTTCCAGTTTTCCCAGCACCATTTATTGAAGAGATTATCTTTACTCCATTGTGTGTTTCTGGCTCCTTTGTCAAAAATTTTCTTCCCACATATATGTGGTTTTATATCTGGGCTCTCTATTCTGTTCCATTGATCTGTGTGTTAGTTTCTGTGCCAATACCATGCTGTTTTGATTATTATAGCTCTGTAGTATAATTTGAAATCAGGTAGCATGATACCCCCAGTTTCATTCCTTTTTCTCAGATCACCTTGGCTCTTCAGGGTCTTTTGTGGTTCTATACAAATCCGATGATTTCTCCATTTCTTTAAAAAATGACATTAGTATTTTGATGGGGATTGCATTAAGTCTGTATATTGCTTTGGGTAATATGGCCATTTTAAGTTTGTTGGTTCTTCCAATTCATGAACACAGAATATTTTTCCATTTTGTTTGTCTTTTTCAATCTTTTTTAATAATGTTTTGTAATTTTCAATATATAGAGGTCTTTCACATTCTTTGTTAAGTTTATTCCTAGGTATTTTATTCTTTTAGTTGCAATTGCAAAAGGAATTGTTTTTTCGTTTCTTTTTCTGAAGTTTTCTTGTTACTATACAGGAAGGCAATGAATTTTTGTACATTGATTTTGTATCCTGCAACTTTATTGTATTTGTTTATTGTTTCTAATAGTTTTTTGATGTCTTTAAGGTTTTCTATACACAGAATCATGTGATCCACAAAAAGTAACAGTTTACTTCTCCCTTCCCTATTTGGGTACCTTTTATTTCTTTCTCTTGCCTGATTGATCTGGCCAGGACTTCCAGAACTATGTTGAATAAGAATGGTGAGAGGGGACATCCTTGTCTTGTTCCTGGTCTTAGAGGAAAAGCTTTCAGTTTTTTACCATTGAGCATGATATTAGCTGAGGGTTTATCGTATATGGACTATATTATGTTAAGATACTTTCCTTCTATTCTTATTTTATTGAGTGTTTTAATCATAAATTGATGTATCCTATCAAATGCTTTTTCTGCATCTATTAATAAGATCATATGATTTTTATTCTTTCTTTGTTAATGTGGTGTATTACATTGATTGATTTACATATATTGAACCATCCTTGTGCCCCTGGAATGAATCCCAGTTGGTTGTGATGTATTACTTTTTTGATATACTGCTGTATTCAATTTGCTAATATTTTGTTTAGGATTTTTGCATCTGTATTCATCAGAGATATTGGTCTATAGTTTTCTTTTTTTATGCTATCCTTGTAAGGTTTTGTTATCAGGGTTATATTGGCCTCATAAAATGTGTTAGGAAGTACTGTCTCTTCTTCAATTTTTGGAAGAGTTTGAGAAGGCTAGGTTTTAAATCTTCTTTGAACATTTGGTAGAATTCATTGGTGAAGCAATCTTGTCCTGGACTTTTATTTTTTGGTAGGTTTTTAACGGTTGTTTCCATTTCCTCACTGCTGGTCAGTCTATTTAGATTTTCCAATTCTTCATGATTTAGTCTAGGAAGGTTATATATTTATAGGAACTTGTCCATTTCTTCTAGGTTATTGAATTTGGTGGCATATAGTCTTTCATAATATTCTAGTATGCTCTTTTGTATATCTGTGACATCTGTGGTGACTTCTTTCTCATTTCTGATTTTGTTTATATGGGTCTTTTCCCTTTTTCCTTAGTGAGTCTAGCCAGGGGTTTGTCAGTTTTATTATTCCTTTCAAAGAACCAGCTCTTTATTTTATTAATTTTTTGTATAGCCTTTTTGTTCTCTATTTCATTCAATTCTGCTCTAATTTTTATGATTTTCTTTCTTCTGCTGACTTTGGGTTGCTTTTGTTCTTCTTTTCCTAGCTCTTTATGATGTGATGTTAGGCTGTTTACTTGAGGTTTCTCTTGTTTTTTGAGATAGGCCTGTAATGATATATAAACTTCCCTCTTCTTAATGCTTTTGCTGCATCCCAGAAGTTTTTGTATGTTGCATTGTCATTCTCATTTGCCTCTATATATCTTTTGCTCTCATCTTTGATTTCTTCTTTGACCCAGTCATTTCTTAGTAGTATGTTGTTTAATCTTCATGTACTTGTGGGTTTCTTTACTTCCTTTTTGCAGTTGATTTCTAATTTCAAGGCATTGTGATCAGAGAATATGCTTGGTATAATTTCAATCTTCTTGAACTCTAGGTAGAGCCCAAGAGATATACCTTGGTGCAGTGGCGGATGCAATGCTATGAGCACACTCCAGCAAACATACTTTCTTGGCACACCAGGAAGTGGCAACACCCACCTGAGGCATCTCTAAGAGGCCGTGTACACAATACCCTGACCCTTTATTCCATTGGGTGCCCAGCTGTTCGTGTCACCATCTCATTGGTCAAATACCCTTTATATGCTGCTGAACTTCCGCAATAAAATTGGACCTGCGTCACTGAACCTGGTCTCTGGAGTCGTGCATGCAGGCATTCTAGGCTCTTCGGTCTCCGTTGTCCTCACCCCCGTGGGATTTCCTGCTTCGCTGAACTTGTTGATGATAGTTCTGTGACACAACATATGATCTATCCTTGAGAATGTTCCATGAACACTGGAGAAGATGTATAATCTGATGTTATAGGATGAAAGGCTCTGTAAATGTCAAGTATGTCCATTTGGTCTAGCGTTTCATTTAAGGCTGATATTTCTTTATTGATTTTTGTTTGGTTGATTTATCTAGAGCAGTCAATGGAGTATTAAGGTCCCCAACTATGATTGTGTTTTGATCTGCTTCCCCCTTTAGTTCTGTGAGTAGTTGCTTTATATATTTTGGTGCTCCCTGGTTGGGTGCATGTATATTAAAAAGTGTTATGTTTTCTTGGTACAGTGTCCTCTTTGTCATTATAGTGTTCATTTTTGTCTTTTGTTGTCTTTGTTGTCTTGCAATCTATTTTGTCAGATATAAGTATGGCTACAACTGCTTTTTGGTGGATGTTATTTGCTTGGAGAATCATTTTCCACCCTTTTATTCTGAATCTGCCTTTGTCTCTGCAGCTTAGATGTGTCTCTTGTAGGCAGCATATAGTTGGGTTTTGGTTTTTGATCCAATCTGCTACTCTGTGCCTCTTTCTTGGTGAATTCAGACCATTTACATTTAGGGTAATTATTGATGTATGAGGATTTCCTGAAGCCATTTTATCCTTTATTTTCTGGTAGCTTTGTGCCTCCATTGGTTCTTTTTTTTTGTACTTCTGTTTGTTGTTTTTGTTTGAGGTGTTTCATACTTCTTTCCTCTGTGTCCTCTTTTTATAAGCTATGTGTCTTGCTTTGGGGATTTTTGTGCGTGATTACCATTAGGTTTATAAAAAATAAAGTTGCATATATACAATAGTTTTTTCTTTCTTTCAAATGCTTCTGATGTTCATTCTCCTTTGCCACTCAAACCTTTACCCCCTCCCTCTTTATGTTTTTGTTGTCACAAATTATCCCTGTTTATGCTGTAAATTTTCTGATGATATTACTCGTAGTGTAGTGACCTTATTTTATGTTCTTTGTTTCAGGTAGAATAACTCCTTAGAGTATTTCCTGCAATGGAGGTTTTCTGGTGATAAAATCTCTCAGCTTCTGTATGTCTGGGAACATTTTTATTTCTCCTTCATATTTAAAGGATAATTTTGCTGGATATATTATTCATGGCTGGTAATTTTCCTCTTTCAGACATTTGAATATTTGGTTTCACTCTCTTCTGACTTGTAGAGCTCCTGCTGAGAAGTCGGATGAAATTCTGATGGGTTTTACTTTGTAGGTCACTTCCTTCTTTTCTCTGGTTACTTTGAGAATTTTTTCTTTGTCATTAATTTTTTACAGTTTTAATACAATGTGCCTTGGAGAGGGCCTTTGTGGGTTAAGGTAACAAGGTGTACTGTTTGCTTCTTGGGTTCAAGGATCTACCTTTCTCCATAAGCTTGAGAAGTTCTTATCCACTATTTGTTTGAATAGATTTTCTGTTCCCTTCTCATTTACTTCTTCTTCTGGAATGCCTAATATTCTAATACTGATTTTTTTTCTGATGGAGTTACATAGTTCTTGTAGAGCTCTGTCATTTTTCTTCATGCTCAAGTCTCTCTTTTTCCCCTTGCATCATTTCTAGATTCCCATATTTGATATCACTAATTCTTCCCTCCATCTGGTTGGCTGTTTTCTATGCTCAGTATCTTATTACTAATCTCCTTAATTGCATGCTTCATCTTCAGGGTTTCTGATTTTCTTTTTTTTTTTAAGTTTCAATCTCCTTGGTAAAATACTCATTTTGTTCATTGATTTGTTTACTGAGTGCACTGACTCACCTGTTTGTATTTTCTGGCATCTCACTGAGTATTTTCAGAACTGCAATCTTGAAATATCTGTCATTTATATCACATATTTCCATGTGTTACAGCTTGCTTTCTGGGGGTTTTTGATTTTCTTTCTAATTATCCTCATTACTATGTTTATTCATGGCATTTGCTACTCTCCTTTTTTGAGGCATAAATATCTCTTCTATAGCAGCATTTCTATTTTCCAGTATATGGCACTGAATTGCAAGATTTTTTTTACCTTTATGATCTCCCAGACTTGACCTCCATGGGCAGTAACAGCCCCGCTACTTGGGGATGGGGTTTGTTTTGCCCACAATATAATAGTGGCCCCGGATCTCCATAGGGTCCCAGCCTAAGCACCAAACCCTGGGATCTGTCAGAGGGAAATAGTGTTTCCACTGCAATAGTTCTTGGTTTACAGACAAAATGTTCCTCAACTGGACACCAATGGCAATGGGATGTGAGTTTGGAGAGTCCAAGGGACAGCAGGACTCTGTGGTTCTGTTTCTTGGTCAGAAACACCCCACCCAACAGTGGAGAGCTGCAAGGCAGAAACCTGTGGTCTGGCAAGCATCTGCTAGCTCAGTTAATGTTCTCTCTGCTTGCTCCACTGGACTGTCCCCTGTGGTTCTCTGTTCCTCCAGGCAGAAGGAAGTGCCTGCTACTCCTGGCTTCCTCTCCTCTCTGGGCCACAAGGTCCCAGCTGCAGGGCTAAATCTAAGGGCCATCTGAGCTCTAGTCTCCCTGCTTATTCTCCATTCCCACTTTTAGATGTTTTGATGTGCGGTCTCTCAGGCCTGCCTCTGTGTTGAATAAGAATTTTTTGTTGAATTATAGTGGGTTAATTTGTTGAAATTTCAGGGAAAGGGGCCAAGGGTATCTCTCATGCCACCATTGCTCTGATGTCCTAGATCAAAATTTCTTGAAAGTCTGTCATTCAGTTGACTTCATTGTAAAATACAGGGTTGGATAAAAGTGGATTTACAGCTGTGGGTAGGCAAAACAGAGTTTATTCTTGTTTATTATTTATTTTTAATTACTGTATTATTTTCCTTTTGAACAACTGTAAACCTATTTTTGCCACACCCTGTACTCTCTGATTCTAGAGACATGTGGACTTATATGGAAGGAAAATATCTGGGGCTAAAATGTGCCACATTTTCATATAATTTAATATGGATAAATACATGTTCACATGAATGTAAGTATATGTGTAGAGACAAAAAGAATTTGAGAAGTTCACACCATGTCTCTAGATTGGGGGGGGGGGGGGTTCCCTAAATTATGAAATGTGGGTAGTTATTAAGAACTTTTGCTTGATTAACTATAAATTGCTGCAGGGAGAAAAGCTAGAGATGGAATGGTAAGTAAGTTGAGGTTTCCTCAGACTGCAATTTAAAATTTTAACCTTGTTAAAGACTGTAAATTATAACAGTTCTAATTATGACATACAAATTATAACAACTGAACCATGCAAAATTATAGAAAGATAAAAGGTGATAAATTATCCCATGTTTTGAATACCCTTCTGCCCACCTAACAGAAATGGCCTGCATTTTCACATGGTCATACAAACCAATGCATACACACATTCTCTCTCTCTCTCTCTCTCTTTCTCTCTCTCTCTCTCTCTCTCTCTCTCTCTCTCTCTCTCTCTCTCTCTCTGTTTCTTTGTCTCTCTCTGCCTCTCTCTTACTCTTTCTCACAGGTTTTGTTGTTTTACAAAACTGGAGTAACGTATACGTAAATAAGCAATCAGTCTTTTTCCTTTAAAAATACATCAAATGTATTCTTCTGAGTCAATAAAATAAATAGAATTTATACTTTTAAAAAATATATATCTTTATTGATTTCAGAGAGAGGAAAAGAGAGGGAGAGAGAGAGAGAGAGAGAGAAACAGCAATGATGAGAGAGTCTTTGATCAGTTGCCTCCTGCACACTCCTTACTGGGGATTGAGCCCAAAACCCAGGCATGTGCCCTGACCAGGAATCAAAACACAATCTCCTGGATCATAAGTTGATGCTCAGCCCATGAGCCATGCTGGCCAACAGAGTTTATACTTTTGAATACTTCCATTGTGTGGATGTATAAGACTTATTTACCCATTCTTCTGAATAACACTCAACATTTTTTTATAGTATTTTACCATTAAAAATGTTTCAGTAAAAATCCCTATGTGCAAATATTTACAAAGTAATTATCTTTATATTTATTTATATATAATAAATTCATTGAGATGATTTTAATCCAATATCATTTTTTGTAATAAATATTCCCAATATTAATATCAGCTCTGTGGAACTCATAGATGTAAGTAATTTACCTGTAGCTAGTTTATCTATAGTATTTCCATTAATGATCAATTTTTCTACAACATAGTTAGACTGAGGTACATGATATATTGTATAGGCTCATAACTTGGTGTCACATCTTTATTTTTTATTTTACTTTTTGTTATTCCTTACCTGAGGATATTTTTTCCATTGATTTTTAAAGAGAATGGAAGGATAGGGAGAGAGAGAGAGAAACACATCGATTTGAGATAGATGCATCGATTGGTTGCCTCCCACATGTGCCTTAACTGGCCCAGGGATCAAACCTGCAACCCAGGTACATGCCCTTGACCAGGAATTGAACCTGGGAACCTTTGGTCTGTAGGTCAATACTCTAACCACCGAGTCAAACTGGCCAGGATAGTGCCCAACTTTAAATATTTGTTTAAAATTTATTTTGTAGGGAAAGATAATTTTCAACTATTGATAATTTAATACCAACTTTAGGTCCAAAAGCATGATATTATATTTCTTAAAGATTAAAAAGAATTCTAATTTTTTGTACCTGTCTTTCATTTCTAAATTTCTTTCCCTCAGTTTTGTTTTGTTTTTAATATATCTTTATTGATTTCAGAGAGAGGAAGGGAGAGGGGGAGAGAGAGATAGAAACACCAATGACAAGAGAGTCATCATTGATCAGCTGCCTCCTGCATGCCCCCGACTGGGGATCGAGCCTGCAACCTGGGCATATGCCCTAACTGAGGATCAAACTGTGACCTCCTGGATCCTTGGTCAATGCTCAATTGCTAAGCCACATTCGGCCAGGCTCCCTCACTTGTAACTGTATTTTTCTTTCATTATAAAAGAACTTCTCCAATATAATTAACTTAAGAGGTATTTTAAATGTTTTTAAGCTTAGATAATAAAATAAACCACCTGTTCCTAGATATATTATATGACTGAAGAATTAGAGGATGAAAAATTAAAATGGAAAGAAGGTAGAAAAATGTTTAGTAAGTCATGACTTATTAATGTGGAAAATAAAGTAGAGTGAAGTATAATAGGTACGCTGATGTTTCCCACTTGGGGTTTTGTTGTATATATATTCATATATACACTGATATTATTTTTTAGAAAACCATTTATTGAAGCCATATGCATAAAGCACTATGCTAGATGATATGGAATGCCACATAGCTTAGAAGATATAGATCCAGTGCCATATTTGTGTTACACATATATAGTTCAATGTCTCTTTCATTGTCTCACATAGCACTAATTTATTTTAGTCTTGGTCAGCTGTTCTTAAAAAAAGAATACACTATCATTCTTTTTTTTATGCATCTGTGTTCACTTGCATAACCTGAGGACAATTGAATCACAAATGAATGCAGGATCATGCTCTACACCTAAGCCACAGTGGTAAAGAATTCCTAGATGATAAAAGAGTACCTGTACCTTGATCATGGGTAACATACTGCTTTGTCAGGAAAAATCTCCAAAATATTATATTGTGATACTTTGAAGGAGTGAATTGTTATACTATTCCCATTTTTATGAATTCATTCTCATTCCAAAATGGAGATTTAAGATTACAAAAAATAAAACAACTAAATTTTATAAGTTTTGTGTAACTGCCAAAAATTAGAAACAAACTACATGACCTTTAGATAATGAATGGATGAACAAACCACAGTACATCCGTTGATGTAATACTACTCAACTATTCAAACAAATACACTTCTGATATGCATAAAAACATTGATTAATCTCAGATGCATCATACTAAATAAAAAGAATCTGACACAAAAAGTTACATAGTGCCTGGCTCTATTTATAGAACATTCTGAAAATGGCAAAACTATAGGGATAAAATACAAATCAATCAAAGGTTTTGTATGCCAGGGATGGAGTATGGGGAGAGAGAATAATTACAAAAGAGACATAAATGAAACTGGGAGAACAATGAAACATTACTACATCTTGATTGTGTAGTAATTTTCCAAAATACAAAATGAATGGCTTGCATTCTATGTAAATTATACCTCAATAAAAACACAAACACCACCAGTAACAAAAAGAAAAATATTTTCTAGTAAACTACAAAACATACTGTGGTTAAGTAGAGTAAATTAACTGTACCAAAACCTGATATATAACTTACATGGATTTGCTTAAGACAAAAGATACACTATGGTTTGGGGCAGAACACTTTTGGCATTTAATTCACAAATGTCTATATGAACAAGATATAAAGCCCATATGTCTGCCTATTAAAAATGTGTGTTTTGGACTGGCAGGGTCAGGTGGGTAGAGGCAGAGCCTGGGGAACCTAGGGAAGGTTGCTGACATAGCCCTGTGCCCTTGTGCTGCTAACTAACAGCCTTAGAGCGCAGCTTGGCCCAGCCCACGCATAGCCAAAGCCTGTGGTGACACATACAAACTGTGGATCTCTTGAAGTTTCAAAGAGGTTGCTGAAAGCCAAAGGACAGATTCTGACAGTGGTTAGGACCTAAGTACTTCCCAGGATTTCCAGAATTGACAGACAGAACAGTTAGCCACAGTCATCAGAAGAGTAGGATCCAAAAGGAGCTCCCAGGAAGCACTGAACTCTGCTGAGATGAACGCCACTTCACTTTTTCTTCTTTCTTTATTTCCTTTTTCTCATCTTTTTTTTCCATTTTTAAACTTATCTTCTTTATCTATCTGCTTTATTGACCTTTTATTTTAGCCTCTAATGTTTCTTTCATACATCTTTCTCTTCCCTTTCCCTGCTTTCTTATCTTTTGCCCTTTTCCTATTGGGGATATCTGTTTTCTCCTCTATTTTCTCCTTCAATTTTTTTTCTACTTTTTTTCTTTTATACCATTTTCCTTCCTCTATTTTTTATCCTTATTTTCTTTATTTCATCTTCGCCCTTTTATATTTCCTTTTCTTCCCCCTTTTTTTACACCATGTATATTTTTCTTCTTTCCTTTTTTCTATCATTCTTGCTCTCTCTTCTCTTTCCTAATTCTTTTTTTGTGGTTGCTCTTGTTGTTGTCATAGTTGGGGTCTTGTATGTTTTTGTTTTGGTCCTTATTTTGTTCTGTTGTATTTTGTTCTGTTCTGTCAGAACCTCCACAACATCTGGCACAACATGGTCGGGGATGAGCTTCACAGTCAGCCAGCCTGAGTGGAGACCCCAGCCATGAATGGAAAACAACATTCAAGACCCAATTAAAACAGGGGAACCAAAATAACACAAACAAGAGGCATTCTTAGAGCACTCAGCGCAGGTGATCTAAGAGAATGCACCACTAGGTTCCACAAAACCTCTACTACATTAGACCACCCCATGAAGACTGGGAGCCATAGCAGTTTGATCTTATACAAGTAAGTACAAAGGGACAGCAAAACTGGTAAGACAAAGAAACAATCTTCAAATGAAAGAAAAGGAGGAGTCATCAGAAAAGGAACTTTAATTAATTGGAAGCAAGCAACTTGTCAGATAAAAAAGTCAATGTAACAGTTATAAGGATGCTCAAATAACTTAGTGAAAGCTACAAGCAACTTAAGGAGAAATTTATGAAACTTAATGAGAACTACACCAGCATTAAAAAGAGGTAGAAATAATGAATAAGAATCAAGCAGAAATGGAGAATGAGAACTTGTTTAAAGAAATAATAACAGAAAATTTCCCAAACTTGGTGAAGGAAAAAGTCACTCAAGTTCAGGAAACACAGAGAGTCCCAATCAAGATGAACCCAAAAAGACCCACACCTAGACACATCATAATTAAAATGGCAAACATTAAAGACAAGGAAAGAATCTTAAAGCCTGCAAGAGAGACGGAAACGTACCTACTAGGGAGCTCCCATTAGACTGTCAGTTGATTTCTCAGTAGAAACACTTTAGGCCAGAAGGGACTGGCAAGAAGAATACAAAGTAACAAAAAGCGTGGGTCTGAATCCAAGACTAATCTATCTAGCAAGGCTATCATTCAAAATTGAGGTGAAATAAGGACCTTTGCAGAATAAAAAGGCTGAAAGAGTTTACTAACACCTAACCAGCACTGCAAGAAATGCTAAAGGGACAGCTGGAAGAAGAAGAAGGAGAAGGAGAAGGAGAAGGAGAAGGAGAAGGAGAAGGAGAAGGAGAAGGAGAAGAAGAAGAAGAAGAAGAAGAAGAAGAAGAAGAAGAAGAAGAAGAAGAAGAAGAAGAAGAATAGAGAGAGAGAAACAGGCATAAAGAGTAAAAGTGCACCCTCATAACCAAGGAGGAAAAGTGGAGATTGCATAGAGACTGCTAGGAAAGGCAGATGCAACAGAGCAGCAGCTGAAGGTCGAGAGGGATACCTCAGCTGTGGGGGGTACCCACTGAGAACTCTGGGGCCTAAACCCAAGTCTGGACTTCCCAGCCAGGAGCACCAGAACTGAGAAAGGTGCCCACATAACATCTGGCTGTGAAAAGCAGCAGGATTTCTATCTGCCAGGGAGAGAGGTGGCTGGAACTGCAGGCACCCTCTTAAAGAGCCAATGCAAAGTTTCCTGTGCAGAGACTCACCTCTGGCTTTGGTGGAGGGAGAGCGGAGTGGACTGGAGATGTGTGAGGAGAGTCTGGTATTGTGGGCTCTAGAGAGTGAGATCAAGGGACGCCCATCTGGATTCTTGGGCCAAGTGATTCCTCCAGACTGTGGGGGACATCCCTCTCAGGGAAAATTTTTCAGCTTTTGTCTGAGGGGGAAAGCAATTGCCTCACCCTGCTGGAAAGACTCTTGCCCTGCCCAGAGGCTTGTTAAGAGACTGATAACCAGCTGCCCCAACCTGTGGAGTTTCTACACCCTGAGGCTCATTAAGAGAATCAGGTTAATCAGACTGCAGGGAAAGGCAGACCTCAGACTATTTTGAGTCTTTGAGCTACTTTGGGATTGGGTCTTGGAGAAGTAGACTTTGATGTGCATCTTGGTCCTGTTCAAATGCACCCAGCCTTAGCAGAGGAGAACCTCAAGCCTAGGATTGTTTATAGCTCCAAACAAGGTACTAAGGGCCAGTCACAAACTGCATCTGACATTGTCCTGTACCAGATACACTCCAAAAAGACTGCTAAAGGGACTGCTATAATTAGAAGTACAAACAGAGAGAATGAGAAACATAGTCATAAAGAAATAAAATGGCTGTAGATAAGTATCTTTCAATAATAACCTTAAATGTAAATGGATTAAATTCCCTAATAAAAAGATATAAGGTGGCTGAATGGATAAGAAAACATCACCCAGTCCGGCTGGGCATGGCTCAGCGGTTGAGCGTCGACCTAGGATACAGGCAATCGGGGTTCGATTCCCAGTCAGGGCACATGCCTGAGTTGTGGGCTGCAGCTGATCAATGACTCTCTCCTCATTGATGTTTCTATCTCTCTCTCTCCTTTCCTCTCTCTGAAATCAATAAAGATATATTTAAAAAACAAAAACATGACCCAAATATATGCTGTCTACAAGAGACCCACCTCAGCACAAAATACACACACAAGATGAGAGTGAAGGGATGGAAAAAATTTTTCCATGCAAATGGAAATGAAAAAAAAGCTGGGTAGCAATATTCATATCAGACAAAATAGACTTCAAAATGAAGGCCATAATGAAAGACAAGAAAGGTCATTACATAACACTAAAAAGATCAATCTAACAAGAGGGTATAACCCTGATAAACATATATGCACCCAATACAGGAGCACCTAAATCTATAAAAAAAACCTTCTAGATCAACAGCAATACAGTCATACAAGGGGACTTTAACACCCCACTGACTTCACTGGATAGGTTTTCCAGACAAAAAATCAACAAGGAAACAGTGACCCTAAATGACACACTAGATCAGATGGGTTTAATTGACATTTACATAACATTCTACCCCAAAGCTTTAGAATACACATTCTTCCCAAGTGCCCAAGTGCACAAGGGACATTCTCAAAGATAGACCACATGTTAGGATACAAAACAAGTCTTTACAAGTTCAAGAAAATTGAAATCATATCAAGGATCTTCTCAGACCACAATAGCATGAAATTAGAAATCAACCACAAGAAAAACACTTAAAAACACCCAAACACATGGAGGCTAAAAAGCATGTTTTTAAACAATGAATGGAGTACCAAAGAGATCAAGAAAGAAATCAAAAATTGTCTGGAAACAAATGAAAATGAACACACAACAACTGCAAATCTGTGGGACACAATGAAAACAGTCCTGAGAGGAAAGTTCATAGCACTACTTACCTACCTCAAAAAACAAGAAAAACTTCTCGTAGACTCTCTAACCCTACAACTTAAAAATTTAGAAGGAAAACAAGAAAAGCCCAGAGTAAGTAGAAGGAAGGAAATAATAAAGATCAGAGTAGAAATAAATGACATAGAGACTAAAAAAAAAAACACAATACAAAGATAAATGAAACCAAGAGCTGGTTCTTTTAAAAGATAAACAAGATTGATGAACCTTTAGCCAGACTCATCAAGAAACAAAGAGAGAGGACCCAAATAAACAAAATCAGAAACAAAAGAGGTGAAGTAACAACTGACACCACAGAAATACAAAAGATTGTAAGAAAATACTATGAACAACTATATGCCAACAAGCTGGACAACCTGGATGAAATGGACAAATCCTAGAAAAATACAAACTTCCAAAACTCAATCAGGAAGAGTCAAAAAGCCTGAATAGACCAATAACTGCTGATGAAGTTGAAGCAATAATCAAAGGGCTTCCAGCACACAAAAGCCCTGGCCTGGACAGAATCACAGGTGAATTTTACCAAACATTCAAAAAAAAAAATGGACATCTACACTCCTCAAACTATTTAAAAAAATCCAAGAGGAAGGAATACTTACAAACTCTTTTTACGAGGCTAGCATTAGCCTGATTCCAAAACCAGATAAAGACACTACAAAGAAAGAGAATTACAGGCCAATATCCCTGATAAACATAGATGCTAAAATCCTCAACAAAATATTAGCAAATCAGATCCAGCAATATATTAAAAAGATCATACACCATGACCAAGTGGGATTTATTCCAAGGATGCAAGGCTGGTACAATATTCACAAATCAAAAACTGTGATACATCATATAAAAAAATTGAAAGACAAAAAGTCACATGGTCATATCAATAGATACAGAAAAAGCATTTGAGAAAATCCAACACCCATTTTTGATGAAAACTCTCAGCAAAGTGGAAATAGAGGGATCATCATACCTCAACATAATAAAGGCCATATATGACAAACCTACAGCCAACATCATACTCAATGGGCAAAAATTAAACCATTTCCCCTAAGAATGGGAACAAGACAGGAGTCTCACCACTCCTATTCAACATAGTATTGGAAGTCCTATCTACAGTGATCAAACAAGAAGAAACATAAAAGGCATCCAAATTGAAAAGCAGGGAACAAAACTGTCATTATTTGCAGATGACATGATAGTGTACATAGAGTATCCTAAAGATTCTACACAAACACTACCAGATTGAATAAATGAATTCAGCAATGTAGCAGCATACAAAATTAACAGCCAGAAATCAATGGCATTTTTATACACCAATAATGAGCTCTCAGAAAGAGAACTAAATATATATGTGTATATATATATATATATATATATATATATATATATATATATATATATATACCATTTACCATTGCAACTAAAAAAATAAGATACCTAGGACTAAACTTAACCAAAGATTTAAAAGACCTGTACTCAGAAAACTACAGGACACTGAAAAAGGAAGTAGAGGAAGATATAAAAAAGTGAAAAAATATACCATATTCATGGATTGTAAGAATTAACATTATTAAAATATCCATACTACCCAAAGCAACATATAAATTCAATGCAATCCCTATTAAAATACCAACAGCATATTTCACAGATCTAGAAGAAATACTTCAAAAATTTATTTGGAACCAAAAGTCCACAAATAGCCATGGCGATCTTGAAAAAGACCAAAGTTCCAGGGATCACAATACCACTTATCAAGTTATACTACAAAGGTACTGTAATCAGCCTGATAGTGGCACAAGAACAGACATATAGATCAGTGGAACAGAACAGAGAACCCAGAAATTGACCCACACCATTATGGTCAGTATTTGAAAAAGGAGGCAAGAACATTCAATTGAGTAAAGACAGTCTCTTCAATAAATGGTGTTGGGAAAATTGGAAAGGTATATACAAAAAAAATGAAACTAGACCACCAACTTACACTGTACACAAAAAGAAGCTCAAAATAGATAAAAGACTTAAATGTAAGATGTGAAACTAAAAATCCTAAAAGAAAATTTAGGCAGCAAAATCTCAGACATCTCTCATAGCAATATGTTTGCTGATACATCTTCTAGGGCAAGAGAAACTAAGGAGAAAATAAACAAATGGGACTGCATCAAAACCAAAAGCTTCTACACAGCAAAAGAAATCATCAACAAAATGAAAAGGGAGCCCACTGTATGGCAGAACATATTTGCCAATGACACATTTGATAAACGGTTAATATCCAAAACATATAAGGAGCTCATACAACTTAACAAAGGGAAGACAAACAATCCAAGTAAAAAATGGGCAAAGGACCTAATAGACACTTCTCCAAAGAAGACATAAAGATGGTTAAGAGACATATAAAAAAATGCTCAACTTCACTAATCATCAGAAAGATGCAAATTAAAATCACAATGAGGTATCACTTCACACCTGTCAGAATGGTTACCATCAACAAATCAAGGAATGACAAGTGCTGGCAGGGGTGTGGAGACAAGGGAACCCTAGTACACTGCTGGTGGGAATGCAGACTAGTGCAGCCACTATGGAAAACAGTATAAAGTTTCCTCAAAAGATTAAAAATTGACCTGCCCTTTGACCCAGTGATGCCACTTCTAGGACTATATCCTAAGAAACCCAAAGCACCAATCACAAAGAATTCATGCACCCCTGTGTTCATAGCAGCACACTTTACAATAGCTAACATCTGGAAATAGCCCAAGTGCCCATCAGTAGATGAGTGGATAAAAAGCTGTGGCACATTTACACCATGAAATACTATGCAGCTGTTAAAAAAAGAAAAAAAGAAAAAAAGGGGATATTTTATCCTTTGGAACAGCATGGAGGGAACTAGAAAGTATTACACTAAGTGAAATAAGCCAGTCAGAGAAAGACAAGTACTACATGATCTCACTTATATGTGGAATATAATAAACAAAATAAACTGATGAACAAAATAGATCCAGAGACATAGAAGCATGAAACAGACTGAGGGATCTCAGGGGGAAGGTGGAGAGGGGGAAATGGGTGGGGAGAGATTAATCAAAGAACTTATATGATTATAAGCATAACCCATGGACACAGATACTGGTCTGGGGAAGGCTTGGGGGTAGGGTGGATGCAGGGTGGAGGGAATCAATGAGGGTAAAAAGGGGACTTCTGTAATATTTTCAACAATATTTAAACAAACAAGCAGAATATATATATATATATATATATATATATATATATATATATATATAAACAAAAAAATTAAATGCATTTTTAAATAAATAAATAAATAAATAATAAATAAATAAATAAATAAATACAGTATTTATTTAAAATATTATAAAAGCATAAAAATGGCAACACATAAGTACCTAACAATAATAACCTTAAATGTAAATGGATTAAATGTTCCAATCAAAAGACAAAGGGTACCTGAATGGATAAGAAAACATAACCCAGATATGTGCTGTCTACAAGCAATCAACCTCAGAACAAAAGATTCACAAAGACTGAAAGTGAAGATAGAAAAAATAGTTCCATGAAAATGGAAATGAAATAAAAGCTGAAGTAACAATACTTATATCTGCCAAAATTGACTTCAAAGCAAAGGTCATAAAAAGAGACAAAGAAAGACATTACATAGTAGAAAAGAGATCATTCTAATAAGAGGAAATAACCCTGGTAAACATATATGCACCCAATATAGGAGCACCTAAATGTATTTACAAAAATTCCTGGAGGATTTTAAGGGGAAGATCAACAGTAATACAGTCATAGTAGGGGAATTTAACACCCCACTAACATCACTGGACAGATCATCTAGGCAAAAGATCAACAAGGAAACAGTGACCTTAACTGACACAAGAGAACAGATGTATTTAATTGACATTTACAGAATATTCTACCCCAAAGCTGCAGAATATACATCCTTCCCAAGTGCACATGGAACATTCTCAAAGAAAAACCACATATTAAGTCACAAGATAAGTCTACAAGTTCAAGAGGATTGAAATCATATCAAGCATCTTCTTGGATCACAATGGCATAAACTTAGAAATCAACTACAATAAAAACATTCAAAACATTCAAACACATGGAAGCTAAATAGCATGGTATAAACAATGAATGGGTTACCAATGAAATCAAGAAAGAAAGAAAAAACTTCATGAAAACAAATGAAAGTGAACACACAACAAAGCAAAATGTATGGGACACAGGAGAAGCAATCCTGAGAAGGAAGTTCATAGCATTACAGGCCTACCAGAAGAAACAAGAAAAAGCTCTAATAAACTATCTAACACTACAACTAAATGAATTGGAAGAGAACAACAAGAAATGCCAAGATTAAGTAGAAGGAAAGAAATAATAAAGATCAGAGCAGAAATAAATGACATAGAAACTAAAAAAAAAAACAATACAAGAGATCAATGAAACAAAGAGCTGGTTCTTTTAAAAGATAAACAAGATTGATGAACCTTTAGCCAGACTCATCAAGAAACAAAGAGAGAGGACCCAAATAAACAAAATCAGAAACAAAAGAGGGGAGGTAACAACTGACACCACAGAAATACAAAAGATTGTAAGAAAATACTATGAACAACTATATGCCAACAAGCTGGACAACCTGGATGAAATGAACAAATTCCTAGAAAAATACAATTTACCAAAACTGAATCAGGAAGAATCAGAAAACCTGAATAGGCCAATACCAACTTAAGAAACTGAAACAGTAATATAAAAACTTCTTGCAAACAAAAGCCCTGGTCAGGGTGGCTTCACAGGGGCATTTTACCAAACATTTAAAGAAATAACACTATTCTCCTCAAACTATTCCAAAAACTCCAAGAGAAAGAAACACTTCCAAGTGCTTTTTACAAGGGCAGCATTATCCTAATCCCAAAACCAGATAAAAACACTACAAAGAAAGAGAATTACAGGCCAATAACCTTGATGAGCATAGATGCTAAAATCCTTTAAAAAATATTAACAAATAAGATCCAGCATTATATTAAAAAGATCATACATCATGGCCAAGTGGGATTTATTTTAGGGATGCAAGACTGGCACAATATTCACAAATCAATAAATGAGATATATCACATAAACAGAATGAAACACAAAAACCACATGATTGTGTCAATAGATGCAGAAAAATCATTCAACAAAATCCAAAACCCATTTTTGATAAAAACTCTCAGCAAAGTGGAAATAGAGTGCTCATACCTCAACATAATAAAGACTATATATGACAAACCTATAGCCAACATCATTATCAATGGGTAAAAACTAAAACCATTTCCCCTAAGAACAGGAACAAGACAGGTGTGTCAACTTTCACTACTCTTATCCAACATAGCACTAGAAGTCCCAGCAACAGCAATCAGACAAGAAGAAAAAGTCAAAGGCATCCAAATGCAGATGCCATGATATTTTACATAGAAAATCCTAAGCACTCTGCCAAAAAACTACTTGATTTAATAAATGAATTTGGCAATGTAGCAGGATACAAGATTAAGGCCCAGAAATCGATGTCATTTTTATACACCAACAATAATCTCTCAGAAAGGGAAACTAAAAAACAATCCCATTTACCTTCAAAACAAAAACATTAATATACTTAGAGATAAACATAACCAAGGAGGTAAAAAACCTGTATTCAGAGAACTACAGGAAAATGAAAAAAGAGATAGAAAAAGATATAAAGAGGTGGAAGAATATACTTTGTTCATGAATTGGTAGAATTAATATCATTAAAATATCCATACTACCCAAAACAATCTATAGATTTAATGCAATCCCTATTAAAATAACAATGGCATATTTTACAGATCTAGAACAAATACTCCAAATATTTACATGGAACCAAAAAAGACCCCAAATACCTGCAGCAATCTTGAGAAAGAACAAAGTTGGAGGGATCACGATTCTGTATATCAAGTTTTACTACAAAGCCACTGTAATCAAAATAGCTTGGTACTGGCACAAGAATTGGCATATAGATCCATGGAAGAGAACAGAGACCCCAGAAATCAATCCATGCCTTCATGCTTGATTAATATTTGGCAAAAGAGGCAAGAGCATCCAATGGAGTAAAGACAGTCTCTTCAATAAATGGAGTTGGGATAATTTGACAGGTACATGCAAAAAAATGAAACTAGACCACAGACTTACACCATACACAAAAGTAAATTCAAAATGGATAAAAGACTTAAATGTAAGTTGTGAAACCATAAAAATCCTGGAAGAAAACATAGGCAGCAAAATCTCAGACATCTCACATAGTAGAATTTTCACAGACACATGCCTAGGGCAAGAGAAACAAAGGAAAAAATAACAACAATTGGGGCTACATCAAACTAAAATGTTTCTGCACACCAAAGGAAACCAGCATCAAAGTGAAAAGGGAGCCCATGGTATGGGAGAACATATTTGCCAATGATACATCTGGTAAGGGTTTAATTTCCAAAATATATTAAGTACTCATATAACTCAACAAAAGGAAGGCAAACAATCCAATTTTAAAATGGGCAGAAGAACTGAATAGACACTTCTCCAAAGAGGACATACAAATGGCCAAGAGGCATTTGAAAAAAATCCCAAGTGTCACTAATCATCAAACACATTCTAATTAAAACGACAATGAGGTACCACCTCACAAATGCCATAATGGCTATTATCAATAAATCAACAAACAACAAGTACTAACAAGGATTTGGAGAAAAGGGAACCATAGTACACTGCTGGTGGGAATGCAGACCGGTGCAACCACTATGGAAAACAGTGTGGCGTTACCTCAAGAAATTAGAAATTGAACTGCTATTTGACCCAGTGATCCCACTTCTAGGAATATACCCTAAGAAGCCTGAAACACCAATCAGAAAGAATATATGCTCCCCTATGTTCCCAGCAACATTATTTACAATAGCTGAGATCTGGAAACAGTCCAAGTGCCCATCAGTAGGTGAGTGGATAAAAAAGCTGTGGTACATTTACACCATGGAATACTGCATAGCCTCAAAAAAGTAGGATCTCTTACCCTTTGAGACAGCATGGAGGGACTTAGAGAGTATTATGCTAAGTGAAATAAGCCAGTCAGAGAAAAACAAGTATCACATGATCTCACTCATATGTGGAATCTAATGAACAAAATAAAATGATGAATAAAATAGACCCAGAGACATTGAAGCATGCAACAGACTGACATATATCAGCGGGAAAGGGGGTGGAGGCGGGAAAAGATTAACCAAAGAACCTATGTGGATATATGCATAACCCATTGACACAGACAATTAGCGAGGTGAAAGCCTGGGGAGGGGGTGAGAGTGGGGTGGAGGGATCAATAGGGGGTAAAAAGGGGACATCTGTTGTACTTTTAACTATAAAGATAAATTTTTTAAAATGTGTGTTTTTATGACATAATTAGAAAGTTAATGGTTTGGCAGCTGTTAGCATTTGTTTAATTTTCATTATTATGTACGTGGGAAATAAATCTATTCTTTTGTCAGAAGTAGCAAAAAGGTTCAAATTTTATTAAATAATGTTAAAGTAATATTTTTCAAATTAGAAAGATCAAGTAAAATTGTGTCATGGTTTTTAAAATAAGGGAATTAATTTAAAATTGTATTTAAATTTAGCAACATGACAATTTTAATGACATAAAAATTTAATTTTTCAGGAGAAACTAATATAAATACAAACAACTGCTCTAAGATACAAAAGACATATGTAAAAAGGCATTTATTTTATAAATCTGTTAGGAAAATAAAAGTAACCACTTTAGAAAAAAGAGATAACATGGAATGAGGCCATCAAAAATAGACATTTATTAGATTTCTGGAATTTTTGACATTTTTCTCTCCTTAAATTGATGAGTGATCCATTGTTAGCCAGGGCCTCAATTCATACGAATGTAGAGCAGATAATACCAAATTCTATCCTATATAAGTTTTTTCTATCAAAGCACCCTTAAAAAGTACTTTCATGACTTCTCACATTGATATTATGAGATTAACCAAAGAATTTATGTGCATATATGCATAACCCCATGGATACAAAGAATAGTGTGATGAAGGCCTGGGGAGGGAGTGGGAATGCAGAGGAGGGGGTCAATGGGGAAACAAAGGGGGACATCTGTAATACTTTCAACAATAAAGATAAATTAAAAATAAAGAAAGAAAGAAAATAAAAAATAGAATCTATGCCAAACTAGAAATCAACATTAATGGTATAACCTAGATATTCCCATTAATATCAAGGCCAATTAAAAAAGCCTTACATGAATAAAAATAATAATAGTACTTAGGCATTCATTAATCTTTTTTAGCATGTTCTTAATCAAGGTATCCATTGATTTACTTGGTTAAATAAAATAAAATATTGTGAGCATGTAGATTTCTTCATCATTTCCAACTGTGACTTTAAAAAATTATATAATCTATTTCAAATGAATATAGATCACATTAAATGATCTTGAATCTGTTTTTCCATTAGCAAACTTATTCTAAGAGAATTACACTCAAACCTAGGATATATGATAAAATTAATATAAATTAAGTTAATTCATGAGATTTTTAATTTCTCTAAAAATAAATTTATACAGAATGTTAATTCTCATTTTATGATTTTTAAGCCTACACTTAGTTTTCTTTGTTAAGCAATAATCTTTTAATTGAGAAAAGATAGCATGGTATGTAAAATATTAGGGAATAATTCTTAAGGAGATAGTGAAGAAATGTGCTGATATTCTGTTTTGTGTAATTGTTTTAAGTTTAGCAATATATTGAAAATAGGATATATGTAAGAGACTTACCAATGCATGTTAATCACAGAGAAGAGGGTTTGGCTCTTTTTCAGTGGTAACCACTATTTAAACCTGAATAACTCATGGCTCACAAGTAAATGGAATCTGTGGACTGTCTAAAGTCTCTCAATGCTTACAAGTCCTATCAAATTCTTAAGACCTTAACCTCAACACAGGGAGTGAGGGGAAGATGCCCTTCCATCAGACTAAGCTCTTATACTCAACCCCATTCAACTTAAGTGGAATGTCATGGTCTTGAACCCACGCAAGAGTTAGAAAATACTAACATGGGTCAGCAAAATCCAGTAAAAGAAAACATGAACTTCTGAGTGGCATAACTTTTTATTGGATAGAGGCATGGGAATCAATTAAATGTCACGGTGGCATTTACTTTTCTTCCCAAAATATCATAAAGGAAATTGGAAATCGGGGGAAATGGGAAGGACGATGGAAAGGTGATGTTGCCTTGGGAAACAAAGCTAGACAAACACACTTCCATTAGAGAAATGACCAAAGAATGAGAGATTGCACTTCTACTTCAGCTGGACAAAGGTGTCTCCAACCCACAAAGGGTTCTTTTGGTGGAAGGGTTGTCCAGAGTTTGAACTCTCTACTGTTGGGGGGAGAGAATTACTTGTAACACTATATCTCTCCCTCACTGAATGTTCTAAAAGCTGTGATGGTGTTGAAGTGATACATTAATCACAGTACAGGAGTCCATTCTCTGCCTCTTCCTGAGTCTGAGGAAAGAGCTATAATGCTATCTAAAACTATTTTACTAATTCTAAATTCTCAAGGTAGAAGATCATCTTCCTGACAGTGGTTTTTAATTACAATTAAGGCTGAGGCAAAAGATTGTACAATGAGTAAATGGAACTGAATTTGTGGAGCGTACCTCAGGGAAACTTTCTGATAGATGCTACCATGGGTCTTACCCAGGAGAATTGGGAATCTGAGTATAAAGAAAGGCTGCTGTCAGGGAACATATGGAGTTCATCATGGTTGACTCGTCTACTCTTGTGGAAAAGCAAAAACTTGGGAGAATAGATTTCTTTAGTATTTCTCATAGTATAGATCAGTTGTTCTCACCATCTTCAGGAAGGTCTAATTGCATATGAGAATTAAAGTGAGAAGACATTTCTAATAGCAAATTATGTGCTCATAACATACATTTGAGACAGAATTTGGGGAAACTTTTAAATCTACTGTAATCAGGAGCCCAAAGGAAGTTTGATAGGAATTGACTTTATGTTTGGGACTAGTGGAAAGAGCAAGCTCTGGAGCGGCCCTTAATACTTACCCCTTGTAAGCACACACGGGTCACAGAACATGGGTGCAGCTGTGGATAACTTGTCCAGTTTATCTTGACAAAGATTCTTTCCATTTCTAAACTTTAGCCAGGCTCTCCTGAGCTTTTTTAACTAGGCCTCAAATTTTTGGCTTCCATGTTCACATCTGCATTGTCCAATTTTAACAAGAATTCTGCTAAATTGATTTAGCCAGATTACTCCATCCTTGATATCTAATCAGGGTCCTCATCCTGCACCATCCTCCAAGTGATGTTTGATCACCCTGGCCTGCCTTCACCAGGAACCCTATTTCATCAGTGTAGCCAGAATCCCCTCTTACTCCTGGTATTTCTTCTAGGAACCCCAAGCCTGCTCCTTGGATGAAAATTCCTGCTTTTTCTTCTTATGTTCAGAATTGATCCCAGTTCTATTTTGTCTTTTTTTCCTGTTGCAACAGTTTTTCTAAATAAAAACTATTTTTACTGTTTTGCTGTCCATCTCTGTTTTTTTGTGTGTTTTGTATGTGTGTTTTTTGAAAATACTACCTCTGGTAAGACCACCTAGCTAATGAGAAGGTTGCTCTACCTTAGATCTTGTTGCTGGAGAACAGACCTTGCAAATAACTTTGGGCTGGACCTGACCAGGCCCTCCAAATTGTTGCTCCTCCAATAGAGCGCGATCAATGTTAATTCAACACTGTGGTTCTCCTGTAGTCATAAATATACCCATTGGAAGCTAGGCCCTTTAGCTATAGCTAGGTCTCTTATAAACACTCAGCTCAGACTGCGGCAATATTCAATTTGCATTTTCACAGGACATCTAGGCCTTCATTAAATAAATATATATATATAAATACCCTCACCTGAGGATCTTTTTTCCATTGTTTATAAGAGAGAGTGGAGAGTGAAAGGGAGAGTGGAAGTAGAGAAGAAAGAGAGAGAGAGAGAGAAACATCAATATGAGAGAGAGACACACCGACTGGTTGCTTCCAACAAGTGCCCCTACCGGGGCCGGGGATCAAGCCTGCAACCGAGGTAAGTGCCCTTGGCTGACACTCTAACCACTGAGCTAAAGTGCCTAGGGCTAGGCTTTCACTAATTATATTTTAAACCACAGAATCCTTTCCTTAGTGGCTAAGGCTGTGAGGCTTAAAGAAACACTGCCATCAACCCTTTGGCTTTGGCCAAGAGTAATGTGTTATTATTAACCTTCCTTACTGCCATCTTTTTAGCTGTCCCAGTAAGTAAATAGCATGTGTGTGCACGCATGTGTTTAAGAGAAAGAAAAACAGAGGCAGAGAGGGGGAGAGGAGGAGAAGGAGAATGGGGCAGGTGGGCATGTCTGCATATATGCCTGCTTATTTGTGTGTTGATGTGTCTATATGTTTGAAATCTATACAGAAGGTGAGATGAAATGCTATGGTTGAGGTGAACAATGAAATTTATGAAAAACAAAAATTTTCAAGCTATAATAACAGTTCCCCGACTGTAGAGATCATGTCTTTGAAAATTCCCGAGGGAAGTTACAGTGAAAAAATAGGATGGAAACTGAAGTCAGAAATTAACCAATTAAAGCTTTAATGTTCACTACACAAAGCAGAAAAGAAACTATTATCACTTAAGATAAGATCAGTGATGATTAATGAAAGCAAGTCATAATTTGTCCTGTACTATTATTTTCTGTTTAGCACCTAAATCACTATCAAAACTCCCTTCTTCACTGAAGCTTTAACATGATATATGCACAGCTGTTGTATTAAATTGAAGATTATGTACAAGCTAATGTAATTTTATAAAGCCATAATCCACGAGGTCCAGGCGGAGATCAATTGTGCAGTCAGAACACAGCCAAGAAGTTAATTTTAAAATAATTTAAGCTCTTCACATGTATTTTTTAAATTCCACAAAGGAGGCATATTTCTATTGTAATGCTTAAAATTATACTTCCCTCATCAATAGCTTCTCACTTGTGTACGAGAATTCTCCTAAAATTCCTCTGAAAAACTTGCATGAGAGTTTTAATTCTCAAACCAATCTAGTACTCAAATTGTTCTCATTCTGCCCACATTCCTTCTAATAGCTCATCATGAAAGCCCCAAGATAAGTGGAACAAAACAGGGCCTTTTTTGGAAATCAGAAGGGTGAAGCCAAAATTTATTTTAGTAGATAAGGGGAAAGACAAAGGTCAGTATCATTTATTGTTTAATACATTTGCCATCTCACATTGAGAAGACTTTTTGTTTCTTTATCCGAATGCTGATGCCTTTCTGATGTGATGGCTTAGAGGTGCTGACATCCGCGTATCAGTCCCCTTCTCCCTGTTTCCATGTTCCCACAGACCTAATTCATTTCCGTCAGCTCTTTTTTGTACATGACCCAGCTCACTTACGCTTTTCTAAGGACTAAGTTTTCTTCCTTTTAACATTCTTTATCTTTTCCAAGCCTTAATTGCAAAAGAAATTCTTCTTTCTCTGCTAATTGATTTTCTTCCTTTTTCTATCCTAACCCTGGTTCTTCCTTCTTCAATTATCAAGTGATTTGAAAAATCACATACTATAAATTTCCAAATGGGGTAACTGACACAAATGTATAGATAAGCAATTTAACAAATTCTCATATTTTGCAGAGGAGAATTTTCTATTTGGAAATGACTACTATATTTATAGGTCTGCCTTAATTTATACAAGTAAACTATTCACCAAGAACATATTTTGTTCAAGGCATTATTGCATTACTTGAACTTGGTTGGTACAATTTGCTGGGTTTCTTCTGCTCAATGATCGCAAATGCCCCCTTTCAGCTTACAGCAACAGCTGCTTCAACATCCTGTTCACAGTGGTGTTGGGTTGCATTAAGGATCACTGAAATGCCTGAAGACTGGCTGTGGTCCAGGATCTTGGTAGTGGTGATATTATCTGCCGTTGTTTTAGATAAAGTATGGCTTCAATTGATGGTGATGAAATATACCAAGAATAAGATATAGTAATTATGACAGATGAGATCTCACAAATATGCAACAGGCAGCATTATGCCACTGTTCTTTAAACCTTTAGTTAGGAATCTAAAGCCAGTATCCTAGACTACTCTGCCTTTCAGCCCAGATTATTTTGATTGTTTCAGTTAGTGCATTATTTCACAATGTGTTCTGCCTAGGCATGTATGCAGTAATAATAACCTTAATTCCAATTTGGTTGACACAAATGTTCCATGCATGAAATGTATCCATGTATCCAATGCATGCTATATTAACCCTTTAAAGTTGTTCCTTAATGCTTAATTAAATAGCCTGAACCAGTTTTTGCATGATTGTTGCCATGCTTTATGTAACATGCCCCTGAAAACTTGGCCAAAACATACTGGACTATGCACAGATCAATGCCTGATCCAAGGAACACGTGGCCCAGCAACTTTTAAGAACTCTACCAGTTAGAAATCTGTAGTTTGGATAGAGATTGCTAATTGTGATCATATGACTCCCATTTTTAAAAATTTAAAGATACAGTTGATATACAATATTATATTAGTTATATTTGTTTCAAGTGTACAATATAGTTATTTTACATTTTTATACCTTACAATGTGATCACCTCACTAATTCTAGTAATCATTCAAAACTGTGCAAACTTATCACAATATTATTGACTATATCTCCCTTCACCGTTTTCACCTATCCTTTCATTCCCCTCTCTTCTAGCAACTATCTCCTTTATTTATCTATCAATAGACACCTATATTGCTTCCATATCTTGGCTATTATAAACAATGTTGCAATCATCATAGGGGTGCATATATCTTTTTGAATTAGTGTTTTCATTTTCTTTGTATAAATATCCAGAGTGGAATTGCTGGGTCCTATAGTTGTTTGAGGCATCTCAGTACTGTTTTCCATAGTGGCTGCACCAATTTGCAGTTCTACCAACAGTGCACAAGGGTTCTCTTCTTCTACATCCATGCCAACATGCTAATTGTTGACTTTTTTACTATAACCATTCTGACTGGTATGAGGTCGTATCTTGTTGTTTTGACATACATTTCCCTGATGATTAGTGATATTGAGCATCTTTACATATATTGGTTGGCCATCTGTATGTCTTCTTTGGAGAAACGTTTTTTCTTGTCCTCAGCCCATTTCTTTTATCAGATTATTTTCTTGTTATTGAGTTGTATGAGTTCCTTATATATTTTGGATATCAACTCCTTATCAAACATATCATTTGCAAATATATTCTCTTGTTCAGTAGGTTTTCTTTTTGTTTTGTTAATGGTTTCCTTCACTGTGCAAAATCTTTTTAGTTTGATGAAGTCCCCTTTGTTTATTTTTTGCTTTTGTTTCCCTTGCTCAAGGGGACCGATGGCAAATAGTTTACTACCTATGTTTTCTTTTAGGGGTTTTAAGGTTTCAAGCCTTACATTTAAGTATTTAATCCATTTTGAATTTATTTTTATACATAGTATAAGATATTGATTCAGTTTCAATGTTTTGCATGTATTTATCCAGTTTCCCCAACACCACTTATTGAAGAGACTTTTATTTCTCCATTGTAACTTCTTGCCTCCTTTGTCCTAGATTAGTTGACCGTATAAGCGAGGGTTTATTTCTGGGCTCTCTATTCTGTTCCATATGTTCCAGTCTATGTGTCTGTTTTGGTGCTAGTACTATGCTATTTTGATATAACTCCCTTTTTTGAGAACATGAATACAACAAAGAGGCTGCAACAATAGAAGTAGACATCATGCAATAGAAGTAATGAAAACAAAGCATTAGGGAGTTGGGACCACACAGTCAAAACTCAAATAAGGACTTTGTAATTTACTAAGACTTCAAGTAGAAAGGAATAAGGGGGCAGCTATAAGCTGAGGTTCCTTGACTGGACATCTTAATGATTACAGTATATATCCATCAAAAGATGATGGATTTTATGTCACAAAGCACATTGTGATAGTAACTTAAGAAAAGGTTTTTTCCAAATAATGCTTTTTTAAACCAAACATTTACATTCTATCTGTAAATTTCTGTGGTAAATATAAATAACTTAAAATTTATTATTTTAACCATTTTTAAGTGTATAATTCAGTAGCATTAAATACCTTCAAAATATTGTGCAAACTAAAGAGAGGAGCAGATGGGGAGTGGGGTAAGGCTGGTTTGAATAACCTCTTGCCTGTAAATGTTATTGTTTTTCAACCAAAGCTTTTGCTATTAAGCAAAATTTAAAAATGCCACCTTAAAAAATAAGTCTAGTAATAAATAAGCCACTTATTTATTATTTGACCTGTGGCCTGTTCTTATGAAATTAAAAATTAAATTTGTTTTTGAGACTAAGAAAATACTGTTCTAGATCAAAACTATTTAATTTATATATATCTTAACTATGTACAAATGCATACATTCAAGAAAAAAATTCAAACTTGAAAGTTTTGTACTTCTACAAATAGTTGTTTAATTTTTTTAAATCAAGTATATTTTCTAATTGTTTGATTGGAAGGCACCTTTTCAAACAATCACAATTCAAGAATTTGAGATTTCTGAATACCATTTTTATTTTACAAACTAAGTCTTTATGAATCATAGTGTTAGGAGGGTCTTTTGTAAGAATAAATCCTGCATCCATAAAATAAAGATAACTTCATGTATTGAAGAAGAATCACTAACATTTATACATATTCAAATTTCAGCATCTATCCAGTACCTCTCAGCTTAGTGGAGTGACACCGAGGCATGGACAGTTTTGAAGCCCCTTTAAGGAAAATAATACAAATATAGAATTCAATACAAATATCAATATTTATTCAGAATGAAAAAGAATAGCAAGTGTACATTTTTTAAAGTGACAAAAACCACAAATATAAAATTTTTAAAAATGGGCTAATATTTTTTTATTAATTAGTTTGCCCAGCTCTGAATTACTTTTTTTTACTATATTTTGGGTATATATGCTTTTGATTGTCTTTTCATATGATGATAATTTTAGAAAAGATAGAAAAGATAATTTAGAAAAGATAAAAAGATAATTTACTCTCCCCTCAAATGATTAATCAAAATTTGTTTTTCATATTAGTACTATACACAGGTATCTTGCAGCTTCACAACACTTTGTTAATGTCATGTAAACAGTTAGGATTTTTGTAAAATTTGAGAAAACCTCTATCAAGCTTACAATTTCATTAATGAGGTGTACAATTTCAAAAAAGGTTACATTTTGTGCAGTTCCTAGTCTTAAATGCTCTTTATATTGACAATTCTCATTAACCAGTTTGTCATTCGCATTCATATAAATTGTGTTTTTCTTCATTATTCTTCAAATCAATTTTTAAAGTTCCTATTTATAAAGTTTCTATTTCATAATTTTCGTTTTCAGTGTTGTTGCACATTCATTCATTCTCCATATTTTCTTTGATATCCTAATTCTTTTCCTTATCTTCATGATTTAGACCATCAACTGTGAAATAATGTCTTTGGCATTTTAAAATTTCTTCTATTCTTCTTTGTTCCAGGTTACTTTTTTTTCCCCTCAACTAGATTTCCTGACAATTATATTTGAATTTTGGTGAGACCAATAATTCTGAAAAACAAAACAAAACAAAACAAAACAAAACAAAAGAAACCCACAATTAATCTGAAAGGAAATTTCTATTTTCAAATAGCCACTACATTATATTGAGCTATATAATTGTATAATTAAATCACTCCAATACTACACACACTGACTTATTGATGGATATAGACTTTTGTCACTGGAACTACTATCACTTCAGGTCATTTCACTGCATCAGTAGGTATTTGAATCCTGCCTGGGCTGTAGCAGCCAGACTGCTTCAGTTCATGATACAGCAGATATGCTAAGATACAATGTCGTCGTATGCTGGAAAGCATAAAATGTATGACACTAATTGCTTATAGTATTACTAAAATTTGACACCCTAAGAACATAAGAATTCTGAAACATACAACTTTTCTCAATTTCCATATTGAAAAAATATACATTATTTGTAATTTTATATGTTGTATTATCAAGTATACTCCTGATAAGAGAGACTTATTTTTTCTGACAAAGCATTAATAAGAACCAAATCATTTGCTCAGAATTTTATACACCAAATGATTGGAAGAAGTTTTCACATATTACCTTTTCTTTTTATACATTTAAGCCCCACCCCCCGCCCCTTTTTGGATCCAGGTACTTCCAGTACTGATTGCTGTAGGTATAGCCCTGCATCTTTGTATCAAGGAATTATGTGAGTCAGTATAGTGGGTAAAAAAGGATTCCTGGAAGCCATCCCTACACCTGGTGTTAGCAATAAGTGAACTGTACCTACAAGTGACTTCAAACACATAAATATATGTTTGTTCCAAATTCACACTAAATGTATATTCCAATCAAATTCCTGTTGATTCCCCAAATTGATCACAACTCCAAAGCCTTTAACACAAGGAAAAATGTGACAAAACACTGAAGTGTAAAGAAATATGTCTTATCAAACTGTATTTAAAAAAACCTTTTTATGCAAATTTTGAAAATATGA